>NW_020664561.1:23048026-23089632 GCF_002925995.2 Terrapene triunguis | reverse complement strand
CGGCCCTGCCTGCAGCCCAAACTCTGGGAACCTCTCACTTTGCAGGGTCCTAGAGCCTGGGTTTCAATCTGAGCTTGGATGTTTACACTGCAATTGAACAGCCCAACAGCCCCCCAACAGCCCGAATCAGCTGGCACAGGCCAGCCACGTGCATTTAATTGCAGTGTAGACGTACCCTGAGAGTGAATTTCTTGATTCTGTTCCTGTCTCCATTATTTTCCTGTATCAATTTGGGCGGATAATCTAACCTCTCTGCCTTATCTTCTTTGTTTGCAAAATGCAGATAATGATGATAATTGCCTAATTCACAAGGGCATTGTGAAGTTGAACCATTAAATATTTGTAAAATGCTTTTGAGATCCTAAAGAGTGCAACTTTTATATCCTATTATTTTTAATTATATTCATCTTTCACCATGATAGAAATCTGTCATGAAAATTGGGGGGGAAAAAGACTTTGACAGAAAACATTGGATTAGATAGCATTGTGATGTTCTTCCTAAATGGCAGGGCTGAGTTAAAGATGCTGCTTTCTGTGATTCACAATGTAATGTTTTAAAGATATGTTTCATCATTAATATTTTACTACACACTGTGGTCTCAATTCCTTTGTTTGTAATATGTTTCAGATTAAGCTCTTCTGCTTCATTTTGACAGACATTTCATTTTGAACAGTCAATCTTCTACTTTAGTGATATGACATGGAAGGTCTCATTCTTGAAATGAAATTAATTTTTCATCATAATAGAGACTTCAAAGACCTGGGATGAAATTATATTTTCATATCATCATAATAAGGTTTCCATAAATTTTAATTGTAAAATATTGCTAACTTTAGACTACTAGCATGTAATTCATTCCTAGTGTCAATGGAGTTATACCAGGTAAAAGTATGATTTAGTGGACATGTGTCCATATCACAAATGGACCACTAGATTTGATCAGATTAGTAATGGCTTCTCAGGTGAGGCACACATCTGCAATGAATTTACAGCACTTCAGAAACAAGGTACATTAGCAGAGTTAAGTGCAGAAAAATTACACAGCAATTTCCTCTATTATACCAAGTAATCAATGCAATCGCACTACTACATTAAGCACCAGTAAAAAAAAAAAAATTAATGGCTGAAAGGCTTCACATTCAGAAGCAGTTCTACTGAAAAGTCACACCTGTTTTGAGTGTGTAATGCAACTTAAGTGGTGCATAGGCCTTTTGCTGGCTCTGTGCCAAGAGCTGAATTTCATCCTTGGTAAAAGGGAGAAGGTGGCAGCTTCAGTCTCTTTATAAGGGGAAGGAGCCAAACACTCCAGGAAATGAATAGTGGCAACAACAAAAACTTGGCACTGTACTGGTATTAGCATCAATCTCTGGCTGCCACAGACTTCTTGTGACATGTTGGAAACTCATGTAGGGTCACCATTTTAAAGACAATTAGGCACGTAAAGATGCAGATAGGTGCCTAGTGGAAATTTTGAAAGTGCCTAAATGGGAGTTATATGCCTAGGTGCTTTTGAAAATCCCACTGGCTGCCAATCTGAATATTTAGGTACCTAAGTATCATTTAAAAACTTGCCCTCTAGGCCTGGGTTCAACATACACTTGCAACTTAAGCACATATATAAATACACTTTATATATATAGTTATATATATATATAACTTTAAATACCCGAAGTCAACTGGACATGCTAAAAGTTATATATACACATAAGTGGTTTCCTAGAGTGAAAGTTTCCTAGATTTCCTGTGCCACAAAAAGCAATCTTTGCTTGTAAATTCCATCCCCTTATCCCATCCCTTGTCTATCATATCTATTTAAATTGTCAGCTCTTCAGCTCAGGGACTGTCACTTACTTTGTGTTTGTACTGTAATGTAGTGATAATGCCTAATGTAGTGATAATGCTGATAATGGCTGGAGTACAAATAATAATACAGAAAGAGAGAGATTTTGGAGGTAATAGTGTCAAGTGGCGGGGAGGGGAGACAATCGGCTAGTCCTTCCATCTTACTATGAATAAACTCCCTTATTCATGTGAGTAAGGGTTGAATAACTCACCCCTATCAGTATCTCAACTAGGGACAGAATTGTGAGCCTTATTTACATTTCTTTAGTGTCTATACATGTTTACTAGATTATGGTCCAGTTTCTGATATACTCACTTTGAGTAGCATCTTACTCTACAACTGATGCCACTGGCTTCAATGGGACTACTCAAGGAGTAAGGTAGTGAGGAATATGAGTACCTGTAGTTATGTCAGAATCTGGCCCTATGTTGTTCACCTTGATCGATCGGTTCTTCAGTTCTCGTATAGATTGCGCCGATCACAACACGTCTTCCATTCTTTTTGTATCCTGGCCTTCCTTCTCCATGTGTGGCCATGTCTTTTCAGGATAAATCTTCCTGTCTCTTTGGAGGTCAGCCGAGTAGTCATTTCAGTTCCGGTGGGTACCACTTGGCAACAGCTGCAGTCCAACATTTGTCAGTGAGCCTCTCTATATGCCCAGCCCATCGCATTTTACTATATCCACTCTCAATGATGACATCCTGCACTCCACTCTGCTGTCTGATCACTTCACTGGGGACTCAATCGTGGATTGAAATTCCCAGAATTCTTCTTTCCATCCTCCTCTCCATGACAGACAGTTGCTGCTCCTCTGTCTTAATCAGTGCCCATGTTTTGCTGCCATACAACATTGCTGGCAGTACTGTTGAGTTGAAGAGGCTGCCTTGTTGATTTTCCCTGGGAGGACATCCTTGATAGAATTGAATGTGCACCAACCTGCTTTATTTCTTTGTGAGAGTTCACCTTCCTGATCCTGGTGCATGTTAATTTTGTGGCCCAAATAGACATGTTGTTAGCTGAGAATATCTCCATTATTAAGATAGAAAAAGCACTAGCATTACAAAAGAAAATGTGCTACAGGTCTAGAATTGCATTTGTTTTGGATGTATGTACATATTTGGAAATTATCCAGTTAAAAAAAACACAACACTATTCTAATCAAGGGTAACTTTAAGTATAATATTGTTTGCCATAATTCAGACAAGCCTTTGTGTATCTTTTTCCACAGATTAATTTTATAGGCAATATATTAATTTCATATTTTTGATGACAGAATGGGTGACTGTTTGCTGTTTATCAGCATCAGCCTGATAAAAGTTGTGCTTTATGCTGATATGTGAGAAGAATATCCAGTAAAATGTCCTTTAAATTAATGGCAGTGGTACTATATTAAATTTTAATATCACTCATCTGAGTTTAGTGACATACAAAGTATAATTCATATTTTATGCTCAGCATTAAATTTATAGAGATGATTTCTGACTGAAGGAACTAGCATCTTAGATATTTTATTGCATTTAAAGTGAGAGTGATCATTTTGAATAAGGCTGTGGGATACGCTATCAGTTTTAAAATTCATTATATTGTTTTTATTGTTACTTTTCTTATCTGATAATTACACCCTGTCGCATTAAATTCCCCTGGAAATGTCAATTGGATATTTCATTCTATCTGAAACTGTTGTATAGTGTTGTTGTTATTTTAAATTGAGGTGCATTTGTAAGATATTTCTCTTTCTAGATATACTCTTAAAATATTGTTGTAGACACGACAGCCAAGAAAATATAAATATACATTTATCTAAGTGCCAGACCAGCAGGGGTCCAGATCCTGGCACTTTGTTAAAAAACAACAATATTGCTTCAATACTTTTTCTCTTGTGTAGGGTTTAATCAAATGACAAAATGTGACAGTGTTCATCTACATGCATGGATTTATTGACTAGCCCTGCTTTCAATAAATGCTATGAAATATCAGCATTGATCATAATTTTACACTATAGTGAATATCACTCACTTGAAATGATACTGAGCCCAAAATCATACCTTGTGCAACACAACTAAATTCAATGGAACTGCATTAGAGGGAAATTTGGCTCAATACAAACATTCATTTCAGACATGTTCCCCACCCTTGCTATATTACTGTGGGGGTAATTAAATAGACTATCTGGGTAACTGCTTGGGTACAAGTTCTCATGAACAGAGAAGACTTTAATCTCTCCCACTGTGGTGCCAAAGGAACATTGATATGTGCTATTGGACAGGGCCAAATGAGCCATAGACATCATTCTTAGATAATTTATAGAAATTTCTTAACATGGTAGTAAATGGGCTTGATTCTGCAAATACTTATGCAACTCTTTTGAGTAGCCTCACTGAAATGATTGTATTCAATGAGACTCCTCACGCTTGTAAAGCTAAGCACACATTAAATCTTCCAAGGACAGGGCCAGATTTATATTAAGCTTGCTGCTCTCCAGACCAACTTCCCTCTTTCCAAGCTGTTACCAATGACATGTGGCATTTGATTCTGGAAGGGGCATTCTTAATTTGAAAACTATTCAGAGGGTATAACTTCAGCTTGCTTCTTTCTCTGACCCATGCAACTTTATCACCCATGTCTAGATCCTGCAAATACATGAAAGCGTAGCTTTACTGCTACAAGTCATCACATTGGTTTCACATCAAAGACAACGGAGCTGCATCAGGGATTGTGTAACTTACTCATATCCATAAGTGCCTTTTCTTAGGTGACAGGCATCAGAAAGTATTCGATGGAAAAATAAAGAAACAGCTAAATATGTCACTCATATTCAGCCATTTTTCAGGGATTAAAAGGCAAGATTTGGCTCTTTTAGTTGGAGTTAGTATGTGATGCCTACCTGCTTTTCAAAATCCAACAAAGATGTTCCCTGACATACTGCGGAATTGAAACATTCCTCTAATAAAGAGCTACAGTAACATTAGACATACAGTCTTACTAGCCTTTGGTGAGATAAGAGGATATCAAGGGTTTTACTAAGTACTAAATAAATCATTTACCAGTGAATAAAACCAATCTTTATTTTTTTTATAAGGTTAACTTTTAAGTGCATCATTTATCTAATGGTCAGACCACCACTTCAGAGCCTTCTACTCCCTGTAACACCACTGTAACCACAAGTTCTTTTACTTTGTCACTCCTTCTAATTGACAGCTTTGGAGTGGATCCAGAGGGTCACAACTTAAAAGAAGTGTTCTTTATTTTTAAATTATAATTGCTTCATCAGTGCCAGTTCAGGGAATTTCTCTGTCATTAGAACATTCTTTTCACCAGGAGCCTTTTTGTTCTCAGCTCTATATGGAGGAACATTTAGTTAATGATAGCAATAGCAGTTATAAATAGCTTGCTTATAAAGGCTTTCATTGCCTCAGGCATCAATGTTCTTTCTCTATATATTGTCCAGTTAGCTACTAAAGGAAAGGTTATCATCACTCCCTCTACATATCCACACCTTGTCCTCAAAATCAAAGCAAACACAATATTTTTTGTTTTTTTGCCGGTATACTCTTATTTCTAATTGATTGGCTCATACTCTGATTCTGTGCCTGTGGAACTATTCCTTGTCTACACTAGTGACCCATTCTCATCTCTCTCAGGAAATTAAAAGTACTTTTCATATTAGTGTATTTTCACTTTAACTCCTCACTGCTCTGCCAAAGTGTCTATCTGGTTCAAAATCAAAGATTGCTTAATATAAAATGAGAAAAGTCAAAGTGTTGTTACGCTGTCTGGAGTGGCTCACGACTGAGAGTGCCCATCTCAGGACAGATTGTCAAAAAAAAGAGCAGACACCCCAAACTGGTGGTATGTTCAATAATTATATTTCACCAACCCAGTAACAAATGTGCATTCTGTCTCAGCCTTACCATGGAGTCACAGACAGTCTCCTTAGGTTGTCCTCTATCTTGCCACCCAGACAAGATGGATTTAGTGATAAGTGGTCACTTAGACCAAAAATCAGAAAGTATTCTGGTTGCTTCCATTCCCAAGAGACTAGTCTCTTACTCCAGATCAATTGGTACCCTAGATCTTACATGAAAGGCAACACCGAAGCCAATCTTGTAATAAGCTATTTAACATTTTATTAACTAAGAAAAAGAAACGAGGGAGTTCTTTACAGGTTAAAGCAAGCAAACCTATACACACAAATGAGTTGCAATCTAAATCGTAAAAATGACAGAGTTGTAGTGGTCGGTCAATTCAAAATGTCTTTTAGGGCAAACCCGGGATAACCCTGGGAGTTCTCTTGCTTCAGTTTAGCGTCTCTGTCCCTCTGAGAGTTCAAACAGCAAAGAGATGAAAAATCCTATTGTGACCCTATTTTATCTTTTTCACTTAGTCTTCCAGGGTATGCTCACACTGCAACATAAGCCCAGGCTTGAGCTGCTTAGTGCCTTCTCCACTCTCCACCACTCCCTGCCATCCCTGGGGCTGCGTGTGCAGGGGTGGCAGGACAGTGTGCACTGTTGGGGCAGCGAGTGGGAGCCAGCCCCAAAACTTTCCCACAGTGAGGAGGAGTTGCTGCCACTGCAGGAGTGTGTGGGGAGGTTTTTGGGCTGACTCCCACTTGCCGCTCTGACAGTGCGTGCAGCCTGAGCATCCCTTCATATGCAGCCCCGGGGAGGGCAAGGGGGGTGCGGAAAGCAAGGGCTAGAGAGCAGAGTGGGGACCAAGCATAGACCAGCAGGGAAGTGGAGTGGCAGAGCACCTGGCTCAGCATGGACAGAGAAGGGATGACCCCCAACATCCTGGCAGCCGGGAGCTGCCTCCCACCTGTCAACTTTACTCCCTGCTCCAGGCAAGCTCCACGCAGCAGCGAAGAGGAACCGGAGTAAGAAGGGGGAGCACGCTTGGCCAGGCAGTAATAGCACTTCTGGCCGCTGTGCTGGCTGCCTGAAGCGCTGTTCCTCTGCTGCCAGGAACTCTGGAATACACCCAGAGGACTTCCGGGACTGAGTCAAGCTGAAAGCAAGAGAGCTTGGGACCTAGGTCCCAGCTTAACACAGACTCTGACCCTCAGCCCTGCAGGGTCCTAGGCCCCTAGGTTAGAACAGATGGTGTGTGGATGCAAGGCAGGTTAGGCGTGAGTCTGGGTTTACACTGCTGTATAGACATACCCTGAATGATATAGTATGACCTGTGATTTGGTGGATGAGGGGAAAGAGTCTAACTCACTAAAAATGAGTAAACATATCTAATTAATGTGGTTTTTGCAATTTTCATGCCTTAGTTGTAAAGGGTTTTTGTTTAATTCATTAAAGGTAGGGCCCTGTGGAGAAATATGGGGGTAAAGGTGAAGGAAATAGCTTTGTGTTGTAAGGAGTAGGTAAAGCATGTGTGTGTATGGTGGGACTTAAAAACTGCCTGAGCCACTTCGTTATTTTTAAACAACTGCTACTGGAGACATTCTTCTGTCTGAAATAGTCCTTTCCCATAAGGATTTCCTGCTGACTCCAGAGACTGTGATAATCATATTAGGCTTCTGGTGAGTTAATTTAATTAATTCCGTTTTTAAATTATTTAAAAGTGTTATTTCAATTTCCCATTGTGATACAGGTTTAAAAGTGGTTCAAGCAGACTGTCATATTGTACATCAACATAGAAATTAAGCCATTAATTGCAGGAAAATTGTTTGATCTTACTAGATTTTTATTTCTTCCTGACTTCTAATTACCATTACATCAAAAACTATAAAGAAAGAAACAAAAGAATAAACCAAAATGCTAATGCAAGTCTCATCCTGCTCTTCCAGGTTCCAAAATCAACTGTAACCAGGGAATTTGGTGTTTTACTGTCAGAGGGGGAATGTAACGAATTACACTGCCATCAGATAACACCAAATTTAATAGGGGTTAAGTGTTTAGAGATAAAGATTGTCACCCTTAGCCTATTGCGATATTAAAGATGCACCTTACAAGAGAAGAGCTGGCCTTTGCATCCATGCAAAGTCCATAGCCAAAGGCTACCCTGATTTGAGGAACTGCAATATGTAAAGAAGAATCTTGCTTTTGTTTAAAAAAATAAAGTTTTGAACTCTTTTGTTTGCACAGACAGGTGTGAAAATGGAATCAGTGCAAACTGACCACTAGTGATGAAATCTAGTCACCACTTTTTCCTTCAGCTTGTCCTAATAAATGATAACTGACCATTGGGATTGAAAGCTTGTCACCTATTTCTTTCCTAACTTTCACACGTTATTTACTGTTCCCTTGCAGCCATCCAAGCCTAGGCTTTGCAATAAAAGCAAATAAATAAATAAAAACCTCAGTCGTAAGTCCCTTAACATTGGAGAAAACTACAGAACAAGTTCAATATCTCTTAGGCTTCCACTGATGGTAATAGGGCCCAATACCTACCAAAAGGGTTGAGCAATAGATGAATCCTTTCACCCAGTTACAGGTAGCGGTATATTATTTATTGTTAGGCCAGGACTACACTACCATTTATGTTGCCAAAACATATGTTGCTCAGGGGTGTGAAAAAAAGACAGCTTCTCCCACCGACATAGCTACTGCCACTCATTGGGGGTGGTTTAATTATGTCAACAGGAGCGCTCTCTCCCGTCGATTTAAAGCAGTTACATAAGAGATCTTACAGTGGCGCATCTGCATTGGTACAGCTGTGCTGCTGTATGCTTTTTAGAGTAGACATAGCCTAAGTCTCTCTTTGCCAAGAATAACACATTAACAAACCATCTTAAAAATGATAGGAAGGCAACAGCTATTTTAAGGCTGTCTTTCTACAGAAACACAAAATAACACAGAAAGAGTTAATTGCTGATCTGCAGCTTGTGTCTTCTTTTCTTTATGTATTTGGGAATAATTTAACAACTTGCAACATATTTGAATTAAGCATGTAGGTCCGGATTATTCTCGCACATCAGTTTTACAACGGTGTAACTCCATTTTTTTCAATGGAGTTACTTCTGATTCACAGTGGTGTAAGTGAGAAGAGAATCAGGTCCAGAAGATATCAAAACTATAGACATTTTTTAAAAAGAAAAGGTAGTTAAAGGCAACTTCTCTTTCTTCCATGTAAGCAAACAATTTCGATTTGTTGCTTTTTTGAAGAGACGAATCCAGTGGGGTTCATGCAGGAAAAGAGTCTTTTGACACAAGTAAACATCAGTGTCTCAGTATAATGAGAAATCTGTATGAATGTCATATGCAATATAAAAGCTCGGCCTTTCAAGCACTGTTTATATTCTTGACATGCAGATGCACATTAATACATCAGCTATAGTGCTGCAATAGGAGCATCTTTTCTATTTCTTAATCCAACCTTCTAGAAATGAGAGGCTGACACTAAAACCCTTCAAACAGCTTAGGCTCTCAAGTGGGATTTGTGTTCCACCATGTACTTGTCATTGTAATGGAAAACACATTGGGTTAATGCCAGATTTCTAAAGCTAGAAGGGCCCTTTAAAGCAAACGTAATAGTAATTCCAGGATTTATGTAGTAACTGCAATAAGCTTTCTCTTAAGGGTGGATTTGAGCTAATCGTGTAAAAGGATTGCACAGTATCATTGGCACACCCAGTTATTATCTTATTTAAAATATGTACAATTTTTCAACACTAATAAGGATGCCTTGGAACATCTGTAATAACAGCACATCACTGTGGCACAAGTCAGATACATTCTGATATACAATTAGGACTGAATCCTGTTATCTGTACCCAGACAGAACTGCCATAGCCTTGCTTGGCTTTTTTAAATCAATCAATCAATCAATCAATCAATCAATCAATCAATCAAAATAAACAAACAAAAGTTGGTGGATTTAAGTTTGTCTGGATCAGTTATCCTGAGGTAATATAGATTTAATATGGAAATAACTAGCAGATATTGAACTTTCCAAGTCCATTAAAATTGCAGCAAAATAAACAATTAAGGGGTCTTGACTGCATTGCCTGCAGTGCATTTATTGTGCAGTGGGTAGTCCCACTGCCTGATGATAATTCTCCACTCGCTGATACTAGTAGGAACATTTTATACACATTGCTCAGGTATAAATGAACACACAAGGCAGAGGAGAATCAGACCCAAAATCTTAATTGCCAGTTCCCAGCCACTATTTTTGTGGGACTGATTTGCTTCCCTTATACCAGGGGTTCTCAACCCCTTTCCTTCTGAGACAACCTCCCCACCCCTCACCCAACGTGCTATAGAAACTGCACGGCCCACCTGTGCCACAACAACTAGTTTTCTGCATATAAAAGCCAGGCCGGCATTAGGGGGTAGCAAGCAGGTCAAATGCCTGGGGGCCCATGCCACAGGGGCCCCCATGAAGCTACATTGCTTAGTCTTTGGCTTCAGCCCTGGATGGCCTGGATCAGGGCCTCAGGCTTCAGCCCTGTGTGGTGAGGCTTCGGCTTTCTGCCCTAGGTCCCAGCAAGTCTAATACTGGCAGCCCCCCTGAAACTTGCTCACGGCCCCCCCGGTTGAGAACCACTGCCTTATAAACTACACTGGTATATAGCCAGTGTAATTTCAATGGAGTGATTTACACTGGTGTAAGCAATAGGGCCTAGAGTTCTAAAGTACGTGGAAAACGGAAGAAAAATGTGTCTCGTGCATATTACCACTATGCAGTAGAGATCCATCCTCTTTAATGCATTAGTTTGCTTTTAGCTCCCAGCCTGAAGCCAGATCAATTTCCACAGTTTGCAATGGACAGAGACCAATTACCAACCTTCTTTGTCCTCTTTCCTGATGTTTAATAGGGCTACAAATAATGGTTTAAAATTACTACCAGTCAAAGGCCTACCCATGTGACCTCCAGCACAGCCAAAATGACTTCAGTAATCAAATATAATCTGCATTATATATGTTTCAGAGTGATTTTACAGATGGAAGGAGGAGGGGAAAAAAAAAACTGAACACAACTCTAACCCAGAAACAACTATAGGCCAGATTCATTGAGACTCTCTAGCTGCTTTGAGCCACTTTGGAGATGTGAAACATCTTACTGGCCAGTCAAACTGGGTCTGTCTTTGCTGTGCATTACCAGAGCAGTGCACAGCAGCTGAAGCATATTGATGAGTCTAGTCATACGTGGATTAATATTATAGAGCTTCATTCTTTTTAATGGATTATAATTTTTTAGATTGAAAATGTATGAAAAAATGTAGCCTAAATATCATTGTGAAAAACTGATAAAATTCACAACATTTAAAGTTAAGGCACAGAACTCATCCATAGGCCCTGACTCACTGGTGCAATCCAAGTGCAAAATGTGTGTAAAACACACAGATGGTAGCATTTTATATCCACTTCAGAAAAGGTGTGAAATGGGTGCAATAAGACCCCAGTTTGCAAGGAATGAAGGGTTTAAAAAGGTCAGCTGGGCCTGGCCCCTCCCCTCTCCTCTCAGAACAGGCTGGGCAGCACCCACCCTCCCTCCCTAATTAGGTTACAAATATGTCGGGTGTTTAGCTGTATCTGCTGTGGGCATTACACTAGCCGCTCCACTAAGGAAGGCTGGGAATGAATTTTTCCCTTACCACCATATTGGCCAGGTGCAGTGGGGGGGGGTTCGCCTTCCTTGCAGCAGGTTCAGGTAGGCTCTGTTCATACATAGCGGTAGGCCATATGTCACAACTCTTTATTTAAGTGTATAGCGGATGTTCAGTGCAGGTACTCCATAAATTAAGGTACAAAAGAATGAAAAAATGGCTTGGAAAAGGAATTAAGGAGAGGTGCTTGGTAATTGAGCAAGCCAGGGGCAGTTGGAGACTCCTATGACTGGTACAGCAGGGAGCCAACCCCCGCATCATTATAGTCCACCTTAACCCCTCCTATGAGGGGGTGTGGTCGGTAAGATCCCGGCAAGGTAATTGCTGGAGGGACCTGGATGAAAAGGGGGGGGGAAGGAGCGCGCCACCGCCCCCCCCAAAAAAAAAATTGGCTGGAATTGGTAAGGTCCCGGCAGGGAATCTGCTGGAGGGACATAAATTTTGCACCTGCACTGCACATATTTTATCCACCGGGTTAGTCCCGGACATCTGTCTAATAATAAAGTTGCGGCCTGATTAAACCCATATCTAATGTCTCCTGTCATTCTTTCGGCATAGCCAGACAATGAATCATCATTGATTCTCACTACCTTAGCCAAGTCTCCTTTGGCATTTTCACTGCCTATTCTTGTGAGAAATTGAATGCATGTGATCTTTCCCTTGGAAGTGAAGCTGGGTCTCCTTTCTGACCAAACATTGTTGTCTCTTGGTGAAGTTCCCATCTCAAGGGAATCCCATCACCATTTTTACTAGTGTAAGCGGGGTGAAAGTAAGCCAGTACAGTCCAGTACGGCGTACTGGCAAGAGCCAGTATGCCGTGCCGGACAGGACTGGCTTCCGTGGCGGTGATTTAAAGGGATCCCCGGGCCCTTTAAAGCGCCGCTGGAGCTCTGGCAGCCGGGCTTAGGTGGGGATTTAAAGGGCCCGGTGCTCCAGCCGCTGTGGGGTTCCCCGGGCCCTTTAAGTCCCCGCCGGAGCTACGGCAGCTGGGCTCGGGCAGGGATTTAAAGGGCCCAGAGCTCTGGCCGCTGCCGGGATCCCCGGGCCCTTTAAAGCGCCGCCAGAGCTCCAGCAGCTGGGCTCGGGTGGGGATTTAAAGGGCCTGGAGCTCCAGCCGCTGGGGGGATCCCCGGGCCCTTTAAATCCCCGCTGGAGCTCCGGCAGCCGGGCTCGGGTGGGGATTTAAAGGGCCCGGAGCTCCGCAGCGGTCAGAGCCCCGGGCCCTTTAATTTGCCCCTGAGCCCCGGGGGTCCCAGCTGCCTCTGCAGCTGGTAGCTCCGATCTGATTTAAAGGCCCTGGGGCTCCTAGCCACAGCCGGAGCCCCAGGACCTTTAAATCTTGAAAGGCTACGCCTCTTCCGGTTGAGGCCACGTCCCCGCTCAGGACTCCAGCATACCGGTAAATCCTTCCAATGATGTTTTTACTGCAGCCACCTCTGCAATGCTTACTATTTTTTTCCTTCATATTTATAAAGTAAATCAAAAAACTAAAGATTTGTAACTGTCAGCAGAAGACCATTTAGATTTCTGTTACTGAAGAGGCGAGGCAATTTCCAAGAATGTTTCCACAACTTCCCAAATTTCCACATTTAATTCCAATTCTTTTTACAATTAAAGCAATTAAAAGAAACCCTAGTTCTCCATACTCCTTGTAGCAACAGTGACTCCAGATTCATTCCTGATGATCATTTTTCATAGAAATAAAAAGCCATAATCTCTGTAGAAGGAATATCACAGCAAGTTACATGGTATGATCAGCAATAAAGGAAATAATGTTCCGTATAAGTTCCAAGACTCTGAAGGGAATCTCCACTGAATTCAAGTGCCAAGATTGAAGCTAATTAAATTAGCCATTAATGATGGTTGACTGAAGAACTCCAATAAGTGTCGCAGAAGAAATGAAGCACCAAAAAGCCCATGACCAACTGAAATGAAGGAGAAGTTTTGCAATTTTAGAAAAACTTTTGTAGTGCTTTACAATGTGGAAAAGCTGAGTACTATGCAGAATATTAATGTTTAGACTTCAACATTCAGAAAAATTCCTTGTATGCAGACATTGTCAGTAAAGGTAGAATAAATTGCATATTTACCAGATTTGTGAATCTGTAAAAATCACGAACATTTTACATTTGAGAGGAAGGATAGTCTTGTGGTTAAGGCACTGGACAGAAACTCAAGTTTTGTGTTCATGGTGGGATATTGCAGCCTACAGATGTGTGATGTCTAAAGTGCACTAATGTGTTGCAAATTAATTGGTTCAGGTAGATCCTGCTGGTTTTTTTAGTGCACTTTAGTGTAGTGTTGTTTCAAACAGTGCTATATCAAAGCATGCTAGGGAAACCTCAGTGTCCATCAGCAGGGCTTACACAGACAAACTCATGCACAATGTGTTAGTGTGTGAGCAGCGGGGTGTAGGGGGATCTTGGCCCATCCTACTTCCCCCCAGGTCCCAGCCCAGGGCCCTAGCAGCGGCAAGTGCTTCTGGCATGGGGGCTGGGCCCGGCATGACTCCGCCTAGCAGGGGGCAGGGAGTGGTTCCTCCCAGTCCTCCTTGAATGGAGGCCACTCTGTCTCAATACGATGTGAAATATTTAAATAAGTAATTCTTTTCACTAGCAGGACAGGAACTGAATGTAGTAAAAACCACTGAGGAAAAACTGTTTTCCTAGAAAGTATAGCTTAGACCAGAAATGGAAATACCAGCAACAACATGAGAGAACCTGAGATTATGAGATTTTCTGCTCAATTTTACAGGTTTGAGGTGATCAGATGGCTTGTTTCACTGTAACCACTGGTGAGTGTATGTTACATATCCCCCTCCATGTCCAACCCACAGAGCACATTAGTTTGTTACATCCTCACCTAGTGTTAGATCAAGCTATAACAGCTCACACTTTTAGCTCTAGGAGTCTCCAGTGCAATCCTCAGTGTATCAACCAAAACGACAGCTATCACACATCAGCACACGCATTTTTGAATGGGCATCCAAACAAGACCTGAATTCTGAACTTTATGAGCTTTCACAAAACCTAGTTCTGCTACCATTCTCCAGTTTCTGCCAGTGGTTTCCAAACATTCAGGACAAATTTACTAGTTTACCAAACCCAGATATTGTTTGACCAGATCCTAAGTATAAACCAGCATAACTCAATTAGCTTGAATGATTTAAGAGAAGTCACAGCTATGGACAGCTAAGAAGAAAACAAAAAAAAACTTTAAATGAAAAATGAGTAGTACAGAGGAAGATATTCACTTCTTTCAGCCCTCCCTGTACCCCCAGAAGTGTGGAGAAGTTTAGATCTGCACTGCTGGGTGGCCCAATTGCATGATACCTGCAGGCTGTTCCCCTCTGTTTCTAGTATGTGTGAGTTTTTAGAGCTTCGGGTAAAAATCAGAGAAGAGAGGAGAGACAGAAATATATATATATATATACATATATATATATATATATATATACATATATATATATATATATATATTCTTCTGCATTTGCTCAGGAGCACTTAAGCTATGTCCATTCTTCTCATTAGCTCTCTTCTTTGTATTAGCCAATGGGATGGGAGCACTAAGAGCTATATCCACCAAATGGCATTTTTTAAATCCAAAGCCAGCTCAACAGTGTCAGAGCTGCAGGATGCCATTTTCCTTTCTTCTATAGTTTTTCTACAAAGAACATGCTATTTTTTTATATATAAACCTGAAGACTGTGTATCTGCTTATGGCATTACGGAGAGTTCTCAAAGGTGTGGAATGCCACTCAAGGTATTTTTCCTTTGTCTGGAATGAAAGGCACATCAGGGGATACATTTCTCATTTGATCTTCTTTAAAAGCGCTTGCACTTTGAATTTTGGTCAAGTGCTGGTCTATTCTGCTCATGCTTTTAACAGTTTTGCTCTGTTGTGAGGATAAATACATTAAAGATTATTAAGAGCTACTGATGAGAAAGTTCTATATAACAGGTATTATTAAAAGTTACTGTTATTTCTTTACCAAAAATGGCTAATATTCCTGATATTTCCTTTGCTTGAGAACCTAGCATTGTTGAAGGGACAGAAATAAAAAGAGTTCATTAAGACTGCAAAATCGTGAGGGTCCTGATACTAACAAGTCAGGAAAAAATACTCCAAATGAAAAAACAACTAAAAAAGCCAGACTTAGAACCATAAAAACCAAAAATTGATTAATATACAAAAAAGCAAATAAACTGCATGCATGCACACACACACACAGAGTTATGATACAGTTATGGCTGCAGGCACATATCAATATTTTAAATGCATATTGACATTCAAAAATACTAAATTAAAAACAACCCTGCCACACCAACTGCCCTGTGCACACAAAGGCCAATGTTAGAAACTCAGGAAATGTAAATGCAGAATTAAGGTTCCACCTCTGTGAGAAAGCAGTGAGATTGCACACATATAGAAATGCCAGCCTACCATTTCTCCTTCTTTGCATTCAGAGTGTTGAAAATGTTGGGACATTACCCAGCATGGATTTTAGAGTCCCACTGAATCTTTCCACCAGCCACTGGTTTCTGGGAAGTTGTTTCACCCCACATAACTTCCATAAATCGATGACTAGCTGCAACATGACATTTGACCCACGGTCAGATAAAATCTCTTTAGGGAAACCCCTCTATAAACATAGTGAGAAGGGCTCTTGCCACAGTTTCTGCCTCTATGTTAGACAGAGCTACTGCTTCAGGATATCTAGTGGTAAAATCCACCACCACCAAGATATATTTATTTCCTTGGCAGATAGGACTTGGCATAGGGCCCACAATATCCATTGCTACCTTCAGAAATGCCTCTTGTATTACAGGCAGGGGACATAGAGGAACTGTCTGAGGTCCTGCAGGCCTTTTCCTTTTTTGACATAATTCACAAGACCTGCAATAATTCCTCACATGATTCTGTATTCCTGGCCAATAGAAATTTTTCTTCAACCTGTCCAGCAAAAGGAGAGTCATGTGCTAACAACATTAATTCCCCATCGTGCTGGGTGGGCACAAACAACTGTTTCTACAGTGGCCCAGGGCTTTTGTTTTCTCCCACGGGAGCTTCCCTATACAATCTCCAATCTTTTTCAAAAAACCTCTCCCCATTTTCCTTCCCTGGGGCTTCCTCTAGGACACACTTCCTTAAGCTTTCTAGAGTAGGCCTCTAATGAAGAGTGAGGGATGATTGTTTTCAGTATGCTCTTTGTCTAGAGCATATAAGATTCTAACTTCCGTGTATATATGTAAAGTCTAAATATTATGTATTATTTAGATATATCTAATGATGGGTCAACTGCTAGGCTTACAATTATATCCTGTCTTCACTTTCAATAAGTTCTATGGTAAGGGACAAAAGGTATGGTAGTTTTACATGTAGAAAAGGATACAATTTTGTAATACTGTGCACCTTTCTATGTTGTGCAGAGGCCAATATGATTAGAGCAAATACCCTCAGCTCCTAACCTCTCTTAATTAACAAGAGGCAGTTAAGATGGAAACTGAGTTATCTAGGAGCCACTCGCTTGTGGCCTGTCACAACATGGCTAGCCCTGCTGCAGGTGGTCCAAACATTCTTTCTCACAGATTGGGTGCCCTGGTGCATGCTCAAGTCTTACCCCTTCCAGGGTGTCAGAGCACAAAACAAAGGAAAACAGCAAATTCAGAATCCAGGTCATCTATGGGTTTGTTGGGAGGACCCTCACTTATTTGGGCCAGGTAGCTTGTCCCTTTTTGTCAGTTTTCCTAGATCTAGTCATCCCATCCACCAACTATCTCTTCCAGGTAGCAAGCTTCCTTAGGTTCTCAGCTGGAACCAGGCTTCCCATATCAATGAAGTCGCAGAGCTCTGCTGTCTTTACTGTTCAGCCCAGAACTGGGCTCAGTCTCCTCATTTTAGTTCTTCTCTCCACACCTGACATTGGCTGCAGATGTATTGGGGCAAGGTCAACTGGGTGGGGCAGAGACGTCCAATCACAACTGCTTAAAAAGAATAGTTTTCTTTTTACCATCAACAACATACAATGTTATAGAATAACCTCAGACTTTTAACTGATCACAAAATTGGTATTGACTCCCTACACCAAAGTAGGAGCTATTGGTTTAAATCAGTTATTTCATGATAGAATCTTCTTCCTTTCCCTGGAGTTTGCAAATTATTTAATCTTGGCAGAGAGAACTGGCAGTTCTTAGAGCTCCATTTGGCAGTCAAACAGCAAACTAATTATGGTTGGGACTCCATCCCACAACAACTGACACACCTGTTTCTATTAGAAATTTTAGCTAAAATAAGGAGCATTGTGTGTGTTGTTTATAAATTCCTCTTTGTGCTCCTCTAAAATAGCATGAGACAAATATAGAAACCTTTCATGTTCATGAGAAAATATGGTGCAGAATCTATAACATCAATAGGTCAACCACATATCTGAGGCTGAGATTGAATCAACAGAAAACTATATATAGAACTTAATGGAACCTGGCAGAATACACAAACTCAGTATCTGTGATAATAGTAATAAGTCCTGGGGTCAATAAGGGCTTGGCACATGTGTTATAGTACTGACCTGTAGTTCTGTTCTTTGTGATAAAAATGAATAGTAACATGAATATCATTTTATGCTTTGATGTCTCAATGATAAAATTTGCTTAGCTACTGGATTTGTATAATGTACTAGCTGGTAGTAATGCATATGAAGCGTTCCTGTTAAAGACAGGAATGATTGCCAAAGACTGATTGGAAGCCACCTAAAAAAACCTTACAGAAGAGTACTCATGCCTGAGTAATCAAGTGAATGGTTGATCTAGTATAATAAACTCTGTTTCTTGAAGGAAACATATGACCTGTTTCTGGAATGAGTAAAGTGGTTGATGGAGTTATAAATATGACCCTTCTGCCCTGGGCTGCCGACAATTACAAGGGCCAAGTTCAAATATCTAGGAGTTCCTCTTAAAATTTACTAACACCAGCAGCTCAAAGCTCCCATCCAGGAACCCGGGAAAATATAAATACCTTCCATGGCACCCTTAACAGGCAATACTTCTGCATTCACAAGTGGTGTGTGTGTGTGTGTGTGTGAACTTTATTAGAGGACAAGGGAACACAGCAACAGTATATGAGTCAACTGAACACTACGTAAAACATGGATTCTCTTGGCATCTTTGACAGTAAACCTTGAACTCAGTCACCCACCCACCAGTGTGAAGGTCTGATAATCAAATGTCCCACTAACATGTAATTTTTCCCTTCTGCCTACACCTTACTGATGCTACACCTCACTCATGGTTTGGTGTCAGTAGTTAGAATAGTCCCACAAGTCAGGATTGTCTCAAACAGGTGTATCTCTAGGCCCTAGAAGAAGTGCTACCTGGTCTAGTCCTAAGGCACCACCATTTAACCCAACTACAGTGATTTAAGCTTTATTGGTGCTCTACAGGAGGCCCCTACCACAGTTCATTCAGAGCAGTTGCTGTGCTCTGCAGCTTCAGCAAAGTCTATCTTCACCACCGCCTCTGACTGTGAAGCAACCTCTGCCTTGTATCTCCCAAAAGTCTTCGGTGGAGGGAGATCAATGGCATATGGAACCATGGAGCAGAGACACCTTGCCACAAGGTAAGAACCCCTTTCCTCTCTCTCTGTTCAGTCCCACTACCCTGCCAATTCAGAGTTCTTGTACTGTTCTACTGTCTGACCAAAGTGTCATGTTGTGGCCAGGGCCGGCTCTGGCTTTTTTGCCGCCCCAGGCAAAAAAGCCTCCCACCCTCCCCCCACCCTCCCCCGCAGCGGAGGGCAGCGAGCCCCGCCGGGGAGAGCGGAGCCCCGGCGGCCAGAGGCAGCGCCGGGGGGAGGGCGGCGAGCCCACCGCGGCTCCGCTCTCCCCGGCGGCCAGAGCGCCGGGGGAGGGCGGCAAGGCCAGTCGCGGCCCCGCTCTCAGGCCGGAGAGCCGCGCCGCCCCCTTCAAGTGCCGCCCCAAGCACCAGCTTGGTGGGCTGGTGCCTGGAGCCGGCCCTGGTTGTGGCATGGTTCCTCCCAAGCACCCTCTTGTGGCCTGGTTAGTTCTGCAGAGCCCTGCTGTCAACCTACCCCTTCTCAGGGCTCCACAACGATGTTCACAACAGAGCAGTCTCAGAGGCTCTTCTGGCAGGGCTCTGTTTATTTTCTGAGAATCAACAAACCACAATGAGAAAAACATAAAGCAATTGTCCTTCTGGCCTTCATTTCTTCCCTCGGGTTCTTTTCTCTGAGGCCTACTGACTCTGGCAATCCCTGCAACTCTCTTAACCCCCTTCCTCTTCCACTCCCTGCTGCTCTTTATAGGGAATCTGCCCCATCCCTGCTCAGTAGCCAGCGTTGACTGGGCCCCAGGCCTCTGGCCCTCAAGAATTCATCTACACAGTGAGTGGCAGCGAGTTTCAGACCCCAGGGAGCTTGTGGGACTTGTGCTACGGTGCTAAAATAGCTGTGTAGATGTTGCAGCTCAGGCTAGAGCTTGGGCTCTGAATCCTAGGGAGGGGGCTCAAATTCAGAACCTGAACTCCAGCCTGACCTGCAACATCTACACAGCCATTTCACTGCTGCAGCGAGAGATGAAGTCTGTTGACCCAGGGTCTGAGACTCACTGCCTCTTGCTGTGCAGACATACCTTAAAGGGGCATGCCCTATGCAAACACACTCTTCCTGTAGCCATCCTTTCCCCTGTTCACTAACAGATAGTAGAAGAGAGCTGCAGTTTTTGTCTTTGTGGAGTTCTGATTTAGCAGCTTATGAAACAGCTCTTGTCCACTCTTTCCACTGTTCACCAACAGATTATAATAGCTGTCTGTTACAGCTTTCCCCCTATTCCATTTTGTTTCTTACAGCTGTCCCCTTACTCCATTTTGTTTTTGTTCTCCTCCTGTGGCCGCCCCTCCCTGGCTGTTAAGTTGTTTACCAGGGCCACTGCCCTTCTCAAAGGGAGGGCCCCTTAAGTTGTTTACCAAGAGCCATTGCCCTTCTCAAAGGGATGGCCACTTGTGCTACGTGCTAAGTGGGACTACTGCCCTGTTCAAAGGGTTGGTCCTGTTATCACCTTGTTAAACCTGGGCTCGGTGTAGGGTAGGCAATGTCCAGAGCTGCAAGACCTAATGTGTTTTTGAGATCCTGGGCATGAGTCATAGGCCTCATGTGCTTTTGAGTCCTGAGGTGGGAACTCACGCCTATGGTCCAGGACTCTGCCCAGGCATGTCTCTATGCTCACCTGCAGTTTTTCCCTGTATCTCCTCCCCTGTGACAGAAGGAGCCTATCAGGATTACTGGTGGGGAAACTGCCTGAGATTGCCTTTAAGAACAGGCATTTTTGAAACAAACATCAGAAAGGTTCCTGCATTGCTACCTGGTCTGATCAGCCAGGGGTTCTGGGGGGTCCTTTCTCCGCTCTCGTTTTATTTTTGAGCGTACCCCCGTTTTTAACCCCCCCCCCCCACGAAGAACGAATTGCTGCCTGAGAGACCTCCTGATTACCAAGACCGTACCGAGCCCTCCTTGCTTCTTCTGATGTTGTTGCTGCTTCTGCCTTTGCTGCTGCCTTGGGGACTGGTAAGAATCCCTCTGTGAAACTTTCTATACTTTTATTACTTTAGCTGCTGGCTCTGTTTCCCCAGCACACAGACTCAAGCTAAACCTTGGTCTGTGTCTTAAAACCTCTCTTAAACTCCTTGGTCTGTATCTGTAATCTGTTTCTTGCTTTGCAGCGCCTTTGCTGCTAGAAATAAGCCTGTGCCTTCCTGGACTGTATCCTGGGCTGCCAGCTTGCAGCCACCACTAGTTAAATCCCCCTCCCCCCTTGGAGCTGTATCCTGGGCACATACCACTCTGCCCTCTGGAACTACCCCCAGTATAAGGTGCACCCATTAGGTTAGATTTTGTCCTTTAGTCTAGATAAGTTGTAATTTCATTTTGCATAGCTGTAGTTAAGTTAGGTTTAGAATATTGCTTGCATTGTACCCTGTAAGTTAGGCTTAAAGAATTGTTGCATTGTGTTTTGTTACTTGCTAATTTGTGTAGTTTTGGTTAAGTTAAATCATAGATAAGATTTTGCTGTGTTTTGTATAATTGTCTCTCTGCTGTTTAAACTTGCAGCCTGTCTGTTCTGTGTCTCCCTGAGTTTAAATCTCCCTCCACCACATGCTCCTCTTCCCCCATCCCCCAACCTCACTTCTCTACCACTTTCTTTCTCTCTCTCTCTTCTTCTCTGCTGTTTAAACTTACAGCCTGTCTGCTCTCTCTCTTTCTAGCATAAAACCCCATTGGTTACCCCTTTTCTCTCTAACACACCTCACATTTTACATTTACACCACTGTGACACATTTTTTACCTAAATTTGTTGGTTATTTAACCCATTTTACCCATACTGTTAGTTGGTTATATGCTGCTGTGACACACTCTTTACATAGAAATTGTTAGCTACCTGTTACATTTATACTTCAGTGTTAATTGGTTACCAACTGTATTGTACCCCACTGTATTGTACCCCACTATTGAAACCCCCTATCCCATTTACTAGAAGAACCCCCCCATCATTGTCTATTGTAAACACCCTATACACCCCATCCCATCGTATTTCATTGTTAAATTCCCACCACTTCCTTTTTCCTTTAATAAAGAAATTAATTGGCACCCCACCTGTGTGGTAATTGCTCCCCAAGATCCCATATACCTGCTGGCAGGGACAATAGCAAGCTCCTTTGACAAGTGATTTGGGGGTCCTCAGTTTTTGGTGCTGTACTTGAGACATCTGTAAAGGGGCCTGATTTTCAGATAAATTTAGCACATTCTGAAACTCAGGCCTAGTTTTAAGTGTCTCCAAGTTGGGTATTGAAAAACGGAGGCACCCCAAATCACTAGTCAGTTATGAAAATTTAAGCCTTAATATTTCATCATTTTAACTATTAGAGCAACTATGTTGGACCACTTTCAACTCTTTAGAATGATGGGAAACCTCTAATAATGGTAACATTGTCTTAATCCTGTTCTGAACAGGAGAGTAAATTGAGAATTATTAGATTCTTCAGAGAAAGAATATACTGAATAGGTATACATGCTGATAAGCTAGGAGCTAGCTTATATTTTATTCTTAATATTGAAAATATTAAACTTGATGATCATTAACATTTTCAATATAAAATCTCAGTTTTAAGACCTGTCCTTAATTGCCGGTCTAAAATGCCTGGCCTTTCAGTGTTCATGACAAATGGAAAAGCTTTGGGTGACTTACCAAAATACTTCTGTAGTGAAACACCTAAATTAGAATTATCTACATTATTTTTTCAATACTTGTGAAATGTGCTTTCGCTATAAAGACTAAATGGTAGAAGCCAACTTCTTTGCACAGTAGCATAAGAGGTTATGTGTAGAGCTGGTTGGAAAAACGTATATGGAGCCTCTCGTTATCAGAAAATACCTGAAAGATATGAACAGATTTACAGTGTACATTGAAAGTTCACCATTATATTGCATTCATCTTATATTCTTTCAGTATCTGTTTATCTTTAGTTTGTAACTGAGGTATCTCAGCAACAGTATAGAGTCTAGTTCTACAGACTGTATACAACCTCACTGTGTACAAGTCCTCAACTACATTAAAGCAACTGCATTTACAATGACGGAATAGGCCTCAATATTTTAAACAGATTTCTAAAATGGGTACAGTAATTTCTTCCCAGCAATATTTCAATATTATATTGATTGACAAACCTTTGCAATTTGTATTTCCATGATTTACTTTGTAATGCTAAATCTGAGGTGGCTAGGAATTGAATAGGAAACTACACACAATGTACACTGAATAGTAACTGTCACCCTGAATTTCACAGCTAACGTCTCTTTCTGATAGTAACCTTAGAATTAAAAAAGGATTTTGATTGACTTTGTAAGGAAAAAAAAGTAACTAGTGCTAGTTGATACAAGTGAATAGGGAGCCCTGATTAGGTTATAAGAAGTCTAAGAGGTAAACTTGACCTACAGTTTCAGAGTAGCAGCTGTGTTAGTCTGTATCCGTAAAAAGAACAGGAGTACTTGTGGCACCTTAGAGACTAACAAATTTATTTGAGCATAAATCCACAAAAGCTTATGCTCAAATAAATTTGTTAGTCTCTAAGGTGCCACAAGTACTCCTGTTCTTTTGACCTACAGTATATTTTACATATATAATCAGAATAAGACAGAAGCCAATGAAGAGATATAAGAATGTGAGTAACATGTTAAGACATTCATGACCTATTTAGAATTCAGGTGGCTGCAGTCTGAATTAGCTGGAGCTAATGGAAGACACCTTTGGGCAGACCTGTGGAAATTATATATTATATACAAAACTGAGGGAGAAGTGGTTAAAAAAAAAAAAAAAAACTTGACAAGAATGAGTGTCAAGCTGCGTAGCATTGTAAGGACTAAAGGGTAGCAAATGACAATCTTGTGCCCAGCCTTTCAGAACTAGGTAACATTTTCAAAAGAACTTAAGGGCCAAATTTGCAAAAGTATTTAGACACCTAAACATGAAGAGAGATGCCAGGTGGGATTTACAAAAGTTGCTAAGTAGTTTACTGCCCATCTCCCATTGAAAGTCAATGGGAGTTAGGTACCTACATTACTTACCCTAAGTTCCATTGACTTTCCACAGCACTTATGTTCCTAAGTGAGTAAGCCACTTGGGAAAATGGGACATAGGTGCTTTTGAAAATGTTACCCTAGACACCAAATCTGGGGATGTTCAAAATCTGCATTCAGATGTTATTTCATGAAGCCATCTCCAGTCTTTTGACCTATATACTATGTGCAAGAATATAATAATTACTGACTCATCAAGTTAATGAGTCACACGATGAAAGACTTGTCAAAGCAAGACTCCATGAAGAACTGGAACATCAAGAAAGTGACACAAAAATTGGGTTTATGACAGAATGGTCAACAATGAATGCAGCATTTGCAGCCTGAATATTCCAGGAGAAGTATAGCGAGAAATGTAAGGTATTGTTTCTGTGTCTGTGGATTTAAAGAAGGCTTATAACAGTTCCTAAAGCACTGATATGGTGGGGCCTGCAGTCACATATTCTGCCAGAGACATATGTTCAGACTATCATGGGTACGTATGTGGATAGCAGAACATTAGTGAGAAGCAGTTGTGGCTGCCGTGATTCAGTCAGTGTGAGGTAAGGTCTACATCAAGGATCATCCTTAAGCCCATTCCTATTTATGATTGTAATGGACACCATTACAGGGGGAGAGAGGCTCCATTGTTTTTGCTGATGACATTATGTTGTGCCTTGAAGATAAATACGAACTAAAAAAAGGATCTAGAAAGATGGAGGGCTGCATTAGAAGAAAATGCTTTATGTATCACTTGACAAAAAACATGTTTCATTGAGAGGGACAACAAGAAGCCATAAAAGTAGATGGTATTGAGTTAAAGTCCATGCAGCAATTCAAAACCCTAGGTTCAGTGTTATGCCATGATGGGAATGTGGAGGAGGATGTTAGGAGTCACATGCAAATGGAAAGAGTTGATGGGAATTAACTATGATAAGAATATGCCAAATAAACTATAAGACCACAATTAATCCAGCCATGACATATGGGTCAGAATGCTGGCCAATGAGGAAGAGAGAAGAACAACTACTTCACACAGCAGAAATGAGAATGCTCAGGTGAACACTGGGTAAGATGAGAGCTGATAAGCTACATAAGGAAATGGTATGAACCATGATGTAGGTAGTCTCCATCACAGAAGACCTGAAGGAGTATCAACTCAGATGGCTGGGTCATGTGAGATGATGAGATGTAGGATTTGTACAAGAGGTAGTAGCCATCGGGCAAAGTCCACAAAGAAGACTCTGAAAAAGGTAGTTTGCGATGATGAAGGAGAACCTGAAGAAGATTGGTATCAGCTTGGAAGATGCACTTGACAAGAATGTTTGGAGATGAAAAACAAGAGCTACTAACCCTGATTGACAGGATAATGTGAAGGTGAAGAAGACGATTACTACATGAAATGTAGTTGAGGGCTGCTAGGTTCATAAAAGTCTATCTAGTACTTATTTGGCTGATCATGGTTTAGAATCCAAATCAGCAGAGCACTTAAACACATGCCTATATTCCACTGGCTTCACTACATACATATTACATGGCTTAAATGGGCATATAAACATTAGCCCATGTACAAGTGTTTGCACATAAGTCCACCCACAAATTTGAAGGATCATAACGTTGCACATAAAGTGAGGCCAACTAGATGTACAATTTAGATCTTAGTCAGTGTTTTTGGTGTGGAATTATCTACGAATTATAAATGTTGCCATTTTTCAGATAGGAAAGAGATGGCGGGTTTTAACTGAAATATTTTGGGCCAGATCCTCTGCTGACATTTTTCTATTGAAGTGAATGGAGTAATGACAGCAAAGGATTTGGCCCTTTGTCTTTATTTTCTATAGCAAGCCCATATTTTCTAAAACCTATAAGACAAACTAATATAAATTATCTACTGTATTTATTCATATTTTATGCTATAGAACCTATTGTACCAAACCAATCAACAAAAAACCAACAACCCTTGACAAATATTTACTTCATAAATTTTAATTTATGTATTTTAGTAAAGATATGATTTTACTGATAGAGGAAAAAAATCAATTGAGCAAAACTTTATTTAGCCTCATTTATAGCTTTACTTGTCTTAACGTGTAATTTGATATAATCCATCTATCAAAGACGTGTTGGCAAAAGGTGAGACCCAATTGTACATTTTACAAAAAATATAATCTTCTTACCTTTTCATAACTTATTGAAAAATGTTGACTTGGCTCCTATTTTACGTAGGGAAAAAACAGCTTTTAGCAGGTCGCGTAGGCTGAAGTTAATTTTTTTAATCAGAGTAAAATTTCCAAGAGTGCCCAAGTGGCTTAGAAGCCAAAGTACCATATTCAAAAAGGACTTAATCTTATTGTAAGTCATAGTTTCCTACAGGTCATATTCACAAATGTACACCTAAAGATACACATAGGCACCTAGAAGGACTTACAAAAATGCCTAAGAAGGTTAGGCACTTAACTCCAATAGAGTAGGCACTTCTGTAAATCCCACTAAGTGCTTAGAAGCCTAAATATCTTTATAAATCTGGCCCAAAGTGCCTATGTCATTTTTGAAAATAAGGGTTAGGAACCTACATCATTTAGGTGCTATTGAAAATTGTAGCCCAAGTCTAAAAAAAAAACAAAAACAAACAAACCATAAATACACCTTTAAAATGTATTGACAAATGGGCAAGAATAATGTAATAAGAGTCTAATGTCTTAATATTTTATGTAGGGCTCACCTCAGACAATTTTAAATAAGTTATGTAAAAGACTGAACATAATGTTGATCTATTGTACATATTAAAATAGATATTTGACTTTGAAAATATGAATGCAAATAGGCAAACAGGCATAATGAACTATGAGTATATACATGCAGATGTTTTATTGAAAATATGAATGATTAGGCAAAACCCAGGCATTCTGAACAATGTGCATGTGCATGCAGATGGTTTTTACACATGGTTTTTGTATCTTAAGAAATCCAGGCTGACATACTACAATATCCTGTATTTCAAAATATGAATAGTTCAGCATTTGAGTGATATTTTCTTTGAAGAATTTAATATTCCAATGAGCTTCTGAATCCAAATCTGAACTGTCTCCAGTCATCAGTCTCCACTCACTCAGTTCACACCAAATAGTTTACTAGGGTTAGCTCTCACCTTTTTCTTAATCATTCTAAATGGTTTCATGGGCTGCCATGTTTTGTTTGATGGAATCCAGAGGTGGGGATTAGAACTTTTTTTTTTTTTGGTCCATTCATTTTTCAAATTATCTCTTAGAATTTAGAAGGCTATCTTACATTTTACCTGCCATAGTGCATTCTATTGACTTCACCTGGGCTGAATATACAGTTTTTGTTTAGCTTGAATGGTCTCTTGTACTTCTCCATTAATAATATTGTTTTCTACCCCCTTCTCTCACTGCTTGGTTTTCTGTTGAGACAATGCATACCTTCAGAGACTCAGTGTGATATGGGCAGATATGGATCTGAAAGTTCAGAATTTGGTTGGACTGTTTAGTAGTTGGTTAAACTCTATTCACTGACTTTTCTCTTCCACATAACTTATATGAAGTTTTTCCTAAACTTAGCTATAAGAGATTAAAGGCTAGGGAAAATCTCAGTATAAAAGGTCAATCAAATTTCAGTTATTATATTCTTGTTTCTCTTTCTTATACCTTGATCACGGCTCTAGGGATTTCAAAGGAGTGGGTCCTCTTCTCTCCCCCTCCCCCACATTTTGGAGAAATTATTTCCTATCAGATAAACAGTTTTGGATGTCCAATTATACTGTCCAATTTATCCATCAGCTCTATTGAAAGAGTGAGCTGCTCTGACTTTCAAGGAGCTCCTTTAATTTGGACCTTGATTGGCAAAATTACAGAGGAACAGAGAAAGAAAAAAAACACATTTTTGACATTGTAATCTTTGCAATATGGTGAAGAGGTTTATTAAGAGTGAGTACCCTTCACTCATTAATTTCCCCGTCTTTTCTCTTTCTTGAAAGCATGCTGCATATTAAAATGTTATATTCTCTGTTATTCTTTTCCTCCCAAGTCTTTGGAAAGCAGAGTTCTGATAGTTCTACTACAATCAGGCTTTGCTGCTAAAAATATGCTTTTCATTAAATCATTACAAAAATAAAAATAAAAACAAAGCTGGCATGAAATTAGGTTACACAGTATGAAATTATTTACAGCATCCCACCGAATTCTTCATCAGGGAAAGTAATAGTGTTTGAGAGGATGGGAATTTATGCAGCTTTACTGTATTACATCTGGAGGTTGACAGCTGGTTATTACGTACACCTAATTTACCTGAGCAGTAAATACTACAAATAGAGAGATCTATTCACCTCAGGCTGATGGTTCAATAGGTTTAATACTTTATGCTGAAAATAAAATGTGGAATAAATTATGAGCAAACCTTCCCACACTTCAACAATGTACAATGCCCCACAGTGTAAACAGACTAAATGAAGGGTCTTTGATGTATTATAAAGTGGGTAATAAACCTGATCCCTCAATGTTTTGCAAAACAATTGCAATAATATTAAGCATGTTTAAACCTTATAACAATCCCAGGATAAATGTCAAATATACTTTGGATATCAAAATTAATCAAGTGCAGGAGAGTAATTGTTTGCTACCTACAGGGATGTGGAGAATTAAATTAATTAGCTGATACTCTGTAGAAAAATAATGGCACAAAAAAAAGAAAGAAAAAGAAAAGGAAACCTCAACAGCTTTACTAACACCCGTTACTGGATTATGCTGAATTTAGTGCCATATGGACTTGCAAGTCATTAACAAGCAGATTAATCAGAAAGTTAGTAAGAGTGACCACTGTTCAAAATTAAATTCTCTCTCAGATATTCTCTATACTAATAATGTCTGAAACAATCAGTGCTCACCAATCTCCGGGCGATGAGATTTCAGCAGGAAAACAATTAGAGGTTATTCAGGTTTTCAGGAGCTGCATTCATTCATTATTTCATTTCTCTTGGTATGTACTTTTTTCTCTCCTAATAATCATAGGTATCTTTTCTTTTTAACCTGAACAGCACACAGCTGTATTGTGCACACTGTTGTAACAGCATAGCCTCTGTCTCTAATAGACAGGAATTATTTTTATGAAAAAGACAAAAGCTATCACCTTGAAACCAGTACACTGCAATGAATTAGCCAAAGAGCAGAAAATGAACAATTCTTTGGTGTTTATGTACAGCCAATTCCCATTAAAGTTAATTTAAAAGACTGAATGACAAAGAACAATTTAAATCCCACCAGTTAGGATTCTAGCGCAATACTTACTGTATTGTAATATAGAATAATAATGCTTTGCACGTCTATAGAACCTTACCTCATAGTAGCTCCAGCCACTTTGCAATCATTAATATTTTAAGCTTCACAAAGCTCCTATAGCTAATCATAAAGGGAGTACAAAGAAAAGAAAGGCAACTCTTCAGATGGGAAGCTAAATGACTAGAGTAACATTCTTCAGATACTAGTTTCTAACCTCACCAACATGACCAAGGAAAGGAGAACAACATGGAAAGACATTGTTTTGCATCACTGCTAGTTGTCTCATTGCAACTGTGGAACTATTATTCATATCCAGCAGAAGTCTGGTTGGGAATTTTCTGTCAGAAAAATCATTCTGACATAAAATGCAGTTTTAACTAAATTAATGTTTTCCATAGAAAAATTTCAAAATTACTGAACATTTTCTGGTGGAATAAATTAAATGAAACAATTAAATATATTTATCTAAATAAATGTATTCTCATTGAAGTTGTAATTTGGACCCCCATTTTTTCTATGCATTGGGGTCTCTGAAGGACCTCCATAATTCAATCCATCACTCACAGAAGAAATATGCATCATGGGGTTCACATGTCTCTAGATAAATCATAGAATATGTAGTCTAGACAGGAGACCAACCTATAAGAGAATATGGGGCTATCAGACTTCTGAAGTACAATTCTCACAAGGCAATATGTCCCAATAGGAAAGTGTAGTTTAATATTGAGCTGACTCTAAATGAAACAGTTCAGATTAGTTCAACAAATGGAAATGAATCATTTGATTTTGAAATGTCAAAATGTTTTGTTAAGAAATAGTGAAAATAAGTGAGTGTTTTGACGTTTCCAAATAAAAGTTATAAATAATATTTCATTCTATAAAAAAAGATATATTTCAACTTTTCATTCTGATTTGGGACAAAAACAAAATAATGAAATATTGGAATTCCCCATGGGATGGAAACTTTGAATTTTGCTTAGCTCTAATATCCAAGCTGAAAGTAAAGTAATATTAAACTACTTTAATTTTTCGGTGGGGAACTAATGTTTTGTGATATAGGTGTCTCAGTTTGCCTAAATTCTGAAATATTAATCCGTTGTCAAGCATTTTAAGCAGGCGAGCTCTTAGTTTATTTATCATTTGCACTAGTGTGATGATCCAAAATGAACTGTTCTTCCTTCTGTTTGTCAGCCACATGCAGGTAGTGGGAGATAAAACCCATCTATACCCATACGTGCTGGAACTACAGGTGTTGGGGGTGCTGCTTCACCTCTATCTACCAATGTGATATATGCCATCATGTGCCAGCAATGCCCCTCTGCCATGTACATTGGCCAAACCGGACAGTCTCTATGCAAAAGAATTAATGGACACAAATCTGACATCAGGAATCATAATACTCAAAAACCAGTGGGAGAACACTTTAACCTGTCTGGTCATTCAATGACAGACCTGCGGGTGGCTATCTTACAACAGAAAAACTTCAAAAACAGACTCCAACGAGAGACTGCTGAGCTGGAATTGATATGCAAACTAGATACGATCAACTCAGGATTGAATAAGGACTGGGAATGGCTGAGCCATTACAAACGTTGAATCTATCTCCCCTTGTAAGTATTCTCACACTTCTTATCAAACTGTCTGTATTGAGCTATCTTGATTATCACTTCAAAAGTTTTTTTCACTTACTTAATTGGCCTCTCAGAGTTGGTAAGACAACTCCCACCTGTTCATGCTCTCTGTATGTGTGTATATATATCTCCTCAATATGTTTCACTCTATATGCATCCGAAGAAGTGGGCTGTAGCCCACGAAAGCTTATGCTCTAATAAATTTGTTAGTCTCTAAGGTGCCACAAGTACTCCTGTTCTTTTTGGCTTGAATTAGTAATAGCAACCCAAATACATGATTTCCACTTTCAGCACCCCTATTGTAAAAATTGTTCCAGCACCACTGTCTATATCTTTAAATCTGGAGATCAAACATGTTGCTTTTCAACTGCTACATTTTATGGCCACCCAATCTCACCCTAAAAAGAACCTAAACTCAATGGATCAGTCAAAATAGCCTTATACATATGTTCTATTATTCTAATTATCCACACTAGCATTCATTTACAGAGGTATGATCTTCTTGACAGCTAACCCCAAGAATATCATTTATGTAATTTATTTGTATTTATTTTAAATGTACTAATAAGGTTTCAAAGTTGTTAATGTCAGAGGATGAAGTTTAAGGGAGTTTATAGATTATGTTTTGGGGGAGAATGCTTCCGTTTTCTCATGAAGCATAAAATGTAAATAGAAATATGCCTAAATAAAAAGTTTATAAAAAATACTTCTTGCAGCAATGTTTAGTGATATTGTAACACTTTCAACTCTCACTGAACTCTGGTAAGCATCTTGCAGCATTAAGGCCAATGAAACTTTGAGGAATCAGGCCCTCTATTTTTTTGCTTTCTCATAGATATGAGAGTTACAAAATATTTCACGATAACCAGCCTAATATTTCCATTTGCTTATATTCCAGTACTCCTAGTTAGAGCCCTTGTAATACTCTGTAAAGTTCTTCATCTTCCTTGGAGTTTTGCACCCCAAGTACTTGTAGACAGCTATTATGCCTGTCCTTCCACCTTTGTCATCATTTAGCCAAACTATACACATTTCACCCTTTCAATGCTTCCTCATAGATCACTCCCTCAAGCACTTAATCATTTTTGTTGTTCTCTCTGCCTTTCTATATGCTGTGTAATAAGTATGGTCGCAACTGTGGATGAAAATATTTTTTGAAAGGAAATTGGGTGATCTTCCCTCCTTTTTATTGTGGACATTTCCTTCCTTTGCTTAGTATATATTTTAAGCAAATCTCATTGTTTTTGGGGCCCTGACTTATTATTTTTCAACACCTGAGGCTACCAATACAGTTCACCTGAGGAGAAACAACAAGGAGTTCAGTGGCACCTTAAAGACTAACAGATTTATTTGGGCATAAGCTTTAATGGGTAAAAAACCCACTTCTTCAGATGCATCTATTTTAGTGCATTATATTGATAATGCATTTATTTTTGTAAAGTGTAAATGCATATTTACAGTACATAACATACTAAAATTGCATTTTGGATACTTTTCTGTCTTCATTAGTTTTATTAAAATTACATAATATATTTAGATGGATTGGAACATAACTAATTTCTGTATAGACTGGAGTTAATATGCATATTTTAATAAATGTGTATATATTGTTACCAATGGATTAGAACAGATTGACTGGAGCCTTTCAGATCTACCGGGCACATAATATCCTTTGGAAATAGCTGTCTTATTATATATTTTCCCAGAAAACCAGATCAAAAGAAACATTCCAGTTTCTGATTAATAATCATCTGATTAATAAAAAAGAAACACAAGTTTGTTCTTTCTTTTACACATACAAACACCTATACTGAAATAACATTAAGCTGTTACATAAACTGGCAGAAGTCAGACAATGCAAATTTAATAATTATAAGAAGGGTAGCTGTGTTAGTCTATATCCACAAAAACAACGAGGAGTCCGATGGCACCTTAAAGACTAACAGATTTATTTGGGCATAAACTTTCATGGGTAAAAAATCCACTTCTTCAGATGCATGGAGTGAAAATTACAGATACAGGCATAAATAAACATTGGCACATGAAGAGAAGGGAGTTACCTTACAAGTGAACAACCAATGTTGAAGGCCAGTTTAGTTAGGGTGGATGTGGTCCACTCCCAGTAATTGATGAAGTGTCAATACCAAGAGAGGGAAAATTGCTTTTGTAGTGAGCCAGCAACTCCAATTCCCTATTCAAGCCCAAATTGATGGTGTTAAGTTTGCAAATGAATTGTAGCTTTTTGAAGTCTGTTTTTGAAGTTATTTGTTGAAGAATGGCTACTTTAAAATCTGTTATTGAGTGTCCAGGGAGATTGAAGTGTTCGCCTACTGGCTTTTGTATGTTACCATTCCTGATGTCTGATTTGTGTCCATTTATCCTTTTACGTAGAGACTGTCCGGTTTGCCCAATGTACATGGCAGAGGGGCATTGCTGGCACATGATGGCATACATCACATTAGTAGATGTGCAGGTGAATGAGCCTCTAATGGTGTGGCTGGTGTGGTTGGGTCCTCTGATGGTGTCGCTAGAGTATATATGCGGACAGAGAAGGCAATGGGGTTTCTTACAGGGATTGGTTCCTAGGTTAGTGTCTCTGTTGTGTGGTATGTAGTTGCTGGTGAGTATTTGCTTCAGGTTGGGGGACTGTCTGTAAGCAAGGATTGGCCAGCCTCTTAAGGCCAGTGCGAGTGGGGGATTGTTTTTCCAGGAGAGAATGTAGAATGTTGATGATGCGCTGGAGAGGTTTTAGCTGGGGGCTGTATGTGATGGCCAGTGGTGGTCTGTTATTTTCCTTGTTGGGCCTTTCTTGCAGTAGGTGACTTCTGGGTACCTGTCAATCTGTTTCCTCAGTTCCCCAGGTGGGTATTGTAGTTTTAAGAATGCTTGATAGACATCTTGTATGTGTTTGTCTCTGTCTGAGTGATTGGAGCAAATGTGGTTGTATCTTAGGGCTTGGCTGTAGACAATGGATCGTGTGATGTGTCCTGGATGGAAGCTGGAGGCATATAGGTGAGTATAGTGGTCAGTAGGTTTCTGGTATAGGGTGGTGTTTATGTGATCATCACTTATTTGCACTGTAGTGTCCAGGAAGTGGATCTCTTGTGTAGACTGGTTCAGGCTGAGGTTGATGGTGGGGTTGAAATTGTTGAAATCCAGGTGGAATTCTTCAAAGGCCTCCTTCCCGTGGGTCCATATGATGAAGATGTCATCAATGTAGTGTAAGTAGAGGAGGGGTGCTAGGGGACAAGAGCTGAGGAAGCGTTGTTCTAAGTCAGCTATAAAAATGTTGGCATACCGTGGGCCCATGCGGGTACCCATAGCAGTGCCACTGACTTGAAGGTATAAGTTATCCCCAAATCTGAAATGGTTGTGGGTGAGAACAAAGTCACAAAGCTCAGTCACCAGGTGTGCTGTGGCCTCATCAGGGATACTGTTCCTGACAGCTTGTAGTCCATCCTCATGTGGAATACTGGTGTAAAGAGCTTCTACATCCATGGTGGCCAGGATGGTGTTTTCAGGAAGATCACCAATGCATTGTAGTTTCCTCAGGAAATCGGTGGTGTCTCGAAGATAGCTAGGAGTGCTGGTAGCATAGGGTCTGAGGAGAGAGTCCAAATAGCCAGACAATCCTGCTGTAAGAATGCCAATGCCTGAGATAATGGGGCATCCAGGATTTCCAGGTTTATGGATCTTGGGTAGCAAGTAGAATACCCCTGGTCGGGGCTCTAGGGGTGTGTCCGTGTAAATTTTTTCCTGTGCTGTAGAAGGGAGTTTCTTGAGCAGATGGTGTAGTTTTTTTTGGTACTCCTCAGTGGGATCGGAGGATAGTGGCCTATAGAATGTGGTGTTGGAGAGTTGTCTGGCAGCCTCCTGTCCATAACCCGACCTGTTCATGATTACTACAGCACCTCCTTTGTCAGCCCTTTTGATTATAATATCAGACTTGTTTCTGAGGCTGTGGATGGCGTTGCGTTCTGTACAGCTGAGGTTATGGGGCAAGTGCTGAGGGGAGAACTTCAATATGTGAATTTTGCAGAATTTCTTCACAGCCCATGTCTAGGTCTGCATTGAAAACATTTTGCTGACAAGTTATGTCAGTTAGGAGTGCAATGTTTTAGTGATTATAGTTGGGCCAGCAAAAGCCCTAGTATAGATGCAGTTATAGTAGCATCAAATTGCTTACATAAGTATAGTTTATTTTATTTCTGGACTAGAATTAGTTGGTGTACTGGCAAAACCTGTAGTATAGACACATTCCAAGTCACCTCACAGATGAAGGAGATTATTATTGGGCTTTAAGAAAGGTGCTAATTAGGATAAGAATGCAGGTTTGTAAACCTTTTTACCTTGCTCCTCTTTCCCACTCCATCAAAGTGTTTTCTATCACATTTTTCCTCAGATGCAGCTCCTACTCTGTCAAAAGTTGCAGTGCACAGAAAGCAGAATGACATCTCTTCCCAGTCATATGGCTAGCAGTGACCTACGCTACAAGAGAATATTACCTATTCACAAAGGATGTCTGTGGTTGCCATAGAAACAGGGTGCCTACTTACCATCCTTATATGTGGCCTCCTTTGATCAGGGATGAGGCATATAACCTTTCAAGCAAAACATTAGGGCCAAAATGTCTTTCAGTGACACCAATCTAAATCTGCAATAACTCCATTGATTTTAAATGGAGTTATTCTAGATTTACACCTGTGAATAGCAGAATTAAACCTTGACTGTGGGCTGTTCCTCTCATTGTTACTATGACCTGTATCACCACCACTATATATAACCTTCCTGGTTTCTCTCCCTCAGCTTCTTCTCTCTTATTTCCATGGGGCGGGGGGGGGGGGAACGGTTTGGGAGAATGTATCTTAATTGAGTTTAACAACCAAACAAGTAATCATTACTGGAAAAGGGAACTTCTGAGCTAACACAATAATGTGTGAGCAATATCTTGCCATAATATGCAAGTTGATATGTGTGACCACCATAATTAAGAAGGAAATGCAACATAAAATGCTTGGCTGAACAGAATAAGCATTTAAAAAAATGGAAAGATAAGCCATCTCAACTCAAACTCAAAATAGAGGTATGCATTTTCATTTACTAGCAGGTTTAATTTCGGTGTCTGAAAGCGGGATATAGTAAGATATATTAAGTCAACCAGGAGCTGATTGTCCACAGTGCATCATCCTGTGTCTTTATTCCTTTCAGCACAATACCTTTACAGAGTGTTTTAAAACTAGGTTGTTGTGTTCGGGCATATCTGTCTCACTGTTTGATCAAGAGTATACACTTCACTTCTGGAGCTACAGGCTCATGTAAGCCTTAGGCAATGATTCATATTTGTCTTAATTATGAGTAGTCACTGAAGTCACAAGTAGAATTAGACAAGACTAATTTCAAATGATGTATGTAACCACACATTGATCAAAAAATACCTGTTAACCTGATGGCATTTAGGAATATTGTAAGTCTATGTACAAAATTACTTAGGAAGGAAGGGACTCATCCCTTGATAGCCATGTGTAAGTTTTATTATATTAATAGAAGTCATTCATGTGTTTTAAGCACACATACTTTTGATTCTGTGGCTTTGTGCCTACTTGGAGACATACATTTGTCCTCCCCTAGGTGCTACCACACCATGGTGATGGGTATGATATAAAACTCTAGTTAGATAAATACCTATTCTCTTTCACTTGTTCTGTCCAATCACCATCAGATAGTTCAAGGCTGTATCATTCCATAACATTAAGCCCATTACAAAGGTTTCCAGAATTTGTGAGCTCTTTCCATTTGTGATTTTTATCTTCTTGATCCACTGAAAAGTCCATATTGAAGGACATGCTCAGCATCAATCACTGACACACACACATACAGAAACCAGAAGTTTTTTTTAAAAAATCAGAATATTTGACGACCTCAGGAAAGGATTGGTTTGGGTTTGTATACAAACAAACATAGTGATTCTTGTGTGGGGTTGTGATAGTGGTGGGTGTATGTATGTGTGGGGAGTAGTGGCTACAGTATTGTTCTTATTTCATTTGAACCTGTTCACCCATATTTTTATGTGCAAAACTTGCTGCTGGAAGTAGTATGCTACAGTTTAACACAATTCTAGTATTAAATCAGCAACTTAAATTATGTTTGTTTTAAGATGCCCTACAAGACCTTTGTAACCATTTGTTTCTTTAATCATTATATCCTTTGTCTGTTCTGCACATGGAACTCCCCACTCACCCCTTTAGTTTACATTATCTCATTGATCATTCATACAGAATTGTATGGCTAAAACCATGAATTCAACCTAAAGCTAAGGACCAAGATTTTCAAAAGTGATCAGTAACTTTGGTGTGCCTTATTTTTGGGTTACTCATTTAGAAACATTTTAAGGGGTGTGTGATTTCAGGGGACAGGTGCTCAATATTTTCTGAAAAACAAGCCTCTTTATGGTATCCCAAGGTTGGCACCCAAAATCACTAGCCATTTTGGAAAAAATCTTGGCCTTTTACAGGTCTGTTTTAAGGTAGTGTGAAGGTTAACATACTTCTTACCATTCTGTGATGCCATCAATTCTCCTTAGTGTAACTAATTGAATTTTTCCTGTAGTGGCCACCTTTTCTCCCATTAGCTGAGTTGCAGGTGGATGTGGTTTGAGAAAGGGACCGAGAGAACAGGATTGAAACAAAGCATTTTTGGCAGGGGGAGAAAAGATGCTGACTGCCACTTGCTCTAGGCCCGGGGGTGACAGGTGCTGAAGGGTCAGAGGCTTGGTTGCATGAAAGTTTGTTTGATTTTTAGATAACATGGTTCTGTCTCATTCCTTTGGATACCCCTGATGTTACAATAGAAAATTAGATTCATAAAAAAAAAACCTCTTCTTCATGTTACTGATGTTAGGGATGTGACAATTTCACAGGAGCCTGTGGCTCTATTGTGAATGATTCTGGCTTTAAAGTCAAGGCAGTTGTAACTATAAACATTTTTAATTACTGTCTCTACACTGGTGGTATCCCCCACACACTGTAACAGCATCTAAGAGCATTCAACTGAACACAAAGAAGGATTATGTTACCTGAAAGCAAAATAAAAACATTCTCTCAGTAATACTACTTTTCCTCACAAAAAACATTTATTTTTTTCTTGAGTAATACCAGCATCTCTGTCTGAGAAGCATCACATCTATATTTTTTTAATTGGAGAAAGTGCTCATGAGTCCTATTCTAAATTTTTGCCCCTCCTCCAGTGAAATTGTTCCCTAAACTGAAATTATCCACACTGTGTAAAAGTTCGTGTGATCAATAACTGTATTTTTTCAGACCATATAAAACTTGATTTGCTTTTATAGCTCATAGTTTTTAGTCTTTGGATTGGCTTTCTTACCTTTCTTGGTAGCCTTTATGAATTTCTATATATTTTCTTTCATTCTTATGCAATGATCAGAATCTCAATACACAAAGGAGGGCATGCTGTGATCGTTATATAATTTTATTTTTATTTCATCTACTTTGTATGCTGCTGTTCTAGCTCTATGTCATAGCATATACTAGGTTCTTTTAATGCTTCTCCATTATACTTATGTATTTCAATGAGGACTTTCTTTGCCCCCTATTTGTCTTCTCTAGTTACTTCTTTATTGTTTTGTATCTCTCTACTCTAACATAGAAGTTCATTACCTTAAATACTGCAAATTTGTGAGTATGTGTGTGGACTGGGTTAACCAAATGGTCTGATTTGGTTTGGATAAATACCTAAAAGTTCAAAGTTTTATCTTAACCTTATCTGAACTTCACAAGTCTGCAAAAATAGTCTGGAGTTTATGAGAGAAAAGCCTTTTTTTTTTTTTTTTTTACTTCTGATCCAGGGCAACAACAGTAGGCCAGAACTGGAAATAGAAAATAGGGGAAATTGGAGCTGCATTTAAAATAAAAATTCTATAACCCTCTAGTGATGGTTCAGATCACGATTTTTTCAAGACATTTTGTCTGTCTCTATATGTGTGACACACACTCCTCACGGTGAATTGCTAAGTATAAGAAAGTTAGGCTTTTATAATAAGAGAGAGAAAATCTGATAGGGTTTTGTGAAAAATATTTTTTCAGACTTTTTTTTCTCCCTTAGATTTATGATAAGAGACTGAAAGCAAGGAATTTGGGAATGCAAGGGATTTTCAATCCAGTTTAGGGGGGAAAATCATAGATCTTGCTAGCATCTAGTTAACTCCAATGCTTAAACTCTTGGAGAAAAGTTTGTCTCTGTGAAAGATACAACATCTCCTCCCTTTCAAATAAGATATGGGAGCTTCAGTACACATCTAAGATCCCCCAGAAGTCTTCCAGAAAAGCAAGGGAAAAGCAAAGTTGACATTTCTGATCCAAGTTAAAAAAATCTTTAAAAAAATTTTTTTGAAACAAAAATCAGCTCCGTTCATTTTATTTTCTGTGGCCCTGAACTTGAGCTAGAGAATTTGGCTCAGTGACATTACAGATGAAAAATGCCTATCAATTCAACTAGCCAATCCCTCTGTTGCTGCAGGATTGTTTCCTATGGGTGAGATTTACAGAAGTGCTCAGAGCTGGCCTATTTGATCCAACGAGAATTTTACTATTGATTTCTATGGGAGCAGAGTTAGGCCACCACTGACAACTTTTGCAAATCTCGCCTTTTTCATGTTTTTATTACAACGCAACACATTGATTGTGTGTATGAAATTAGGTCTCCTTCTATACAGTCTGCTTCATTAATGGTACTCTGTTAAAGTAGCTTGTTCTGTTTCTTTTTTCTGGGGAAATATGAGGAAGAAGCTAGCAAAAAAAGATAAATTGTTGTTATAATTCAGAAAACACGTCATGCTTCATGTCAGAGGTAGCACTGCATTTGGAGCTGTTTGAAAGGCACCCCAAACTAACCCTATTTATTTTCTGACCTAGAATGTTAACAAGCAGTGCATCAGATCTCAAACAATATGCTGGTGTGATATTTTGTTACGTATTTCATTTTGGATTGTTTTTATGCAGTCCTATCTGAGTACCGTTATATGCAACACTGGTGAAATCTAAAACAAATTTAAAGCTATAGTATTTTTGTTTTGAAGATATTCTTCACTGCAAATCCACTGTTTGAAAACCTGGTGCACAGGTGAAGTAACTTTTATTATTAAATAATTAATTGCAAGAAAAGTTGGTCTTCATTCTTTCAATGAAAGTCATTGAGAGATGAGATTAGCCAAATTTTGAAGAGTCTGATCCAAAACCCTTTAAATGTAATGGAGTCTTTTCATTGACTGCTATGGGCTTTGGTTCAGGACCATGAGATATAGTAATACTTTAGCTTTGTATGGATGATGTTGCCTTGTAGTGACTGTCCTACAAGAAGGATTAAGGACCTGCTTATGCCAACATATGAGATCACCTTCAGCACAAGCAGTAATACATACATGCATTCTCTCATAGTGAAGAGCACCACCGAGTCATAATACAATGAACAGTAAACACACAAAGAGTCATTGGCCAGCAATCGTCCTCCATGTTCACAGCCTTTACACTGCCTTAAGAAGTGTGCCATACCACAGGGCCCCCTTGCCCATTGTACCTGGTGTAGGCCAAAAGCCTAATGGGAAAAAATTATCTCAAGCAAAATTGTACTCCATTTTGCTTATTTTGCCGTATACTCCATTTTGCTATCTTTGAATTAGTAAGAAAAAATTGTAGCCTTGAATTAGTAAGAAGAAATTGTTCTGAGTTTATTCTTTACTGATTGTGTTAATGATTGTTCTTAGAAGGATAGAAGTTTTATGGCTGTAATTGCCTTATTTACTGTTTGGTGTGAGCGAAGAATGTATGGTAATTAACTGAGAAAGGACAATTGGGCCAGATGGTCAAGAAGAGAGTGGAGGAGTAAAGAGGCACCAACTTTATTATTAATCACCCGGATGGCAGATTGATGACCCTAAAGCAAAGGCATACACCCCAAGGACGAGATAAGGAGTTGAGCCAAAGAGATGAAATAAGAAACAGCTGCGGATCCTCCAGGTAACAACTGAAAATAATGCTAATTAAGAACAACCTTGAATACCTCATGATTGATAGCTCCAGTGTGACACAGCAAGGTCCATAGACTTGTATGGGAACTTATCACTATAAAAGAAGTGTGTATTGCCATGGGACTTTGGGTTCGTTCTGCATCAACATCAGAGCTTCGAACGAGTTCGACAAAGGCCCAGCTCCCCTCCCTCATGTGCAGTTTCAGCTGGCCACTGGAACTGACCAAGCAACACTAAGGGCTGGTCTACACTGGGGGGGGGGGATCGATCTAAGATACGCAACTTCAGCTACGTGAATAGCATAGCTGAAGTCGAAGTATCTTAGATCGAATTACCTGGGGTCCACACGGCACGGGATCAATGGCCGTGGCTCCCCTGTCGACTGCGCTACCGCCGCTCACTCTGGTGGAGTTCCGGAGTCGACGGTGAGCGCGTTCAGGGATCGATATATCGTGTCTTAACGAGATGCGATATATCGATCCCAGATAAATCGATTGCTACCCGCCGATACAGCGGGTGGCGAAGACATACCCTAAGGTCTGGTAACTATAAGATCCAGCTGCAGAACCTTTTGGTGTGTGTGTGTGTGTGTGTGTGTGTGTGTGTGTGTGTGTGTGTGTG
>NW_020664561.1:22950938-23048016 GCF_002925995.2 Terrapene triunguis | reverse complement strand
TGTGTGTGTGTGTGTGTGTGTGTGTGTGTGTGTGTGTGTGTGTGTGTAAGCATATGCTGATTTCAGTGCTTAAATTGTACTCTCAATAAATGCGGCATATTGCCTTATACCCTTTAAAAAGATTCCGTATGCTTCTTATAATCATTACACTGACACCACTCCCTCCAAAACTAGCTTCAGAAATCTTCCTCCTCTCAAGCATAATAATTCTACAGTAAAGGCAGAAGCAAGGATCTCGTCCCCTGGATGTGTAGGAAAAATGATCTAATCATCATGTCTGTTTCATGTAGTTCAATATCTTGTTAGATCCTGTATTCATTGAAGTCAGTGAGAATTGCCATTGACTTCAAGGGGAGCAGGACTAGGCCCTCAGGAGACTGCAGGATTTTGCCCTCTACAAGAAATGGCCTTAACATGTTAGAACAGTTCACTCAAAAATGTCCTTCCACTCTTTTCTTTTTTAAAGTGCTATGGTATGCAGCCTGCCACATGCTTCTAACGCAATTTATATGTACACCTCTACCTCAATATAACGCGACCCGATATAACATGAATTCGGCTATAACACGGTAAAGCAGTGCTCCGGGGGGGCAGAGCTGTACACTCCGGAGAATCAAAGCAAGTTCAATATAACGCGGTTTCACCTATAATGCGGTAAGATTTTTTGGCTCCTGAGGACAGCGTTATATCGAGGTAGAGGTGTACTTTGCCTGCATGCGGTGTTCAAACCACTGTCCCCCAAAGTGGCTATTTCTTCTGCATTCCTGGTAGTGGTATCAGTGTTCAAAAACCCTGCTTTGAGAGAAACAGAAATGACACAATGGAGCAAAAAGGGTCTTCCCTTGTTACTTAGGAGAAATTTTGATCAGGTAGGACCAAATTCTGTATAAATCCACAGCCAAAGTCAGACAGATGTTATGAGTACTGCTGACTCGTCCCTTTCCACTTTGCTGATTACTTATTCCTGCAAACATTCAATAGGTCAAGAAGGGTCATTTGCAAAATTAAATACTTCATTACCTCATTAAATACCATGGCCCAAATATACAGTGAAGTCAACCAGAGCATGGATTACTGACTGATTAATAATTTAGTAAATGCCTCGAGGTTTGGTAATGTATGAAGTTATGCCACATAAATAAATATTTACTCTGGTGCTCATAAACTTTTTTGTCTGGACAGAGACAAATAAGATGGATGAGGCTATATTTGTAATGTCTGAAATGTTGCTCTTGTTTTATGAATCTTCCCCTCATTTTTCATGATGTAGCACTATATGAAGATGAAGTTCTTATGGTGAAATCTTAGCATAAAACACAGTTTGGAGGTTCAATTGAGAGGTCAAGTAACTTTATCTTGTTTGCTTCATATTTTATCCTATTTTTCTGCTATTTAGCAGCTGGGCTGTATAAAGAAGTGTGATGTATATAGCATCTAGCAGTTTATATAACCAGGGCATCCTTAATTTAACATCAACTTACTGACTGAAATATAGTAGCTTCCACAGTTTCTAAAATATCTTTTTTCATACATCTTGGATTTAATAGTAAAAGTGAATTGAGATCCATCATAATATCTCCCTGCAGTCAGTATTACCTCATTAAAACCATCTCAGGGACTTGAGTCCAGGACTGAGAAAGTTGACCCATAGACATCAAAAGCCTATTATGTAAGCTACAAAAGGTTGTTGGAGATAATGATTAGTGTGATAACAAGCAGTTTTATCATTTCAAAGTATTGGTGGGATTTTGTGTTATCAGCTAGTATTCTCTAGAGTCCTACTAGATGATGTCCATAAAATCCTTCTGCTGCAAATTTAGGCAGCTCATCAAAAACAAGCTCTCTTCTGAGTTTTCATATTTTACACTTAACCCCAGCTCACTCGCAAACAAAACAACAAAAAACATCAAACAAACCCTCATCTATCCTATTAGTACTTTTCAAAGTTAGTGATTATTCTTCAGCAAAGTCCTCATGGCAAAATCTGAACAGCAATCTGTGTGTTCATCCTCCTGGAATCTGCATTGTAAGGGCACCTTACATATACTGGTTACCTCCCTTGTGGAAAGAGGAGCCAGACAGCTTCACTACAACTCCAGGACCTTTAAAGGCACTACAGAATATGATGGGTTTGTGAAGAGAAAGTTTCAAATAATAGACCTCATTTTTTTTGAGGGATTTCAAATATTCCTCAGGACAAAGTCAATAACACATGTTAAATCTTCTGCTTATCAAATGGATTAGCACAATGCTTTATGTGGAAATAGTATTAGAAAATAAAAAAGAAGGTAGGAAGAGTAAAGGAAAACACCTGTCAAACTGGCTCAGATTCTCAGCTGAGGTGAATTAACATAGCTCCAATGATGTCAGTGAAGTTACACTAATTTACACCATCTTAGGTGTAGCTTTCAGTGTCTGTTTCTGGACACATTGTCTTAACCATAGTATGCTAAGTTGAATGTTAGAAATATTTCCCTATAGTAAGACCTGTTGTATTCTTGAATTATCTCCCAAGATAAATGGTGGAAGATCCCTTGCTAGAGACATTTAAATCTGGACTAGACATCTCTAATTCCTAGGATTCTGTGATCTCGGTACTCACTGATCATACTTTGGGCATGGTGACAATAATCATATCCTTTCTACTTTGATAGCTGCAATTGGTGTTGTGTGACTTATGCATAAGTGAATACACGTTTTTTTTTTTAAATCCTGACCCACTTCATGCAGCACTCACAATACTCTACTGTGAGTGAAGAAAGCACTTCTCATTACCTTAAGACCAAATTTTTATCTGTGACAAAATACAGTAGTTTGCTGTTTTACCACTATGGGCATCTCCAGAGTAACTAAAGAGAACAATACACTTGCTATAAAATACAACAAAGATTTCCATGTACCTTACTCAAAAGATTGCAAAAGATTTATTTATATCAGGTATTTTAAATATGAAATCAACATAAGGGGCCATATAAGTAAGTGTTATCCACACTAAGGCCAGTATTTTCAAGCTTAAATTCATATCAACACACTTAATTTTAGGCAACCGAGTGTGAACATTTTATACCTAGATATACTAAGTGTGTTTTACTCTATCCCCAGCAGATGAAGAACCTACTAATATTATATACATGTTTTAGCTTGAAACTGCAAAATCAGAGCTCCAAAAATATTTCATATGGAAATATATAAACCTTGGGCTAATGCTGGGGCCTTTTTTGTCTCCCTGATGGATTTCACTACTTCATACTCTTTTTTTCTGTAAGCACAGTTCTGAATTCACTTTGCTCTTATTGAATTGTTTTTCTCTTACATTTCCCATGTCTAAATGAGGTCAGATGCCTCAGAAATACTTCCCTGTACTACTAAGCTGTTTATCTAATGGAAGTGATATTTATGAGGAATGAGGAAGCATGTTGCAAGCAAATAGTCAATGACTCCTAACTAAACAAACTTTGGGCAGGTAAGACAAACACTAGCAGAGATGCATGTGTAATGTGACTTATACATGACAGTGTTTATTTTTAGCTAGTGGGTGAAATTTGTGAATGGGTACAAATCTGTGTTTGTGGGTCCCAATTGTGGAATGCTTACATTGGTGTATGCTTCCTTACTGGTGTGTAACCCAATTGACTTCACCATGAGTAACAGTTGCACAGGTCGGTCCCCAAACAATTTGCATCTTTAAGTAGCTGATTTGCATCCACAATCAGGAACTTAGAAATGCATTTACCCACAATTGAACCATGGGCACAAATGTGGGGAGCCAATTGCAGCCCCAAATGGGAAGTCAGCCATAATAATGGAACACTTTTCTATTCTTTTTTCACTCTTAACATGTTATGAATTTCTACCATTTTCATCTTTAATGAAGTTTACCAGCTTCCATTTCACAAAAAAATAATGAAAAAGGGTCCTTTAGCAGTAACCGTACTTTCTCAATGGTTCAATAATGTATACCCCATTAATTGTCCATGTATACTTATATCTCTACCTAGAATAAACCAGTAACTGAATGATTGATTATTGAACATTAATTGATGCATTTCTGACTAGAATACTGAACTATTTGGTATTTACTGAATTCTTCAATGTTCAGTTGTTGTGGCTTTTTTTATTATGTCTCCCTCCTTCCTCCCCACCCCCCATTCCAGAAGATCAAAAGATAGTCACAAATTACCAAAAGCCTTTTAAGATCACATCACAGAGATGGGCCTACATTTGATTTTATCCCATAAATGATTTCAGAAGTGCCTTTGTAGTTATACTTTGAAACTACGGGCAGAATTTAATGTGGGAAATATGTACCTTCTTTTTTCAATTTAATTTTTCAGTGATTTGTCAGACCATGTTGCTTAAAAATAAAGTATATTATACTGGCAAATATATGGATCACTTTCTGGTAGTGAAGTAAGTATTGGTATTATCAGTCATTTTTGGAGATGGTATCTAGTTCATATGAACTATGGACCACTATATTCACTTCAATCTGAATTGTATACTGTCATTAGCCATGTTGAGTAATTAGAAACTTCAACTTAGGACTGATCCTGCAACTCTTATACAAGTTGTCCTTGCTCAAGGAGTCTCACTGGAGTAAAAGGGACTCAGATGTTTAGGAGATTACAGTATCAGGCCCTTATTACATAAATCAAAAACAACATTTAACAAAATGTTTAGACCCACTACAAGATAAGGATCGGTTCTCCCAGTCCATAAAGAAATGGTGGCTCTTTCACTTGGCAACAGTATGATAGTAGATATTTATGTGACTGCCAATGTCACTTCCTAACTGGATGTTAATTCTGTCTGTGCCAGGAGACAATCCCAAACAGCACTAGGGTAATGGACAAGCTTTCTATTGCCATATAGTCCAGTATGGTCTGACCACAGAGCCCTGACTTTGAGTCACTTCCCTATCATCTCTCACAGGTGAAACTATGACTGCAATTTCCACCAACACCATCACATGGAAACTCCAGTTAAAGATCCATAATATGGGAAATTACCGTTCTCTATTAATTTTTTTTCAAGATACACCTAAGTATTTTAAATGAAGAATATTTTCCATTAGCTTAAATATATAACTTTCAGCCTCTGACCTCAACAGGCAAATTTGCAAGGTGTCCGATTTATACCTTGAAATGGGACATTTATAGTCACAGGATGTATATATTTTCCTAATAAATAATAATTTGTCATACATAAACTAGTATACTCGGAAAAAAAAGTGTCCAAAGTAGGCCTTGGAGATAAAATATTTCTGATATCAGTTCCAGAACAAAATAACAAATAGATTTAATAGAAACTACAACATGCTGCAATAAAGTAATGGCTAGTAAACCAATTCTGAAGTAAGTGTGCATTTCAGTCTTAACTCACTGATTTTTGACTAAGTGATACAACTAGGGATGGACAAAATTGCTTGGATATTGAACTAACCGTAAACCAAAACAATTCTGAGGCTCAAACTCTGTTTATTCCCTCCCCCCTCCATTAATTTGCATTTCTCTTCATCTGATTCTGGCAAAAGATGAGGGGAAAAAAGCCAAAATACCTCAGAAAAAAAGGCTGTTCTAATTCATAGATGTTCCATACCAGTTTTGCAGACCCAAGAAGTTCAGAGAATTTTAAATAAGCATCAAAGAGTCCTGTGGCACCTTATAGACTAACAGACGTATAGGAGCATGAGCTTTCGGATGCATCCGAAGAAGTGGGTATTCACCCACGAAAGCTCATGCTCCTATACGTCTGTTAGTCTATAAGGTGCCACAGGACTCTTTGCTGCTTTTACAGATCCAGACTAACACGGCTACCCCTTTGATACTTAAATAAGCATGTGAGTTGCTGGTTTCCTCTTTGAACTGAGCTACCAAACTATTTGAGATTAGATCCTCACTAACTATAGAGCGTATAAAAGGAAATCCTCCTATTAAGAAAATCTATATGTGAACCTCCCCTTTGTGTCTAGAATTCAATGCTTTATTCTGTAGAAAGTGAACAATCCCGATGCCCTCAGCATAGACAGTAAAATTACTATATTGTGTACCTAATTATGAAATGAGATACCACAGGAGAACCTGACTCGGCGATCAGCTTATATCCTAAAGCAAGACAGTCCTTGTAACTTTATCCCAAATGCAGATGCTAGTCTAATTCATATCAATGTCCAATAATTTCAACAATATACAAAGGCATTGATTTCCAAAGGTTAATTATACATACTACTTCTGAAATATTTTAATTTTTTAAATTTGTTTGGAGTACCTACTTACGCTTGCACTATTGCTTGTATAACTGAGAACAGCAGTGGTTTGAAGTCCCACCTATATAGCCAAATAAAGTATGTATCAGACATACAGTATTTTGGGGAGGAGAGTGAGTTGATATCTGCTGTACTGATTCACAGATTTTAAGGCCAGAAGGAACCACTGTTATCATCTCATCTGACCTTCTGTGTAACACAGGCCACAGAACATCCCCTGCAAAATTCCTAGAGCATAACTTTAAGAAAAAACATCCAGTCTTGATTTAAAAATGGCTAGTGATAGAGAATCCACCCTGAGCCTTGGTAAGTTGTTTCAATGGTTAATTACCCTCATTGTCAAAATTTAGGTCAGCCTTATTTCCAGTCTGAATTTGTTTAGCTTCAGCTTCCAGCCATTTGATCATGTTACACTTTTCTCTGCTACATTGAAGAGCCCATTATTAAATATTTGTTCCCCGTTTTGATACTTATAGATTGTAATCAAGTTACCCCTTAACCTTCTCTTTGTTAAGCTAAATAGACTCAAGGAGTTTGGTCTTTCACATAAGGGATGGTTTTTTTTAATCCTTTAATCTTCCTTGTGGCTCTTCTCTGAACCGTCTCCACTTTATCAAAATACTTCTTGAATTGAGGATGCCAGAACTGGACCCAGTATTCTAGCAGCAGTAACACCAGTGCCAAATACGGAGAGATAAAATAACCTCTCTACTCCTACTTGAGATTCTCCTATTTATGCATCCCAGGATTGCATTAGCCCTTCTGGCCACAGCATCACTCAGGGAGCTTGTGTCCTGCTGACTATCCACCATCACCCCCAAATCTTTTTCAAAGTCACTGCTTCCAAGGATACAGTTCCCCCATCCTGTAAGTATGGCCTACATTCTTTGCTCTTAGATGTATATATTTAGCCATATTATAACACGTATTGTTTGCTTGTGCCAGGTTTACCAGATTGTTCTGAATCAGTTACCAGTCCTCTTCATTATTTACCCACCCCTCTCAATTTTTGTCTTATCTGCAAACTTTGTCATTAGTGACTGTGTTTGCTTCCAGGTTAGTGATAAAAACATTAAATAGTGTAAGGCCAAGAACTGATTCCTGTGAGACTCCACTGGAAACACACTCGCTTGACAACAATACCCTATTTACAATTACATTGAGACCTATCAGTTACCCAGTTTTTAATCCATTTAATTTGTGCCATGTTACATTTTATATTGTTTCTTTTAATCAAAATGTTGTGTGGTACTAAATCAAAGGCCTCACAGAAGTCTAAGTACATTACATCAACACTATTACCTTTATCAAACAAATTTGTAATCTCAGAAGAAATTTATCAAATTATTTTGATGGGATCTACTTTCTATTAATCTATGTTGATTTGCATTAGTTACATTACCCTCCTTTCATTTTTTATTAATCAAGTCCTGTATCAGCCGGTCCATTATTTTGCCCAGGATCTATGTCAGACCATTTATAATTTTTAAAAATTGGCACAACATTAGCTTTCTTCCAGTCTTCTGGAACTTTTTCAGTGCTCAAAGACTTATTGAAAAAAATCAACATTAATGGTCCAGCAATATCCTCTCCCATCTCTTTTAAAACTCTTGGATGCAAGTTATCTGGACTTACTGATTTTAAAAGTTCTAGCTTTTAGAGCTTCTATATTACTTTCTCCAGAGATACTAGTGGAATGGACAGAGTTATCAGCACCATATGATACTGTCATGGGGTGTCCATCCTACACAGGACTGAAAGGTGGCCAAGTAGGGCTATTAACTGGCCAGACTGAATCTGTAGGAAAAGCTAGGGAGGGCTGGGACCTAATTGCTGATGGTGCCTGTCATAACTATAAAGGGAAGGGTAACCGCTCTCCTGTGTACAGTACTAAAATCCCTCCTGGCCAGAGACTCCAAAATCCTTTTACCTGTAAAGGGTTAAGAAGCTTGGGTAACCTGGCTGACACCTGACCCAAAGGACCAATAAGGGGACAAGATACTTTCAAATCTTCGGGGGGGGAAAGGCTTTTGTGCGTGCTCTTTGTTTTAAGGGGTTGTTCGCTCTTGGGACTGAGAGGGACCAGACATCAATCCAGGTTCTCCCCATCTTTCTAAACAAGTCTCTCATATTTCTAACTTGTAAGTAAAAAAGCCAGGCAAGGCGTCTTAGTTTTACTTTGTTTTCTCAACTTGTAAATGTACCTTTTACTAGAGTGTTTATCTTTGTTTGCTGTACTTTGAACCTAAGACAGAGGGGGGTCCTCTGAGCTCTTTAAGTTTGATTACCCTGTAAAGTTATTTTCCATACTGATTTTACAGAGATGATTTTTACCTTTTTCTTTAATTAAAAGCCTTCTTTTTAAGAACCTGATTGATTTCTCCTTGTTTTAAGATCCAAGGGGGTTTGGATCTGTATTCACCAGGAGTTGGTGAAAGGAAGGAGGGGGGGAAGGGTCAAATTCTCCTTGTTTTAAGATCCAAGGGGGTTTGGATCTGTATTCACCAGGAGTTGGTGAAAGGAAGGAGGGGGGAAGGGTCAATTTCTCCTTGTTTAAGATCCAAGGAGTTTGGATCTGTATTCACCAGGGAATTGGTGAGAGGTTTCTAAAAGCTTCCCAGGGTAGGGAATGGTGGCAGCGGACCAGAACTAAGCTGGTAGTTAAGCTTAGAAGTCCTCATGCAGGCCCCTACATTTGTACCCTAAAGTTCAAAGTGGGGATACAGCCTTGACAGTGCCCAACTGAGGAGGAAATTTATAAGCCAGGAATCTGGCAACAGAATGGTATCCCTAGCCTCTGTTTGCCAGAAGCTGGGATTTAGTGACAGGGCATGGATCACTTGATGATAACCTGTCTGTTCATTCCCTTTGGGGCACCTGCCATTGGCCACTGTCAGAGGACAGGATACTAGGCTTGATGGACCTTTGGTCTGACCCAGTATGGCCGCCTTAAGTTCTTAAGGCAGGCTGCAGTTATTCCTTGAGAGGAGGGATTTGGGAGGCTGGTGAACTCAGAGAGGGATGAATCCAAGAAGGTAGTGGAAGGCTCAGGAGAAAGCAGCATGGTAGGACAGTGCATGTCTTGACTGCTGACTGGAGGGCCTTTGAGCTGAAACCCGGAGTAGAGGGCAGGCCCAGGTTCCTCTGCCAGCCACTGGGGAAGTAGCACAGGCCTGGCAGAGGACAGTGGACTGACTGGGACAGTTGATCCTGGAAAGATTTTGTTATACTACCCCTGGAAGGGAAACATGTATGGTGACCCAGCCTGAGGGCTGAGCCATAAAGAGAAGGCTGCAGTTCCTGGAATGAGGGAGGTCTGCAGGATGAGAGGAGGACTGGAAAGACACTGCCAGAGGAGGGCGCAACGCCTGGCTGGAGTTTATCCCAGTCTAGCCAGGAGGAGATGCCACTAGCGTTGAGTACACCCTGTCACAGATACCAAATACAGAACAAAAATATTTAATGAACAGTTCTGCTTTATTATTAATTCTACCACTTCCATCTAGTAATGGACCAATACCATTGTCAGATTTTTTTTTTGTTCCTAATATATATATATATGAAAGAGATGCCACATATATCAGAGTTTCTTCTTGACAAGAAACTCACCTCCTTTTTATTGTCTAACTCTGATACATGTGGCATCTCTTTCATATAATACCAGCCACTGAAGAAGCAATAATGCTAGACTCCTGAATGATATTTGAGATATTACAATATCCTAAATCAAGTTACAAGTCAGCCATAACAGAGTAAGGATAACAGCTAGATGGCATGCACTGGTGACAAGGTAGAGCCACAAATAAAACATGTTGGACTGTGTGTGTGCGTTCTTTGTCAATTCACTGACATTCATGATGTAAGCACCAGTAGACAGAGGAAAAACTGGTGGCTGAGAAGAGATTTGGGGTTTTTTTATGGTATACACCGCATTTATGATATAAACAGTTTCCGACATGCTCTCGCTATTTGTATGTATTTGAGTGGGTCATCTAAATACTTTTATAATTGCCCTCTGACCCTTAAGTCATTTTCATGTGATGTCTCCTCTTGCATTTCATCTTTATGTTTTTAAAGCCAGCAACAAAAGAATAAAAAAATAAAGTGAAATTCAAAGAGAGGCTGCCTGTAGTTTGTTTTCTGTTACACAAATTGATTTATAATACCTGCAAGATGCATTTGACTGTGATACTTTATACTGTTTAAATGCCCAGCAGGCTCATTACATGCTGCCACACTATTCCAGTTTTAAAAGCTTCTGCTTTATTTCAGTAGCTTTGACTGGCTGTATCCTCTGGCAATAGAAGGCTCACAATTGTAACTCCTAAGGTATCCGTCAAAGTTATTAAAGAATAAACCAGGACTCTGCATTGTGAAGTATAATTCAAAGTAATATTCTGTCTCCTTGCATTTATAATTTAATAACTGATTAGTTTATTCTTGTATATAACTTCCTTTAGATTGCTCATTTTCATTAGAAATGCCCTTACACTATGCCAATGAACAATTAAGGTAATAAACCTGCAAATATTCAATGAGTTTTCCAGTGAATCTCTCTCTCTCATACATTATTTGTTATAGCTATGTTAAACTGTTGGGTTTTGACTAAGTAATTGGTTGATGCTTAAATTCTAAGTTGCTTAATTAACACACATGCTAATAGTGTTAACATGAAATGAAGGTTCAGGCATGTAAAGTTAAATAACATCAGCAAATAAGGTATATATTGAGGCTTTCCAAAGCATTCTTCACTTAGATGTGTTGGAGTTATGACACAGAAGATAGTCTGCATTATTCCAATGAATAAATAGCATCACTAAATATTATGAATCTCTATTTAAATTGTACTGCACTGATTCTAGTGATATATTTTTCCATTCTGGTTAAAAGAAAAGAATTTATTTTTTTAGTGCCAGCTATTTTCCAGCCATAAATCCTGGCAACAGCTATGATTTTCTCTACTGCTTTAGAATTATGTTAGAACAGGTAGGTGTATTTTAAAAGAGCTTGTAGACAATATTCTGACTTTGCTTATGTGCATGGCTCTAAAGGACATCAGGGGATTGCATGTTCACATCTCAAACCAGAGCAGGATTCTAATGGCCTGATTTGTTCCTCAGGTTCAGCTAACAGAACCCAAGATATGGGATCTCAGAGGTCAAATGTCCAGTGTCCACCCAGAGTCAGGCTACAGCAAAACAAACTACTCACATCTCCTGCTTGCTGAGGGGTTCTGGATCTGGTTTGCATGGGTCAGAAAGTGGACAGGGATAGCTAGGGAGGAGGCGAGTCTCCTGAGTAGTTTGTGCTGCAGGGGCTACTACAGAGATTAGAGTCTTTCCTCAGCAGAGGGTGGCAGAGTTAGGGCTACTTGCTTTTCCCCAGGGGGAATTTCCTTAATCCCAACAGCAGACTATTGGTTATATTGGCATTATTTCATTTGCGCATCGTTTCCATACCAACAGGAACTTTGCCACATTACAATTAGATCATACATACTATGTTCCAGATTTGCACTGGCAATTTTTTTCCTTTCAAGTGTACCATCCCTGGCCTCCGAAGGATCATTTCCTAGGCAAATTAATTCAGCTTTGCAAAAACTAATATTTTGCTTGCTTATCTATATCTCCCAGATTAATGGGTGCATTTTGCAAGATTTGTGCAAGATACTCTTTATGAGTGCTTTCACCGCTTCACTCATGTATAATAATGTTTGTAATATTTTCCAAACTGTTTAATATGTAACATTTTGTCTTCATAACATTTTCTTTAGAGTTTCATTATGATTTTTTACAAAGATCAAGCATAGTTGTAATCCAAATGAGTTTTCACTAAAGGGAAAACAATTGAACAAGAAAGAATAAAAGTCAAGTCTTTAAGAGAGAGCACAGAGTCTCTCTTCCCTGTAACAGGCTACATCTGAGCTGAACTCAAGATGGTGGCAGCCTCTGGAACACAGCAGACCTCTAGTAATTTAAAGATAAAACACAGATACCAAAGTCATAGCATTTATAGCCTCCCCCCTCCCCCACGCACACACTTCACTTGATAATAGCCTCATATAAGTATCACATGCTCCCTGTAGGTTTGTTTTCCTATCATGATATTCCATTTACACAGCATATAATTCCTTTTCTAGCTCAGCTATTCCAGGTTTCTTTTTCATAATCTTCCTGCACTTATTCTAGGAGATGTTGATCTCTCATCTCATTCCAATACTTCCCCCCTCCCCCAAAAGTAATTTCTGTTTGATTCATTCTCGAAGTGAGGGGAAGGAAAGCAGAACAAAACTTAACAGGCTCAGCAAGAAGGGTTCATTACTAACTCATAACCAGGTGATATTATTTTACGTTATACTTTCATCCCCTCTTGTTTCTGAGTGTCCCCCTCTATTGTTGTCACAGCACATTTAGAGTTTGAATTCATTGGCTCTTTTGATTTGGTTACTTTGAAGTGTCAAGCATATTTTGGGGCCTCAGCTATAAAACAGACGCATCTCGTTGTTATCTTGGCATTCCAGAACACTGAGCAGAGATCGTTCTTTTTGGGTCAGGTGGATGCATGATTAATTTCCTTTGTATACAGGAGGCCTGAACATAGTTATCCCAGCCCTTCCGATTTTCAGTCATGTTTTGAGCCACATGAACAGTTACTTTCCTGGCTTTTTAAACTCTCTATGTACACTCTTTCTCACAGCATATCTACTTCTTGACTGGCTACCTGCAGCACTCTTTCATGTAGCCTCCACCAGACGCCTCACAGTTTTGGTTTCTCTTTCACGTATGATGCTCCATCTCTTTAACATGAACTACTGGGTCATGTCACTTGTTAAGATGAAAACCCTACCTTGTCTCTTTAATTCCTCTCTTTTTATGAATCATCTTGTGACAGTATACAATGAATGTGTTTTTTTTAAAATGTAGAGGGATCTTTGTAGGAAAAAAAATAAACCTTTCTTCCCACTTAAATCTTCCCTTGCAATGGCATCTTTATGTCATCATCAGAGTCACATTGACTTGCACTGAAATAGCTTCCTAAAAACCTCACATTGTGTAATGTCTCTGTAATAGGTGCACCATGGTGTCATATTGAAGCAGTTTCAGAGTAGTAATCTCACATAAGAGCATCATCATTTCACATGCTAATGGGTAGGCTGTGGCTGAAGAGACACTTCAATCTAGTCTTTCTATTTTCTAAATATAAAGTGACACCAAGCCACATAAGACCGTCTCCAAAATGTCTTTTTAGAACATGTTTTATTTCTCTTGAACGCTGAAGCTTTGACAATGTGTTTAATACAATTGGGCTTCGATTTTTTTTTTAAATAAAGGGCATTGCACACCAGCTCAGTGTTACTATCCTTAACCCTTCTGCTTTTCAGTTGTCTAGATATTCAAAAGGCTTAAACAAGCCAATACAGCCAAATCACCCCTTCTGGTTTCACTTTTATAAAACCTCCCGCAGCTGAAAAACAGTGAAAACTGGCCAACATTTTTTCAAAAGAGGGAAGGGACTGAGCCTAAGTGGCATACTCCCTTCCCTCCGGATCTATGGAAGGCCATCTGTCCAACATGCATGTGCCTGGGACTCCGCAAAACGTGGGGTGGATGGCTGTGAGGGGAACACATCGAACCAGAGAGTGACTATTCTGCAGCATTATTCCCTAACACCTCAAGGGATTTCCCTGTGTAAGATCAAGCTGGCCTTCTCTGGCATTACCTTACACAAGTTCCACCTCAATCTACTGAAACCCACCTGTGGTAGAGGGAGAAACTTTGGGTCAACTGCTGGCAAGAAGTGCAGCCTCCCTGATTCAGTTTGCCCCAAGGTTTAATGCAGAATCATTAGGTTCCCACATGAATGTTTCAACCATACTTGGAGGATTCATTCCCGGGCTCCACATTACCTATATATCCCACATATGGTGAAACCTTGCCCCCAAAATTATGTTTCAAAGTTATCTCTGTAAGTTAAAACATAAGATGTTTCCTGGACCTTCTGTATACATATTTTTTCCTGCAGAAACAGAACAATTCTTCCTAGGTTGCGTGTGTTTCATCCTGCATGATATTTTGGGAGAGCCACATGGTAGCCTTCTCAAGACAATTTAAGGCTGGGTGAAACTCTTTTGCTAAATATTGAACACATTTTAATTCTGTGAGTTCAAATGTTTAACTTGTTCTTCTAAGGAGAGAAGCTGTTATTAAAAGAGAAGTGGAAGTGAAAAAAACCCAAAAGCAATAGGATGGAAGATACAGAATATAGAATAAGCGGAATAAAACAAAAACAAAAAAAAGAAGAACACAGTTGAGAGAAAGAACAATAGACTATCTATACTAAAGTATAATTAAGAATGAGTGAAAGCCAAACTAAGCTAAGCTGAATCTAAAGTTCAGTCCTTTAAAAAAAAAAAAGCCGATAATTACACCACCTTGAACTTCTATAGCAATTTGTACCTGAGGATCTCATAGTGCTTTATAAATATTAATAATGAATGGGGCATCACAACAACACCCCTGTGTTGATCATCTTATCCTGTGAAGTCATCAGATCTTTAGGGCAATGATCAAGAGAGGGTCCTTGCTGAAACCAAAAGTTACCTCTTTGATTCTGGCTGTGGATCTGCAGAGTGTAAACTTTGATTTTGAGGCACCGTGGTTGCATCCCTCTCGGCTGCCCCATTTTTTTTTGGTCTATGTATTTTATCACTATGATATTTAAGCATCATGTAATAGCCCAAGATGCCTCTGTGTGCCTTAAATGGAAGAAGCATCGCAGCTTGCCACAGGTTTTTGGCTTTTCTTTTTCTTTTCCAGTCTCACTAATTATGGGTTGGTCCTAGGAAGATAGCATTACTGAGAAAGACCCTAACAATGAGGGGTTTGAGTTTACACGTAAACAAAATCAGGTTAGTCTCTGTAAGATTCCACAGCTAATGGCCTGACATTGAAAGAACCTTACTCCTGAGATTCCCGCACAGGCCAATGTAGCTGAAGCATTTTGGTGGAATGTATTGTCTTTGAAGGTCACAAAGGGATTAGGTGTCTTCAAGGCACGTTGGTCCCAGCTCATTAAAAAGTGCCTTGCAGATCTAGGCTAGGACCTTCAGTTCACTTCAGAGAGGGGAAAGCTTCCATGAGAGGAGAGAAGTAGATCCACCACTTCACTGATCATTGTTAGTCCTTGGTTTCTGAAATCCCTGCAGTGCGCCTCTGCCTTCCTCCTTCCCATCTCTTTCTGCCTTTTGGGGGAAGCCAGATGCTTGGCACAGGAGCAGGAATCAGTCCAAGCAGAGAGGTAATCTGAATTTGACCCTTCATTTGTTCATTGCACAAGTCAGATAAGAATAGGGGACAAAGAGTGCAAGTATAACCTATCCTTGCAGCATTCTTAAAAGTCTAATTTCAAGAGCCGGCACAAATGCCACGTGTAGTCACTATACTTTTCCAAAAGTTACCTTAACCCTTACTGAGCCCTTATTCTGATGAAAAACCACGTGTTTTTTCCATTGTATACTCATATATTATAATTCATATTGCAGTATTCTTTAATATTTTAACTGAAGAACTTGTGGTTTTAGTTCAGAAGGCTTCTGAGAATCTTAAAATGGAAACTTCCTGGAAATTTTTTACACTTCAAAGATACCAAACTTAATATTTTATGGGAAAATGAACTTTGAAGTGCTGTCTGCTGAATCACTTCTGTTCATGTTTTGCAATTAGCTACATATCAAAAATATATTATTGCCAGCTTTACAGAAGAAGGTTTTCAAAGGGATCACACTTTGAGTCCTGCATTTCATCCCTGTTATTTCACAAGATCAGAAAATTAAGAGGATTAAAAAGATAACAATGAGCATCCCAAAGGCTCTATATTTTGGGATGAAGAACATAGTACAAAAGTCCTTTAAATATGACAGATGCTAATTCAAAAGGGTTGATTTAACGCTAGGAAAGCAAAGTCAAGTCACAACTGTAAGCTGTCACCCATCCATATCACGTATATTTTAATAGCTAAAATGGTTGAAAAAACTACAGGATAATACATTAATGTGGTCAATTATTAATATGATTTTTTTTATTTTGTGAATTAAATTGTATCAAATCAAGAGACACACATTTTACATCCTGAATCTCAAAATTGCATAATCTCTGGCATGTGCCCTTAATTATATCCTTACATCTGATTTTAATGTCACTCTTCTTCCTGTTAATTTTAAACAAACAAACAAACAAACAAACAAACAAAGATATGCAACTTTGCTTTAGGTCACACCACAAACAAAGATGAGAGACTCATGTCTTATCTAATCATAGAGACAAGGTAGGTGAGGTAATATCTTGTATTGTATCAACTTCCGTGGGTGAGAAAGACTACTTAAGAGCTTATACAGAGCTCTTCATCAGGTCTCAGAAATGTACTCAGAGTGTCACAGCTAAATACAAGTTGGAACAGATGGTTTACCATAAGTAGTTTACATATTTCAAGGAGCTATTCAATGTGAAGTGACCTTTTAGCCCTTCTCCAGTCATTGAGGGGAAAGGGAAATAAAATTAAAAAGCTGGGGAGGAGGGTTAATGGGTTATAGATTGTTGCAATCAGCCATAAACACAGCGTCTCTATTCAGTCTATGACTTTTAGTATCTTGCAACATTATGAATTTAAGCTCCCAGGCTTCTCTTTTCAAAGTGTAGGTTTCCTTTGAGGATGAGGACTGAGAGATCAGATATAGAGTGATCGCTTTGTGATATGCTCTTTTATTATTCTTCTGTGTGAGTTTATTTCACCCATATAGTTGTTGTTGGGGCTATTAGTGCACTGGATGAGACACACTTTATCTAATCATAAATATTCTTATTTCATGTCAGATATGGAAAGTGCCATTACTATGCCAAAGTCAATAAGATGAAGTCATATGCTCTCTAGCAGACCAAGTATGGATTGTATGTGTGCTGCTATGTCGAACTGACCCTGCCCAGGTTAAAAACAAAAACAAAAAAACTCAGACAGTCTACCTTTTTAATGCAAAGCCCCAGGAATACTTTATTGTCAACAACAAAAAGAATCAATAGTTAGAGACTGATTGTGATACCAGGGAAAGGACCCAATCCCTGCTTATTATTGTACATTATCATCATTTGTATTCCAGTAGTGCCTAGAAGTCTCAGCCAAGATCAGAAACCCATTGTGCTAAGCATGGTGCAAACAAATAGGAGGTGGTAGTTTGGGCTTCTGATTACTATATCCGCTCTATCAATGACTCACTCTGTGGTCTTGGTCAACTCACATACCTCTGTTTTTCTTAGTTTAATAGGAAGCTATTGTTCATCTGTACTAATACATACCTGTCTCAAAGGGATGTTGGGAAGGTCATTTACTTGGTGTTTGTGAGACACATTATAATCCCCAGGTGAAGTACTAAATGTCGTAAGAGAGGACAAATAGGATATTGACATTTGCAGAAAGTCTGTGGATTTGAGCCAAGTAAATCAGCTGCCTTCCTTTTGTTCACATTGTAATATGTAAAGTCTTATGTTTGAATATATTATTTCTACATATAGCGCAGTAATAATGGTAGGTTAATGTTTTGCTGATAGGTGAGACTATTAATTCAATTCCCTACAGGCATGGCAATTGTCCCCATATTAATGTACAGAAGTATCAGCATACTCACAACATTCTGCAGGTTTGTCATAACCCAGGGATTGGCAATCTTTGGCATGTGGCTCGCCAGGGAAAGCCCCTGGCGGGCCGGGCCGGTTTGTTTACTTGCCACGTCCACAGGTTCGGCTGACCACAGCTCTCACTGGGCACGGTTCACCGTTCCAGGCCAATGGCGGCAGCGGGAAGCAGCGGCCAGCACATCCATCGCTTCCTGCAGCGCCCATTGGCCTGGAGTGGCGAACTGCGGTTAGTGGGAGCCGCGATCGGCCAAACCTGCAGATGTGGCAGGTAAACAAACTGGCCCGGCCTGCTAGGGTGCTTACCCTGGCAAGCCACGTGCCAAAGGTTGCCGATCCCTGATGTAACTTAAAAAAAAAAAAATATGGAGATATACCTATCTCATAGATCTGGAAGGGACCTTGAAAGGTCATTGAGTCCAGTCCCCTGCCTTCACTAGCAGGACCAAGTACTGTCCCTGACAGTTACCCCCCCCCCAATCCCTAAATCAATCCCTCAACGATTGAACTCACAACCCTGGGTTTAAGCAGGCCAATACTCAAACCACTGAGCTATCCCTCCCCCATCTAGTAAAAGCTATTTAGTTTTGTCTCAATGCAAGCAACAGCAAAACTATTTTCTGGACACAACATAGACATATTTTAACTAAATGTTATGTATTGTAATATAGTACTTGCACTGTAAGGACATCATTATGAGGTTTATTTATTCAGGAGGGTTGGGGTTTTTTTTATACTCAATCTCTTCCAACAGACAGCACTGCAAAACATACTGCTTCCAGAAACATTCATAAAGAGCTAACTATTTTTGCCTTCTTCCTGCACTTCCTAAATAAATGACTCAGCAATTAGAATACAGCATTTCTACTTAGTTAATCTGCACTTCGGCTACAGACTTTTAGACATACTTCTGTTTGATGCATTTGTTGTCTTGTTACAGGTACCTACATTTCAACCTGATGAAATTAGTTTGGTGCTTATTCCAGCCGCACATTCAGGAGTGTTCCTGTCTTTAACACTTAGATGCCCAACTCCCAATAGGGTCCAAACCCCAAACAAATCTGTTTTACCCTGTATAAAGCTTATACAGGGTAAACTCATAAATTGTTCACCCTCTATAACACAGAGAGAGAGATGCATAGCTGTTCCGCCCCCCCCCTCAGGTATTAATGCATACTCTGGGTTAATTAATAAGTAAAAAGTGATTTTATTAAATACAGAAAGTAGGATTTGAATACAGATAAAATCTCACCCTCAGAGACGTTTCAATAAGTTTCTTTCACAGACTGGACACCTTCCTAGTCTGGGCAAAATTCTTTCCCCTGGTACAGCCCTTGTTCCAGCTCAGGTGGTAGCTAGGGGATTTCTCATGATGGCTGCCCTGTTTGTTCTGTTCCACCCACTTCTATATCTTCTGCATAAGGCGGGAATCCTTTGTCCCTCTCTGGGTTCCCAACCCCTCCTTCTCAATGGAAAAGCCAGGTTAAAGATGGATTCCAGTTCAGGTGGCATGATCAAATGTCACTGTAAGACTTCATTACTCACTTGCCAGCACACATGTATACAGGAAGACTTACAAGTAAAATAGAGCCATCTACAGTCAATTGTCCTGGTTGATGGGAGCCATCAAGATTCCAAACCACCATTAATGGCCCACGCTTTTCATAATTACAATAGGCCCTCAGAGTTATATTTAATATTTCTAGTTTCTGATACAAGAGTGATATATTTATACAAATAGGATGACCACACTCAGTAGATTATAAGCTTTGTAATGATACCTTACAAGAGACCTTTTGCATGAAACATATTTCAGTTACATTATATTCAATCTCATTAGCATATTTTCATAAAATCATATAGAGTGCAACATCACAACCAGCCCATCAAATTGGTAAGTCTGTGTGACTATTTTTAGATTTTATGATAACCTAGATGAAATCTGTGTTCATTTAAAATCATAGAGTTCTCTAAAATAAAATAAAAAATCCTCTTCTTTTGGGAAGACATATGATATTTCACTGTGCCATAACTTATTATGTATAGTAGTATTGGTTGCAAACTGGAACAATCACACATGAGATGAACAAACATGAACAATGGTGTTTTGGTATTTTTTTCATCAGAGACATTACACCAGAGAGGCACTGCTCATAGATGGATCTCACAAACCTTTACTTGTGTGAATGAGGGTTTGCAGGATTGAGCCCAATTCCACCAGAAGGGGCAGCTCATTGAATGGATAACCAAAATCACATGTCCAAATGACAGAAGAGTATTGCAGGAGCTGATCAATATATACATTTGAAATTTTAAAAGTATCTTGATAATGATAGAAAGAGATATACAGTCAGTGGTACTCTGACTCATTCATTTAATTTCCAAGTGGACTTTGAATACGGTATCACAATTCTATTTTATCACAGAACTTGACATACTGATTAAGTATGACTTGCTCCCCCCCCCCCCCCGTTTCATAATGAGATTTCATGATAACAGGAACAAAAATATAGACCACTGCTGTTTCTGCTTTATGTGAGTGTATTAATGTCATCATGGCTTGTTCAGGTACAACAAAAGGGGTGAAAAAAAGCAAGAAAGGCTAGGGAAAAAATCCAATATTCCTTTTCTACTTCAATGGTTTCGTAAAGTCTTTACAGTAAATCTATTTTTTTTCTTTGCCCAAAGCTATGTTCCTTTCTGCCATAGGCAATTTTCAAACTATTTACTCTTTTCCTCTCTGACTACCTAACATTTAAAATGAAATTGCATTCCATGCACTAAGCCATTTTATAATTATTGTTAAGCTCACATGTGAAAGCAGCCAGAGTGTAAATTACTCAGTTATATTCCAAATAATGATCTCTCTCTACCCGTCCCCCCTCTTCTTCCCCCCCCCCCAGACGGAATGGCAGACTATTCAGTAGCTCTGTCTGCTCAGTTGTGACCCTCTCTGGAGAAGAAAATTGGAACTGAAACAAGTTAGTGACATTGTTTAGTGATGTGAATGACTATTAACTGAATAATAATGATGACACCAACTAAGCTCCACTATGAGAAACCTCTAGGTGCAGTTGAATAGCAGGTCAAAGAGTGTGAAAAAGGTGTGTTTTCATCTGAATGTCTAAAGCCACACAGCCATCTTCAAGTAAAATGATTTCAAAGACATTGCAGATTTTACAAAAGAAAAGATATCATGTTGTCTAATGATACATTTTTTATCAAGTAAAAATTAAAGTCTGTAATACTCTTTATCACACATATACAAGCTTACATAGGAGAAAATCCTCTGCACAGTCTGAGTAGCTGGATCAGTAACTGGGCAGATATAAGATTGGGTAGTGCAGTGGAGGGGAGCGATGATGAGGGAAAGATTTCTCGTCACCCACACTAGGCTATTCAGTGGTAATGACTTCAGCCCATAAGCTGAAGTAGCATCCACAAGCACTACCAGAAGGCAGACGATGTGAAGATCCAGACAAAAGGAAGTTCTCTAGGATCGCTTTTGTTCCCTTTGGGATACATTGATAAGGACATGGCTTGCATGCAGTCTTCCTCCGTTTCACAGTGGAATCACACCAGTACAGCTAACAAAAGGCCTTCTGCATGCACAGTGGCAATGTGGGGATTTGCCCCACAAGTTTTCTACTGTAAAGTATTTTTAAGTAACCTTGCACTATACTTTTACATCAATTTATTAGATGAAGCTCAAATTTCATTCCTACAACATTTTTTTTTAGTTTGATAGATTAGATATTGCCTATCAACATATTATACCGTATAGCATACTAGCCCATAGTAAGATAATATACGAATTTGTAGAGAGACAAAATTTGGATGGATCTATCAATTAATCCAGGGATTGAAGAGACATTCTAGTTGGTGGGAGAAAATATTAAACTGGCTTGATATATTCACAAGTCAATCTGGGACATGAAGGGGTATTCATAAACTCATGTCAGAAAGAGAGAAAACCATTGGGGATGAAGAAGATAGGAACTGTACATGCCAATTCAAGGAACTCATGAAGAAAGACGGTGAATGACAAAAGAAAACCAAGCCTGTTTGGCCAAAGAAGCAAATACCATATTGAATAAAACTGGTATGCACAGTGATTGTTACAAGCAGGTCAGTTTCATGACCAGGGTGTGGAATTTAAGCAATTTCATTGTCATCCTATTAAAGAAGAGATGACTGCAAGAGAGGTCCCACCTCCAATTAAAAGACACTCTGAAGTGTAATTGAAGGGGAAGACACTCCAAGTAGATAAAGGGGAGCTAAAGGTGACACTGAAGGTGATTATGACTACAGGGGCGAAATCTGAGGAGCTGCAATGCTAAGGATCAGACAAGGATTTTTGACAGTCTGAGAGATGCACCGAATTAGGATTTTTTAAAATTGGCTCAATAGAATTTGGAAGCTGGTACACTTCTCTACCTCAGTGCCCAGATGGATGTTAGATATGATTTTCTGCTATTTTTCACTTGTTATATTTCTCACTTTTTCCAAAACCTTGTTTCTTTAAGGTACTTGGGTCTCAGGCTTTCTTGTCTCCCTCGACTTTTCTGTATCATCTACCACGGTAATATTTAAGTGCTGGAGAAATAGATTAATACTGTTTTGCTTTTCTCTCTGGTCCTAGGGTTTCTTCTAGAGATAAGGAAACAATTTCTGCTTTCTAGTCACAAGAGTCTGATTTGCCTCTCACGTACATTAGTGTAAATCAGTTCTGGCTTTACACCACCATCTAACTGATAAAAATAAAAGGAGAATCAGACCCAAAGGATTTAATAGGTATCTCGCCTCAAGTACTCCAAAGTCATAGGGCAAAGCCATAGGCCTATCATCCAGAGGTGTTGCCAAGATCCTGAATTAGGTTCATATGTGGGGGGGGGGGGGAACCTAATGAGCACAAAGGGTTACAAAAATAGGGAATTGAAGGTTACAAAGTCACCCGTTTGATTTATTGAGATCAGCGAGGCAGAAAATGACTATCATTTGTATCTAGCATTTGAGTCATCATAACCCCAAGTAATTAGAGAATGCAGAAAGAATGTGCAACAATTTAATCTGTTCAACTCTAAAATGTTAAGTCCCCGAAACCAGGACAGCTTCCAGAGTTGGAGACTTGAAACAGCCTGACCACTTGATTCCACCTAAACAGCTTTTTGGCTCCTGTACATCATTGTAGCAGTTGTCATCCCTGCTTTCTGGCTTCAGGGATGTTCTTAATTAGGCTCATTAATAAATAAGGCAGAAAGCCCTGAACTCAAAATTCATAAAATATTTAAAATTTAATTACATAATGTTTATGACTTGATCCAGGTTTTCTAACGTAAGTAGCTTTTCCATTTGGGAATTGTCTGAGCAGATACTGATTGCCTCACTTTTTTATTTTTTTTATGTTACTCACTGAATGTTTTTAGCAAATAATTCTTGGTCTGTATATTGTGTTTGAGCATTGCCTTTAGGATATTAAAAATTCAAAGTCTGTACACTGCTGATTGGATGCAAGAGTCATGATGTATTGGGTCTGTTCTCTGACTGGAAGAGGGTACCTGATAATAAAAGTTTCTGACGTGAATACTCACAATTAAAATTTCAGAATTTATTCATAATATCACTTTTCTCCTATATGAACTTAACTTGCTCTTTCAGAAAACATTCCTGATAGTACATTCATTTAGCAGAATATTTGTGGAAATTAAACCAAAAGAGACATGAAGCTAATCAAAGCAAATGAGTTTAATAATATTTGTTTTTTATGCATTAGTCTCACATCTGTCCTCATGGACAGCTAATAGCTTAGCAATGTTATAACTTCTTGAGACCAAGAAAGCATAAAGTAAAGTGTGCTATTAAACAGACTTAATCTGAATTAATTGCATCCCTCAACTTGTGAAATCCTGTTTTTCCCTAGTCTAAAGTTTTCCACTGAAACTTTTGCGGGGAGGAGAGAGGGCAAAAAAACTGGCACTTTCCTCAAACAAACCAGAGGGGAAAGTAAGCCGGTCCGGTCCAGTCCGGTGTACCGGCAAGAGCCGGTATGCCGTGCCTGACTGGACCAGCTTCTCCGGCAGTGATTTAAAGGGCCCAGGCTCCAGCCGCTGCGGGGAGCCCCAGGCCCTTTAAAGGGCCGCCCAAGCCCCGCTGCCGGAGCTCCAGCGGCACTTAAAAGGGCCCGGGGCTCCCCACAGTGGCCGGAGCCTCGGGCCCTTTAAATCACCGCCAGAGCCCTGCCGCCGCTACCTCAGCCCTAGCCCGAGCCCTGCCGCCCTGGAGTAGAGGTGGCAGGGCTCCCACGGTGATTTAAGGGCCCGGAGCTTTAAGCTGGTAGCTCCAGCGTGTTTTAAAGGCCCTGGGGCTCCCAGCCACAGCCAGAGCCCCAAGGCCTTTAAATCTTGAGAGACCCTGCCTCTTCCAGTTGAGGCCAAGCCTCTTCCAGTTGAGGCCACGCCCCACTCAGGACTCCAGTGTACCGGTAAGTCCTTTAAGTTACTTTCACCCCTGAAACAAACATTCAAGAAATGAAACATTTAGCTGAAATCCCAACATTTTTTCATTTCAACCTGCCACTATGGTGCTTCACTGAAGTCATAGCTCAGGTGCCTCATGCTCCCATTCTCCTCAATAAACCAGACTTCATATCCCATGATGCACCACAGCAGTTCTGCAAGAGGTGAGAACAAAGGGGCATCAAGGGAGATGTAATCAAGTTAGGGAGCCTGGCCCATAGATAAGAATATGGGTATGATGCACCCAAACTAGAACTGCAAGGAGGCACTGCAGAAGCATTTCTGAATAAACATTTTCAGCAGAAGTTTTTGTTTTGTTTTGTTTCAGCCAAAAGTTTTCAATTTTTAATTTTTCGTTAAAAAAAAAAAAAAAGCAATTTCCTGAAAGGAAAAAAAAGTCTGACCAGCTCAACCCCCCTATATAAATCTCTTCTGCAACAAGTTCCTCCTAGATGTATTGGCTTTTTTTTTTTTTTTTTTTGGAGCATAGCCTGCTATTCACTCATCTGTGTTCAAAGTGGGCCTAGAAGACCAATTCCCTTATCTTCTAAGGCATCTTTGGGGAGGGATAGCAGGCCCATTGCACCTCACAGAAACTTGATGGTTTATCATTGACCTCTTTCCTTGTTGAGGGGGTCCATTTTTTCTTTTTTCAGCCTTTTCCCTATTTCTATTTTCTTTCTGTGATTCTCGCTGCTCTCTTCAATCCTTCATTTCTCTCTCTTCACAAAGACCCCTTATTCCTCATCACTCATCCTGCAAGTTGTGTCTGTATTTCTTCTGTCCCTCCCAAATAGTGTCTCTGTGCCACTGGCCCTAATAGTGGTCCTCTCTCCCACTGCAGCATTAAGCCATAAGAGGCAAAATACTGATTCTGCCACTGTGGTATTCCTGGATAGGTAGACTGCTCTCTGTATTTCTTCCTGTTCTGCATTCAGACCATGCCCAGAGGTCCTGACTTCAGCATGAGTCTGCCTAAATAAGGACATCAGGATTTAGCCAGTACATTAGTGAGAATGTAGCAGCAGAGGGAGCAATCAGCCACTGACTTCCCTCCCGCTCAGCACAGTGGAACTTAGCAATGGGGGACTGGAATACAAATAAAACACAACCAAAAAATGTAAGTGCCAACAGCAGCCAACAATCTATCAAGACTGCTTTTTAAAACCCAAGAAAATCCCCAGACAGGATTAAAGCAGATATGGCAGAAGTAGCAAAGAAAAATAAGTATGGGTATTCCTGATGTATTTATTGCCCAAGTAGTGAGGAGATGAAGGCAGCTTGCTAGAACATGTGTTGCCTTGATATATCTACCCCATCTCTATAAACCCAAGCAGTTCAGACACCAGCCTTTGGATGCACTTTGTATAAGCAACCAAACTAAATCTACACCCTTTTGAAGCTCAATTGTCAATACTCAGATCCCATCAAACCAATGCAAAGTGCAAACTCTAGTACAATTTGCTGATGATGAATAATGGCAATATAATAAACTAATTACAAAATTCTTGAAAAGGACCTACGCATTCAATAGCTCCACAGTTATCAATGGGAGAAGGTAGGTGTTCAGCCCTTTTCAAAATTTGGTCCTACTGGTATTTGTATTCAACAACAATATCTTTATTAAGAATAATAAACTTATAAAATGTTCAGGAGTACTTGTGGCACCTTAGAGACTAATAAATTTGTTAGGCTCTAAGGTGCCACAAGTACTCCTGTTCTTTTTGCGGATACAGACTAACACGGCTGCTACTCTGAAACCTGTCATTATAAAATGTTCTATCACTGGTCTCTTCAAGCATTGACAACAAAATATAATTTGACATTTACAGAGCTTGGAATATGTCACACCTTATGTGTAGAAGACACCACTGTGAATTATCTCTAGCCCTTTTTAAGAAATGGTAGAAGACACAGAATATATGCCCTGGTGCAGGCATAGGAATCATGTGCTAGATCATTATGCAATATTTCCATTGGCTTCAGCAGGACCAGGATTGTCCCATTAAAAGCAAGTATAACATCGACTAAATATCTGATCTAGTTACCCCTTCTTTCCCACTTAGATGACCATGTATGGGATGGAGTCAGTGGTCTAATAGGGCTGTTTCCATCTCTAGCTAGTATGATCCCACAAACACCATTGTTTCTCCAAGGAAACAGATTCATTCTTCTGAGCTTAAGACAAGGTCAGAATGGAAGAGGAGAATCTGTTAAAAAATAGGAACTGACTCAAATCTAAAACTAAGTTTTTCTGAATTTGGTTAAGTTATTTATTTTTATTTTAATACATATTTCTTGGTTTAGTTATCCTAGGGTGACCAGACAGCAAGTGTGAAAAATCGGGACAGGGGGTGGGGTGTAATAGGAGCCTATATAAGAAAAAGACCCAAAAATTGGGACTGTCCCTATAAAATCGGGACATCTGGTCACCCTAAGTTATCCTGATCCAACTGAAACCAGGATATACCAAATGCACATCAAACTAGATGTATATACCCACAGGAGTGGATTATAGGAGACAACTGAAATGGGGCAGTAGGTTTTACACTAAATTTCTCTGAGAGCTTGACAAGCATCTCTTCTTTTGTTAGTTTAATTATTATAGCCAAATTTCCACTGGGAAGTGGCTTGAATGGTTTAGCATAGCATGCCCTTAAAGTGTTTATTGTAAACAGATGTTAAGAGACGTTAACTATGCAATTAATATTTGAAGTGATATGAAATTTGTTTTTAATTCTGACATAAAAACAAACAAACAAACAAACAAAAAATGCTGTGACCTCCCAAATAACAAATGCCTCAAACTAGGCAGGTATTGCAAATGTGTATGTAACTTGAAGGATGTTCTCTATCTTTCTGAAACAAGTGCTCTGTAAATGGTTTCTAAATGAGTAATTTTTGAAGGTGTCATCCAAAGTCTACTGAAAAAAAAAATCAGTGGAAAGACTGATTGTCTTTAGATCTGGCCTCCAATAACTAATGTATATTGTACATATATTTCATATATACAGTATATAACAATGGCAGCACAGTTACTTCCTTTTTGCAAGGTGTGACTCAAGATCAGTAAAAGAATCATGTCATATCATGGAGCTCTTATTCATAAATGTACAGATACTCAGCCTTTTACTAACACTGCTTAGATTTTTTTTTTAATGAGTTGTAAAAGTGGAATGAATTTGTTTCACCAAACCTTAAAATGCTGCAAAACTGATTAGCAGGTAATGTTGATATCACAAGAATATGTTATGGCTTGGGTCTGTTTAAAGACTGTGCTTTATCAGTAGTGTGTGGACGGGATCACTTTCTTTTTAATTGTGTTTTACCAACAACACTCTAAGGCTTTATCTACACTTGGAGCTAAGGGTGTGATTCCCTGCTCATGTAGACGTACTCACGCTAGCTCTCATTGAGCCAGCATGCTAGAAATAGTAGTGTAGCTACCCCATAGTACGTCAGCTGCGAGCAGTATCATAGGATTGCTGCCACAAGTACAAACCCTCCTGGATCCCATAGCTAGCCTGTGCCATCACTTACCACTGCCCATGCTACCATGGCTATACTACTATTTTCAGGGCCGGCTCCTGGGTTTTTGCCAACCCAAGCGACAGAAGGAAAAAAAAAAAGCCGCGATCACGATCGGCGGCAGCTCCATCGTGATGCTTTCTTCTTTGGGGGCAATTTGGCGGCAGGTCCTTCCCTCTGAGAGGGACCCGAGGGACCCACCGCAGAATTGCTGTTCAAGAGCCCGACCTACCGCCCCTTCCCCTTGGCCGCCCCAAGCACCTGCTTGCTGAGCTGGTGCCTGGAGCCGGCCCTGACTATTTTTAGTGAACTAGCTTAATGAGAGCTACCATGAGTATGTCTATGGGAGCCTGGAACCACAGACCTAGTTCCAAGTATAGCTGTAGCCTAATATCTATCCCTGTTCAAACATTCCTAGTGCAACATGTAACTGCCCAGGAGCAAATACATTGCATCTTAAATTCAAACTAATGCAATCTAATGTATGCCCGTGACTTTTTAAAGGTTAAAGATTAGCACAGATTAGGGCAAACTAGAAATCTCTGTGTAAGTCTTGTTTAATCAATCAGAAAGAAGTCTGTGGATTTTTCCGCATGACTACCATTGAGTGTCAACTGTGCTTTTATCCAGTTCATCTATAAGATTTTTATAGACCCCCTTGCCATAATATTTGATTTCCACGTTGATTCAACCTGGTATGGCAAGCACCAAAAATAACTTCATAGAGGAGTCTGTTCACATATATGCTTTTTAGTATACAAAAGAGGGGGGAAATAAGATTCTAGATTTGGTGGAGACTGATCAGTGTGTTCTAAATTTGGTCAGATTTTGGATTAAACTAATAGCTCATTCTGGAGATGAGCTCCCCTGACCAATAAGACTATCTTTATTTCTCACATGGTTTGCCCTGGGATTTGTTAGTAACATTGTTCTAGTGGGTCATGGATAGATATGTGGTTGCTCACAAAGGTAGATTTTGATTCATCCTTGAAAATCAGGACCAAGGCCTTGAAAAGCAATGGAAGTATAGGGATTAGTGCATACCCTTAATGTGCTATGGGCTGTCACATTGTGCACAAACTGTAGATAAGATTATAGGTAAAATATTTAAACTTAGATGCCTAAAGTTAGGCTCCTAAATATATTTTAGACATATAAATATAAATGGCCTGATTCTCAGGTACACTGGGCATCCACAAATCCTACTGAAGCCAATGTAAGTTGCAAGAGCTCAAGGCGTGTTATATATATATATATATATATATACACACACATATACACGCCTTGAGCTCTTGCAATTTAAGAATAAGAAAGATCCTCAACTGATGAACATTGTTGTAGTTCCATTGACTTCAATGGTACTATACTGATTTACAGCAGAGAATCTGGCCCAATGAATTTTTTTATTCAAATATTTAAAAAAAAATAGCCCTACACAAGATTCTAGGCACCCTAATACATAATAAAATAAGCAAATCCCACAGCAAAAATGTGAATTTCAAACAAGAATTCAACCAATCTGTCACCTATTAAAAACTCCTTTTCACCCTCTCATTGTTCTGGGAAACATATTTACATCATATCCATTTGATTATATTGCACAGATCATCCCTTTCCTACCATAGTAATGAGAGGCACTAAAGTACATTACTCAGACACAGAGAGCTGGGTGCAAAGGAAGACATCCATTTTAATGCCACTCCATATCCCCCTTTCACCAGCAAAGCATATTTAGAGATGTAGGGAGCTAGATGAGAAGCAGCAATTCTGTGTTGCGTACTCCAGTCAAAATCTAATTATAATGCGTGCTTGCTATCTATGATGAAGTCCAGCTTAATAATATGTGACACTTATTAACACAACTGTCGTACTTGTTTTATTTTATTATTTTCTGGGGGCAGGAGGGAGAAAGGGTGTTCAATGATTTCTCCCTAATGCGTGAGTAATTAAACACAATGTTTAAGAGCTGTACCTTATAATGGATGTAAAGAATAGATTCAAATTAAATATTTCCTCAAAAAGTTCATGTAACAGGGTGCTGGCCAGGAGGTCCTTAGCCAGACCCCTATTAGCCCAGCTTCAATTCAGAAGCATTAATTGCGCTGGCTGAGTATGCCAGGCCTAATTGCTAAAAGAGAAGCACCTGTGGGCCTTAGTAGCCAGAGGGCTAAATAAGGCTGGCAGGAAGGATAGAAAGGGGCGAGGGGAAGAGAAAGGAGGGAGGAGCCAAAGGCTGTGCATCCCTGCTGGCTGTAGCTGTCCCCCAGGTTGCTGGTTTGGAGCAGAGTGTAAATAGAAGGTGGTGGGAGCTGGCACTGAAAATAAAAAGCACTGGTAATAGCACTCAAAAAGGGTCTCTGGTTGATTTCTTGCGAGGGCAAGAGAAGGCCCTCGTTACATATGGGGGCTTGTCCGGGATCCAAGAGCCAGCGAACGTGGTTCGCGGCCCGGATATGGAGGAGACCCTGCAATGGCTGGTCAAACATCAGGAGCAGATGCAGCAGGCCCTACAAAGGTTTCAGAAGTCCCACCAGACCGAGAGACAGGCTTTACTGACCTGGCAAGCAGAGCAACAGCACAGTCTGCGAGACTTCACACAGGAGCAGACTGGCATGCAACAACATGCTAGCTGTCCCCCAGGTTGCTGGTTTGGAGCAGACTGTAAATAGAAGGTGGTGGGAGCTGGCACTGAAAATAAAAAAGCACTGGTGATTGCACTCAGAAGAGGTCTCTGGCTGATTTGTTGGGAGGGCAAGCAAAGGCCCTCGTTAGAGTTTGTCAATCAGATTTTTGAAGCGATTAACCCAGTGTGCGGAACAAAACAAAAAAAGGTGCATTTGAACAGGTAGCTGACTAAAGTAAAAAGTCAAAAGGGAAGAGAAAAGAAGAATGTTAGTACAAATTCAAGTGATTAGGTTAATTGAGAGAGCAACCCACATGCGCGCACACACACACACACACACACACACACACACACACACACACAAAGATTAAAACCCCAAACCAGGCTGACAGACATTTAAGAGTAAAACTTAGATTTGGATGAGGAGAAGGGAAAGATGAATTTTTACAGTGTATGAATGTTTTGAAAAGCAGGATTTCACTTTTGGCAAAGCACTTGCCACCTGACCACAACAGCAGGATTCTTCTCAGCTTTGTTAGCCTGTCTACCACTGATATAGATTCAAAGTATATCATAGTCAAGCAACTTCGTTTTCCTTCATGAATTGTTCCCTTTGCCTACCATCTTCCTAGACATCTCCCTGCCCCAATAAAGAGGGAGAGAGTGAGCCAAAGTTGCAAGATTCAGCTCAATTATATTGGTTAATCTGTTTTTGCTTTCATATATCCAGAGACGGATGCACATACTGCAGCTGTTGGAACTCAGATAGGTGGAAGAAAAAATCAGTTATCAGTGCATATTAGCAAAAGACATCTGATGACTGAAAGTACACAATCTATACAATATGAAGGATGTTAGGTAGTATATATGCAAAACATTTCAGGACTGTTACACTTACATTATAACTATAAAGGCAGATATCTTGCTGGACCAACATATTCCAACTTTGACCAGCCTTTTGGTTTTATTCCACTTTCTCCAGCAGAGTGACACTAGATATTATTTTGGTCCACCAGTTTTCATGCTGTCCTATTCTCTTCAGGTTCCTCTACCACAGGGATCAGCAACCTTTGGCCCGTGGCCCGCCAGGGTAAGCACCCTGGCGGGCAAGGCCAGTTTGTTTACCTGCCACGTCTGCAGGTTCGGCCGATCGCAGCTCCCACTGGCCACGGTTCACCGCTCAGGCCAATGGGGGCGGCAGGAAGCGGCGGCCAGTACATCCCTCGGCCTGCGCCGCTTCCCGCAGCCCCCATTGGCCTGGGACGGCGAACCGTGGCCAGTGGGAGCCACGATCGGCCGAACCTGCAGACGCGTCAGGTAAACAAACCAGCCCGGCCTGCCAAGGTGTTTACCCTGGCGGGCCGCGTGCCAAAAGTTGCCGATCCCTGCTCTACCACATTCCTCACAATGCATCTGGCTTCTTAATAACTGGCCAAAGATGCTAAGTTCCAACACAAAGGAAAGAATAGTGTCTAATAGTCATGGAATCCTACACTCATGTAGATCCAGTATGTGAATTCCTCAGGTCTGACCAACTGCTCACCACAGTCAATGGCACTACTTCTGTAAGAAACTGTTTGCCAGTATGAGAAGGGATACGTAACTGGGAATTTACACTAGAGGTCCTTCCAAATCCATCAAAGTTATCCTCTGGCACCATCACAGATTAGAGTCTTCCTAAAGTGTCCCTAATAAATGGGCACCCTGTCTTAATTCTCTCTACACAGACTGCTCCATTGCCTAATATATCTATTTTTACTAGGAGTTCTCCTAATATTTTCCTGCTGTAGCACTAGCCTGTTACATCTTATTCAGTTATCACTGTTTATGTATATAATGCTCTTTACATATAAAAAAAGTCCACTCTTAAAAAGACAAGACATTCAGAGCTTGGGTCTTTAAGTCCCATTCATACACAAATATGAATAGTAGCAGGAAGAGAGGGTTGTATATGTCCCCATCCTAGGCCTCTAAATTTTCTTTCCAGTTTGTGTTTTTGACCACCACCCTTATTACCTTCACAAACAATTTAATAGAGTGCTTATTAGCAGAGTAATTAAGAATATAGAAAAAGTCTGAGTTTGACAGAGTGAAACCTGAATGTAAAGTGTAATCTGGTCCAGCTATTGCACAATTTGATGCGCAACATGAGTTTTCGATTCACAGCACAGATATTCATAAAGTAGGTATGTTTGACAGAGTATATCATAAAACAGTTTTTTCCCCTTGAAGTACCATTTTGACAGGATATTGGAATATCTGAGGCACAGCTGCACTAGAGATTTTATAGTGTTCCAGCTGGACCGTTGCAGCTGTGTCACCGTAAACTCTCTCATATAGTCACTCTAAGCCAACGGGCGAGAGCTCTCCCATCAGATTAACCACTCCAGCCCCTCGCAAGCAGCTGTAGCTATGTCCACACCGGTGCTTATGTCAGTGTAACTTATGTGACTCAGGGATGTGATTTATTCACACACACCCTGAGCGACATCAATTATGCTGACATAAGCTGTAGTGTAGACATAACCTTAGTTCATGATGAGGTACCCAGGAGCATAAAAAGATATTGGCTGTGTCTGTAGTAGCACACTCTGATATGAAAGATTTCAAAATACAGTTTAAAAATAACTAGCTGTTTCTCATTTAAAATATTTTTGTGTGTTTGTGTCTCTTTCCCATCCTCCCCACATCTGTCAGCCTGTCAAGTTGCAATATGCACTTGGAACATATGCCTCAGCCATTACTTTGAGACTTTAGAGTATATTACTGTCAAAGACACTGCATGAACTTTTGAGCAAAACAAATGTTTCTTATTGAAACAGGTTACAGTTTGCAACACAATTAAAATGTTTTAATTTACATAGTGTGAAAAACACAATTTACTTTTCTTTCTCTCACTTTCTCAACATGTTGTCCCCAGAAGAATTCAGGAGGCCTCTATAAAGATGACTGGAATGATAATGAGAGAAAGGTAAATGGCCTGAAACATTTTTACTGGAATCTTAGGGGGGAAAGGTCACATCTAAGGTCATGTCTACACTGCACAGTTAAGTCGACATAAGTCAGCTTATGTCAACCTAACTGTGGAGGTGTGCATCCTGGAATGCTCCTCCCATAGATTTAATTTCTCCTGCTATGCTGACATAATAAAACCATCTCAACAAGAGGCATAGGGCGATAGTTAGAGCAATGAAGTGTGCCTAGAGACACTGCATTGCTTATGTTGCTCTATGTGGCCTCCAGGAGGTATCCCACAATGCCCATGATAACCACTTTGGTCACCAGTTTGAACTTTGCTGCCAGGTACATAGGTATGTGCCCCTCCCCCTTTAAAGCCCCAGAATTTTTGAAATTCCTCTTCCTGTTTGCTCATCATGGAGCGCTCACATAGCATCTGCCCAGAGCACTAGGCCAGCTCCCTGCAGCAAATGCACTCCTGCCTTGAGTACACTTGGGTTGTTGATCTCCTGGGTCTGTGCGGAGAGGAGGTTGTGCAATCACAACTCCTCTTCAGCCTCAGGAACTTTGATACCTATGGGCAGATTGCTTGTGGCAAGGAGAAGAAAGGGCATGATAGGGACAAACACTAGTGCCATGCAAAGATTAAGTGGATGGCTTTGCAGCAATGGGATTCCCTAACAACAGCGGGGCAATAGATGGCATGCATATCCCCATTTTGGCCCCAGACCACTTTGCAACAGAGTACATCAACAGAAAGGGTTACTGTTCTATGGTATTGCAAGCTCTGGTGGATCACTAGGTTCATTTCACTGACATCAATGCAGGGTGGTCAGAGAAGGTGCATGATGCACGCATCTTCAAGAATGCTGGCCTGTATAGGAAGCTGAAGCGAGGTCTTTTTTCCAGACCAGAAGATTCCAATTGGGAATGTGGAAATGCCAATAGTGATCCTTGGAGACTACTACCCCTTACTCCTGTGGCTCATGAAGCCTTACTCCAGAAACCTTGACTGCAGCAAGGAACACTTCAACAACAGGCACCACATGTAGAATGACCATTGAATGTGCCTATTGTATGATCATCGACATAACTAAAGTTGACTTAACTTTGTAGTGTAGACATAGCTTAAATCTAAGAACAGGTTTAATTCCTCTGACAACTGAGGCGATAGTGAATGGGAATGGATCACAGAATGGGAGGATGGGTAATAAGTTAATTGTTATGTTGCTTAATGTAGGGGAGATGAGAAAGCAAGATGCAACCAGTAGAGTCCTATTCTCTAAGGCTGTCTACTGAAGATAGTGTTTTAAATGTATTTATCAGAATATATCTTAGGCTAACAAAAAAAACCACAACTTTCTTTGCATAAATATTTATTTTTAAGGGGGGGAAGCTCTCAACCATGCGAACACTAGTTACGACTGTGGATTGTGTGAACTCACATTATCATAATGAATCATCAATGTTATTTTAGTTTGGTTAGAGAACAACTTTTGTACAATGAAAGTCTAAAATTCTTTTTAATAATCAACTTTAATTAGGGTAAAAGAAAATGGCTAAAATCTCTAGGACTAGACAACAGTTGTTTGCATCCTCAATGGAAAAAATAACACACACACACACACACACACACATACACACACACCCCTACAGAATTTAGAAAATAACCAATCTATTGAATGATTATACTAACCCACAAGATTATTCATCTCTATTAAATTCTGCGGATTTTCAGGTTTTTTCTAGAAGCCTCGTTTTCATGTTGCATTCTATTTTTGATACCTTAAAAGACCTTAGAAATGTTTTCCCTCCCTTAATTATCTTTTTATTAATACTTTAACAATTATGAGTGCTGTAAGTAAACACAGCAGTGCCAAACAATTTACATGAATCATTCTATTCCCACAGCCAAAGTGCATGGTAAACACACTTATCACATGGTTCTCCAATTTACCAAGACCACCCTGCAATGATTGCTATTTTCTTTACTGCAGATATGGATGTCCTGACTAGACCATATTTGTGTGACAAGCCTCTCTAGTAAATGTGTTCTTTAAGAAATATTGTATCCTTAAGCATATTTGAAAGACAAGCTTTTTATTCTATGCATTATCAGAACATTTATTTAATCTTTCCTCTGATGTTTAGATCTTGTCAGCATAATAAAGAAAGCAGAAGCTTTCCTCAATTCTAAGTATTAGACCAGAAGTGTGTCTTTCAAATATTAGGAGCTGAAGTGATACATATCTTGGGCTTTGTTGGTTTTGGATGTATTGTAAACATGCATGAAAATACATTGTTATGAATAAAATTAACTGTATATTGTAGAGCAAAAACCTGCTGTCAACCTCTGTGCACAATTCCCTTTTGAAAACAATGTCAGGACATGGCCTTTTAAATGTAAATATTTCTTCTAAATGTAAAGGTTTCTCTAGACAACTTAGCCATAAAATAAATAACTTCTCAATATTCTGAAAGGTTTGAATTGCAATTACTCTGGTACTTTTATTCTAAAATATTGTGAGCTGCATGTTTGTTTTGTTTTTTAATTGATTGTTTACTTGAGTTGGTGTTGGAAAAAAGTAAATGTTTCATATCACCTTTACAAAGATACAAACATAGAATTTTCTTATCTGGGTCAACTCTTTTTTTAAGTTCCTATGATTGAGTCTTCCACTCATTAAATATTAATATGTCAATTTCAATTTAAGATAAAATCTTGAATTATTTACTTAGAAAAAAGCAAGAAAGATGTCATTTTGCATAAAATATGTTGTGCTTTAACTTCAGTATAATTTTTCACCCCTCTCTCGTCCAAGTTAATATTTGAGTCCTGTTTCTTCCCCCTTTATCACCAAAATCCATTCTTGCAGCTTCAATCCCCAGCCAGGGCCGGGCTCTAGGCACCAGTGCTCCAAGCATGTGCTTGGGGCGGCACTTTCCAAGGGGTGGCACTCCGGCTCATTTTTTTTTTGCTTGGGGCGCAAAAAGCCAGGAGCCAACCCTGAGCGGAGGTGAGCTGCGGTGATGGGGGGGCGCGGGGAGGGCCGCAGGAAGTAACCCTGGGGGGGAGGGGCAGACGAGCCGCTCCCCCCCAGCTCACCTCCGCTCCACTGCCGCCTGCTCCCCCGAGTGCACCGCCACTCCACTTCTCCCCCCTCCCTCCCAGGCTTGCCGAGTGAATCAGCTGTTTTGCGGCAAGCCTGGGACGGGGGGGAGAAGTGGAGCGGCGGCGGCACGCTCAGGGGAGCAGGCGGAGCTGAGGTGAGCTGCGGCTGTGGGGGGTGTGGGGAGGGCCGCAGGAAGTAACCCGGGGGGGCAGAGGAACCGCTCCCCCACAGCTCACCTCCGCTCCACCTCCGCCTCCTCCCCCGAGCACGCCGCTGCCCCGCTTCTCCCCCCTCCCTCCCTCCCAGGCTTAGGAGGGGAAATGCGGCGTGCCCGGGGGAGGAGGCGGGGCCGGGGATTTGGGGAAGGGGTTGGAATGGGGCAGGGAAGGGGCGGAGTTAGGGCGGGGATGGGGGGGCACGGGAAACTTTTTTTGCTTGGGGCGGCAAAAAACTTGGAGCCGGCCCTGTCCCCAGCCTTAAATGCTTGCTCACACCTTGCTCATTTCTTGGCTTCATTAATACTTTCAATCTGGTCTCTTTACATAGAACACCTCTGTAGTTTGGTCTTTCCAAAAAAAGAATCAGTCAAACAAAAACTGCCTGTTGCTTAAGTTATCTTTTGCTCTCCTCATTCTGAACCCATCTTATCCCCTTTCGATCCCCTCGGTGGGTTCGTGTTTTATCAAAACAAGTGAAAGTCTTCTAGGCCTTACACAATCTTTGTATACTAATATTAATAGTAACTCATAAGAACTCACTCTGCTCACCATTAAATAGTCAATATTTATCAGTAGTTATTCAATTGTATGTGAAGCACTACTGTTATTTCCTATTCTAGGTAAAGGAATGTCTTATATTGCCAATACTGTCAAGTAACGGCATCTTTGTAATGTGACTATTGTTTTAAATTTATATAGCATTTGATACATTTATATCCCTGTAAGAAGAGTGATTAATTCTCAGCTCCTTTTGGAGACAGGAAGTTGTATTATCCTTATTTTACAAAGAGGAAAAAAGATGCAAAAGTTAAAGTGACTTGCTGTAGGTTAAACAGTGAGCTGCTGGCAAAGTTGGAACTACCGTTCAAGAGGCCCTGGATTCCATTCCCATTTTCAGTCCACTAGACAATACTACTTACAACTCTGTGTTTCCTCCTCCTTTTCTGTAGTCCACGTTTTATTCCTCTATCTGCCTCTCCTTGGTATCCCATTATACCCCCCCGTCCCCTTTTTGCTTCATGTTCCTGCTGCTTTTTCATACTGCTCCAATGACAAGGGGGGGGAAAAGAACCTTTGTCCTTGAAAGCCACTTCTTCTATTAATTATTCCTAAATGGATTTCCTTGACAATATTTTTTTCTTCAGCTCTCCATGCCTGAACTATTGTCCTGTGGATATTTTGTGTGTGTGTTTGACTGGGTTTGATAAGATGTTTAGGACAGGAGTCATTGCTTCTTGTTCTGCAAGCTGCTATCTATACTATGTAAATCATTATGAATAATGAAATTCCTTAATGCATTTCCCATTTTTGGACATCTTTTCTCCAAACTAGGTTTCCTGCAATACCCTGAAGGGTTAGAGGGGATGGTGGTGGTGGGGAAATGTTGTATAGCTGTTTCTCTGTCTAGTTTAAATCCAATCATACCTTGAATTGATAGACAATCAGACTAGACAGGTGTTGACAAAGTCAATTATAATGTTTGCTAATCAGCAATTCGCTGGACCCATATAGGATAACTGGTTAGGGTGTTGCTGATGTCCCTTCACCATTAAAGGATTAGAAATATTCCTCCATTACCTGAAGGCCAAGACATTGTTAAAGGGTTAAATCCTTTAAAAGGGATATTAGGCACCCTCACATTTTTTATTTTTGCTCTCACCCCACCCACAACACACTGACTAGAGGCTGTGCCTCTTAAGGAGCCCTTTTTCCTGTGAATAGTTGGAAGGAATAGCTGCTACAATAATAATAATTATATATATATAGAGAGAGAGAGAGATTCCTATCTCATAGAGCTAGAAGGTCATTGAGTCCAGCCCCCTGCCTTTACCAGCAGGAACAAGTACTGATTTTGCCCCAGGTCCCTAAGTGGCCCCTTCAAGGATTGAACTCACAACCGTGGGTTTAGCAGGCCAATGCTCAAACCACTGAGCTACCCCATCACACAAAAGGGAAGACAACTGCCAATGACTTATCTGATTTTTTGCTCTACAGGGGACAACACTGGATTATTTTTGAGGACTATTTGCATTAAAATTAATAATTATTTGTATTCTACTAGTGTCTCCTGGTGCTAGATGTTGTACAAGTACATATTTCAAGGCAGCCCCTGCCCTAAAGAGCTTGCAGTCTGAATAAACAAGACACACAAAAGGTAGGGAGGGAAAAGAGGCACATGGGGAGAGTTGGGAATAGTGTTCCCACGGCAGAGTGGGGAATAGAACACAGGTCTCCTGACTCCATTCTAGAGAGCCATTAGAGCACACCACCACTCTATTTGCATACTTCTGACACTTTTAATTAACTAAAATTTGCTTATTTACACACACTCTCTCTCTCTCTCTCTTACTTTTGAAGGAGGAACAACAGCAAAAACACACACCAATCCTCCAGGAACAAAACAAAGTTTTATAAAAAGAAGAGGAAGAGGTCACTAGGATCATGTTAATGACTTTACTGCTCCATATCTCATTGATGCTAATAGGGCATGAGTATCATCCTATTAGCAACAATACAGTTGTCATACTACCGAAAATGAATACTAATAAGATATATTACAGTAATGTATAATTGCAAATACAATAAGGCTGTCATAACTTCGCCAGCACTTTATTTAAAGCTCCCACCATTAATACCTTTGGTACCCACTCTAATAATTGCTGATCAGAATGAATTTATTTGGTAATAATGTGCCTGTCTATCCCCAGCTAGAGGGCAGTGGAAAGATACAGACTTCTATGTTTGATATTCTACACAGATTTCATATGGAAACAGTTTACAGTATATGTTTTACCATTGGGGCTTTCAAATTATGCAGTGTGACTCTCCTTAGGTAATGGGATAACAAATAACTCTTTGATGTCTTAGCAAAATAGGGCATGATCCTGCAAGGTGCTGAGCACTCCAGCCCAGATCCAGCAAAACACTTAAACTTGCCTTCAAGTCACTAAATGCTCTAGATCATCATTTATACCACTCTTGCAGGATAAAGGGGCCTTAAAGTGGAAATAAAATAAGTTTGCACCTACTTTAAGGCCCCCTAAATTTGACAGTGCATTCTTACTTTGCAAGTTATACTCAGATATGGTCACCTCATGTCAAGAGGACAGAAATGTAATAAACAGACTAAAGAAAGTGAAATACACAATCAGTCTAAAAAGGACAAGCAAAATTAACAGGCATGAGGGGAGAGGAGCTTTCTTAGTAAGACAATCTAAAGAGACTCATCAGTCTGAAAAGGAGGTTAATAAGAGGAAATTTAACAGATATTTATAATGACAGTGAAGATCAACTGGGTGATCCTACTTATCCTTGTAAGACACACAATTAAGTTAAACATAACAGTTTTTTCTCCAATGTAAATGAATGTGGAACTCCCTGCCCCAGAATATTGAGGCAAATAGCATAGTAAGAACCTTACAGGATAGGATTATCTGAATTATTGAGCCACATAAACTGCACTTTAGGTATTTAAACTAGTATTTACCTAGGCACTGCAGTAATTTTCATAGGGATACATAGCAGTCAGATCTTTAGGCTGCCAGGGCTAGTTGTGCCTGAAATTTAGGCATTCTGGGCATAGAAAACATTTAGGTAGCCAAAGGGAAATTTCAAAATAAGGAAGGATAGGCCTGGAAAGCATCGGGAATATGAAAGTTATGTGTGCTATGGACATGTCTAACTCATTAGGTGCAAATGAAATTGCATAGGGAACCACCATGCACTCTTTGGTAGTATATGGGTTGAATCCTCCCATGTGATTGGAATTTATATTTTTAAATTTACCCATCACTATGGTATTGAGATCTTTGTTCTAAATGTATTGTGTGCTTACTATCTCAGAGATACCTGAGAACTTTGAAAACAGAATCTAGCACACCAGATTACAAAATCTGATGAATTATTGCAGTTAAATTTGGCAGATTCCAATAAAGTAGTCTGCTGAAGGATAAAAATGAGACTTTGGGATGAGGATGGAGCTCACTCATCTATACACATTCTCCAAAAAGCTTTGGTTTAATTTTCCTCACTGTTGGATGAAATTCAGGTCAGCCCTTCTGTTTTTTCCTTTGACTGAGTTCCTCATTTGCAATTCTCAAATCAGTATTCAGCACTATGGCCATATGGAGAAAGACAGAGAGACATTAAGAGAGGGGGTTAAAATGGGTAGGGGAAGAGAAATGCTTTTTGTTTGTATATCCAGTACATAGAGGAACCATAGCGTAATTGCAAAGCATGGAGATCTTTGTTTATTAGTACATGATTTATCTTACTGGGGAGGATGTAAAGTACTGCCCCTAATACATCATTGGCATTCTGCTTAATATGCAGAAAATTACTGATGATTTTCAGTAACATTATGCAGTATACAGACGTTGCAATTTCCGTGGATTATATCAACTGTTAGTTGGCACAGTGAATTTAGTGATTAAATAAAAAATAATAAAAGAACTGGAGGAAACATTTTCCACATTAATGTTGCAGGTCTTTATAGCAGTTTTCACTTTTCATTTTAACACTTAGTAAACAGAAGCCAGTAAGACAGAGGAGAACTTGGCTTTCTGTCTTTTGCATGTATATAACACCTTCCACCCAAGAACGGAACAAATTTGTACACCTACATTTAGATATCTCTTTGGAAAATGTGCTCTAGAATTCTATCGTAAGAATAATTTAGTTTTCTACTCCAACTCACTCTATAAAGTAATTACAACCTCAAAGTGGATGTCCAAAATGTAAGTACAAACCTTAATTTTATAATCCAAGGGAAAACTCAGAAAAATAGAGCCAGATTACTAGGATCTTCTAGCTACTTTGTGCCACAACATAAAAGGTCCATCGCTTAAGTGTCCAGCTAAACTAAGTATATAGCTGCTTTGCCTCACCAGAGCAACACATTGAAGCTAGAATAAACTAGTGAATCTAGCTCAAACTCTATTATCTTAGATGTTGAGAGACGAAAACTTTCCTATTGACTGTCTCTCTCTCGCTCTCTTCAAGAGACAAGTGTTACTTTTCTGACCCTAAAACATTTCCAGCAAAAATAGCTCTCCTGTGCTTATTGTTCTGTCTCTCAGTGCTAGTCAGTGATGCTAGAGGGAGAGTGTCTACTTCTGGAAACAGTGGACCAAATTTATCCTTGTTACAATTTTCATGAACTCATAGGTTTACAGCAGGGATGCATTTGCTCCAGTCTTGGTTATTTACTGAAGCTGTCTCTGCAGAGCATCTGGATAGAGATTATGCTTTCCATTTCACTCTAGCAAATTAGATCTTGCTTTATTTCTCAGTGATAAAGTGATGATTTTCAACTAATATCAAGACATTGGTATAGAATCTGGTGGACATTAACCAAATTCCATGCCATTTTATCCTTTCAATTATCACATTATAGACCTTTCAGAAGCACACCCTAAAAAATATAATAATCTGACCTTGGGTCATGTTTTCTTTGCACAAGCAAATCAAGCTAATTGTATTAAGTAATTCAGTAAAATTCTTGTTACTTATTATTACATTTTTCAGGATATTTGCCATGGGATTAATTGAGTGGAAGATAGGCTTCCATGTAATTTAATTTCAAATGTTCAGGCTATTAAAGCCGTATATCTGAAGGACTATTTTAATGGCAAAGCCACCTTAGCACTAATTGAAATGGTACACTGTTGGTCTAATACACAAACATGTCTGTTTGCTTCTGTTATTGACGGCTCAGATGTAAACCCCATGCTAGCAAAAATTAGGATAATGAGGTTACATCTTGGCTGCAGTATTTTCTTTTGACAGAAACATCAAGTCCAAGAATAAACTGACACCTAACTACCAGGTTTACATAAACACAGTTATAGTTGTCCCTTTGGCCAGGGGAGACTCATGAAGTCTAATGCAGTTTACATATTCGAGGATGATCCTCCTTTTTAATATTTGTATCTTGTTGACAGAGACTAATTGCTTAGGCAGAAAGTACATCAAACCATCAAGAATGGTATTTTATTTCTCAGTAAGTATGGGAAAAACATAGTAAAGCCCATGGGTTTTTAGTGAAAATTACCACCATTTGCATTACAATGGTGCCCAGAGGCCCAGCCATGAGTGGGGCCTTAATGTACCAGTCATTATTCAAAGAGTTAGTGAGAAACAGCTTTTGACATGAAGGGGCTTCTGATCTAACTAGTCAAAACAGGATAGAAAGGGGAGAGAGGGAGAATGGAGGCACAGAGAGTGAAATGTTTTGCCCAAGGTCACACAGCAGGTTTGTGGTAGAGCTAGCATTAAAACCCAGGTCTCCTGACTCCCAACTCAAAGTCTTAGCCACTAAACCAGTGGTTCCCAAACTTTCCCTCCCTTCCCCATCAAGGACCCCTTTGTTTTATACACAAGTTTCATGTTGTTATTATTCTATTAGTTAGGTTAGTTTATTATTTAAAAATATATTTTTGTAATTCAAAGAAGTCTCACAAAAGAACCGAAAGTAAACAGTCTGCAGTTACAACAAGTTATCATATGACCCTCATATTCACTTTAACATAGTTGTGTAGTTCTGAATGGGCAAGTACCAGTACTACCAGAACTCCCCCCACCAGTGACCTCCCATACACGGTGCGTGAGAGAACACACTGTGCAGAGAACACTGTACAGATAGGTTTGCTGAAGATTATCATTTACAGACGCTCCCTCATAAGGGACAGTGTTGTGTGAGTGTGGCAATTTGGAGATGTGCCTTGGAGGAGGAGATTGGGAACACCGCATGGCTGTGTGCAGAAGTTCACCAGAGACACCCTTCAGTTTGTTTTATTAAAGTTTTATTCCTTTCTCATTCACTGGCTTATTTAATGAACCCCAAGATCATTACAGACATTTTCAGAACAAAATAGTGTCCTGCATGTGGCAAAAGTGCTGTAATGCCATTCTAGCACATTCTGGTTCCAATGCAGTACTTCTCAAGGAATGGAGACCTGCATAACCCAACCACAGACCCCCAGGAGTCCAGGGACCCCCACTTTGGGAACCACTGCACTAAACCACAATACACTCTCAATTAAAGACCTAGGGTATGATCCTTACCCCCATTCTGGCCCATTTATGCAGGTGAAAGAACCAGAGCAGCATACAGAGGCTCTAAACACCTGGTTCATGCTTTAGGAGAATTCCCACATCTCATGTACTGCAAAAGTAAGTCATAAAGCTATCTTTCAAGGCTTGGTGGATAGGGTATGCTGGAATGAGAGGGTCATGTTAGGGACATTATTGTAGCCCACAGCATGGTAGAGATTCGGCATAGTTCTGCCACCAATAGGGCAGCCTGGGGAAACTACTGAAACTTAGACAGACCTTAAGGGTCAGTGTGATTTTTTCACCTGGTTTTTTATGGTAAAAAGTGGACAAAAATATAAACAAACAACAACTCGGATTTTTTCTTAGGTTCTCTACTAGTGTAAGCTATTTTGCATGGCTCCACCAGCCCCAGCTTAGACTTTGTAGAACAGGAAAACATGCTAATTCTCATACCCTCACTGCTTTCTCTCCTAAATTACCTCAGATAGTATTCCCTCACTGGTCCACACTCTCAGCTGTCATTGACAATCTGTCTCAACTGAAAACAAAACCTCACTTGCCCCAGTGTTTGCAAGTCAGCAAATAAAAAGGGTTGCAAATACAAGGAAAATGAATTAATGTGTTTTATTCACAATATAGTCTTCTCCTCCAACCCCCTTCCCCGAGAACTATCCAGCTATATTCATATATATATGGGGGAGGGATAGCTCAGTGGTTTGAGTATTGGCCTGCTAAACCCAGAGTTGTGAGTTCAATCCTTGAGGGGGCCACTTAGGGATCTGGGGCAAAATCAGTACTCAGTCCTGCTAGTGAATGCAGGGGGCTGGACTCAATGACCTTTCAAGGTCCCTTCCAGCTCTAAGAAATAGGATATCTCCATTTAAAAAATAAAATAAAAAAAGAGTCCTTGTACAGTTATTTGAGCTACTAATTATCTGAAGAAAATATTGGAGTGAATGTTTGCTTTCCACATTTTCTGCTAGAGCATATTATTTTGGCAAGGCATTCAGAAGGGACACAGGCAGTATGATAGAAAACATTAATAGGAGAAGCTTACAGTGTATGATCATTTCAAGAACTCGAGATGCATTTCGCCATTTAAAATCTATATGACTATTGCTGGACAAGAAAAAAAATAGGGAGATGAGCAGGCCAGGAAAAAAAGGTTTGCTGTGCGTGTTTGACTTGAAAATAATGGTGCCTACCCTGCGTTAAACTAATTGTTATGCAGAAGTATTGCAGATGGCTCATAGTACAAATCTAGCTCTCACGTATTCATCTCTTCCCTAATACCTTGTAAAAAAAAAAATCTGTGTGCTGTTATTTTCTATTAAGAGGTAGATCGGGGAAACAAAACACACTTTGGATTTTAAATCACATACTGTAACTCCAATGCCCCATGGAATTGCTAATAAAACCAGCTCTTTACATGCTATTTATTCAAAACAGGAAACTTTTTTTAATGTTTAGAATATAGATTTACAGAAGGTGTTTTTAGTCTTATAGATGACCCAAGTGCTAAAGACTGTCGTAAATATTTATTTATATTCATATATGTATTGTTTTATTTTGATATTCTTTAACTGATTTAATGAAAGTTATGGGGGTTGTTTACAGAAGCAATGCAAACTTACCTAAAATTAGTTTTGACCTAAAAAATCAAAGAATAAATCTCTCTAGGGTCTATTTAAAACAACACCTAATGGATTATACCCAGAGACACTGTGTCAGGTCTGAAGATACAATGGAGAACTGAAGCAGAAATTAGATATGGTATTTGAATTAGGTACAGGCATGGCTAGAGAAAATTTATTAATAGCTGAATTCTCACAATGCTTAAATAAGTGTAATTTTCAGGTTCTAGTTTTTAGCTTACTTTAGAAATCTTTGGAAGTGGCATTAAATCAGCAGCTGCCAGGTATTTCTATGTTTGCAATTTTACCATGAATGACATTGTTATGGAAGGGGATTTTTATAGGTCAGCATCTGCCATGTATGACAAAACCATTTAACAGCTAAAAATGAGGTTTTTTTTTAAAAAAAAATCAGTTATTGAAATGACTGAATACTTATTCTGGTGATTAAGCAGTGTAAAATATGCTGAAATTATACACAATAGCAGACAGTTGCAAAAAGACAGATGTAATTGTCAGAAATGAAGACTGGAAATTGGATTTTTTTTTTTTTTTTTACTTCAACAGGATTTAAGACTATGATAAGTGTTTTGCTGAACAGGAACAGACTTGAGCATGCGCTTTGCTGAACTGTGGTCTCTGTCTATTAGCAAGTTTTTGTGGGCTTGAGCCTCCACAGATCATAGAATTACAATATGATGCTGCCCCATTGGCTGCATGGCAAAGCGGTGGTAGCTGGGAGATTCAGATTCTCAATCCAGCAGCATACTGTCCCCTAATTTTATTTTTATATATCGTCTATAATAGACAATGGTAAAGAAATGGCTTTCAAAATGTAAATTTCTCTAGAAATGTCTCAGTCATTTGACAACACATTTTGTTAACAGATAAATCTGAAATTGGTACAGTGTGTAAAACATTGTTATGAGCTGGGTAAAACCTTGTTATGGGATTGATGTTGGGGTTTATGCTTATAGTTATGTTAATTGTAGGGTGAGTTCACACCTAAGACAAAAAGGTGTGTGTGAATCTGCCCAGAAGCTTTGGCTGTGTATTTTTTGGGGGGAGTGGAGGGAGACATGCAAAACATAGAAACTGAGGACAAGACAGACAGAGAGCGCATGAGTGAGCGCAAAGGAGCAGCTGAAAGCACAGTGGCTGACCATGGAAGAAACTTGGGGAGAGGTTTTTGGGTCAGGATGAAGGCTGAAACGAGTACTCCTAGTGCTGTGAACAAAAGAAGCTGTTTCCTGCTATTTGATTCCTTCTGCATTCAGAAGAAAATAAAACAAACAAAACTGCATCAAAGAAATATTGCCAATATCTACCCCCAATAGGAAAACCCACAAGACCACAAATTTGACTAGCTGCTTGGGGCAAAACTAATACTTATATATTTAGAGATAAGGCCCCAAACTGAGAAATTCCATTCTAGATACAGATCCAAACTTCCTCAAATTCAAGGGGACTCAGATCTAGTGTTCTGATGTGGGTCCATGTAGTTCAACTACACTTAATAGGACAGAGTTGCTGCAAACTAGGGGCCCAGTCCTAAAAAGTTTACTCATCCAAGTAATGATTTGTAAGATCTGGCCCTAACTTATTTCACATTGTTACTTTCAAGTTCTGAAAATCTAGGAATCTAGATCCCTTAAGTAGGTCAGTTACATAATTCGAAAAATCACTTCTTGATTTCAAATTATAGGGTTTTTTAAAAACAAGTTTTTAGTACTCATGAGAAGTGCTACATTCTGGCTCAAGTACAGTCAGTGGTGTTCTATTTATCTAGATTAAAGGTTTAGCATGGGTGGCAATACTGAAAACTTTACTCTACCCCTGCTCAATATGCTTCAGTTTAGTTCTGGAAGATCTCTAGAGTAAAATAGAGTGTATATTCAGGGATCAACTTATATATACACCTCTACCCCGATATAACGCAACCCAATATAACACGAATTCGGATAGAACGCGGTAAAGCAGTGCTCCGGGGGGGGGGGGGGGGGGGGCGGAGTGGGGGGGAGGAAGGGAAGTTGGATATAACGTGGTTTCACCTATAACGCGGTAAGATTTTTTGGCTCCCGAGGACAGCGTTATATCGAGGTAGAGGTGTAGTACATTAAAAAAAAAAAACACTGTTAAAAAGAACATTTTCAGTTCCAAAGCTGAAAGTTAGGAAGAGCCGGATTTAAAGTAGCCAGTGCAGAATTAATTCTGCCCCTTTGTGCATCCATTCTGTATACTGAATGAATCAGGGATCCTGAGGGGTAGGGGGAGTTATGATACACTCATTAATTACATGATAACACAAAAGGGGGCAGAATTAATGTTGCATGGGCAACCGTTAATTTATGATTTTCTCATTTTAGAGTGCTTGACTGTGCAAACTAAATCATGTTCTTTAAATGTAGGCTTTTTGTATGCAATTTTCCAGTGGCCTGGCAAAGTTTAAACTCTGAACCTTCAGCATTGTAGCACAGATGACTTCTAGCAGTTGAAATAATGGACTAACTACACTGGGAAGCAGCAGCAGAAGGCAGTTATCCAGGGGAACCTATGGGCTCCTAGGACCAAGTGCCAGGGAATGATCAGGAGGCTGCCAGCCCATCAACCCATCCTCCCTGCTATTACAGCAGGTCAGGGAGCCCCAGTGCAATGAAAGTATTAACAAACCCTATATTTGGGTGGCATAGCAGCCCACACATCCCTATATCGTACATTCTCTTCTGGAGGCCTCTACTTATACATTAAAGATTGTGAAGTGCTTTGAGAGCTACTGATGAAAGCACTATATAAGGCTACGTATTACTATTACAGTCAAACCATGGTCTATTCTCTACAATGTTGTCTACTCTGGTGGATAGGCTTATTGTTTACCAGTTGCTAGATTCACCAAAAGCTAATCCAAAAAGAAGAAATTCCATGAAGAGAATAGGTGAGTGAGGTAATACTTTTTATTGGACCAACTTCTGTGATGAGAGAGACAAACTTTTCCAGCCACACAAAACTCTTCTTCAGGTACCTCCAGCATCACAGCAAAATTCAAGGTGGAGCAGATTGTTTAGCATAAGTGAACAACAACTACACTGCACAAATGAAGAGTATAGGCCGACAAATAATAGAAACCTGATATGCAATCAAGTACAGATGGATATCAAAATAACCTCTTGCAAGAGAAAAGGATTTAAAGGTTGCTGATCGAAGCTATACATATGCTAATCCCCATCATAAAACACTTAACAATTAGGACAACAGTGGATAATTTAGATAAATAACTAAATAGCATTACATCACAACAACATTAAGAGAGTGAAGTGTTCCCTTTCTCTTACCATAAATCACTCATGATTAGGCAGCAAACAAAACAAGGGGGAAAGTTTGCAATTGAAAGAAAAAGTACCGCACATAAGTGGTAGTGTAGACATAGCCAATGTCAGTATAATTTACGTTGTCCAGTGTGGACAGTGCTATGTCAGCGGGAGAGCGTCTGCTGACATAGCTACTGCCACTTGTCAGGGGTGGATTAATTAAAGCAACGGGAGAGCTCTCCCATCGGCTTACGGCAGCTACACTAGAGTCAGGGCCGGCTCCAGGCACCAGCCTGGCAAGCAAGTGCTTGGGGTGGCTGCTCCGGAGAGGGACGGCACGTCCAGGTATTCAGCGGCAATTCGGCGGACGGTCCCTCACTTCCGTTGGGAGCAAAGGACCTCCCGCCGAATTGCCGCCGCAGATCGCGATCGCGCCTTTTTTTTTTTTTTTTTGGCTGCTTGGGGCGGCCAAAACCCTGGAGCCGGCCCTGACTAGAGTGCTTACAGCCTCGGTGCAGCTGCGCCACTGTAAGCTCTCTAGTGTAGTCATAGCCTTGGTGCCATTATTATTTGTTTAAAATTCTAAGCACAAGTGTGTTTATTTCAATGCAAGTTAAAACTACGTACTTGCTTATATTCCAAATTCATATTAGATGGTAATTTTATCTGTAGTTATATTGTTTGTACTGCCCCTTTGCTGCTTTTACAGCTCCACTAGAAGATTACAATACTAGCTAACATATTTATTTGCATATGCTAATTCTAAGCAAGCCATCAACCTGGCAACGACTGATATTTTGTTGAGATGAAAACTGTAGATCAGGAATATTGTGATTTGGCTAATTTGAAGGGATTTATTTATTTGAAGGATTCTGGATGATTGTGGAAATGAAGGAAAAGCTCTGAAATTGGTAAGATGCTGTTATATTCATTTTGAGAGATGAGGATGTATATATGTATAATCAGAGTGCGAGCCAGAAGGCAAGCCAGGAGGTGCCAATGGGGAAATTGCACTATAAAGTATTGCCTTTCTTTCTTTTAAAAATTATATAAGGAGCTCATATCATCCAAAACTTTTTTTTTTTTTTAGAAGCACCACAGTTAAAGATAGGAGCTCATAGGAATGTTATTTGAGGTCTCACAGCAGGATTGGATATTATACAGAAAAGGACTTCCATCTTTCCCATCACTCCTTCTCAAATCTCATGATTTACAACGAAAGATTTCTGACCTCCAAAAAATTTAAACTTGGAATAGAAGGGCTGATTCCTAAACAGTTAAAACAAACAAAGGGCAGGAGAAGAAACCAATTTGTCTACATCATGCATCTTTTAGCGACCTGTGTACCTGTGAAAGACAAAAGTTTTGTCGACAACTTCACAGTGTAGACATTGATGTGGCTTGCTCAAGGTCACACAACAAATCAAGGGCAGAGCCAGGGTTACAGCCCAGGTGCTAACTACTCTCAGGCTATGTCTACATGGCAATTAGACAGCCATACCTGGCCCGCAGCAGCTGGCTCAAGCTTGCAGGGCTTTTGAATTGCAGTGTACATGTGTGGCGGGCCTGACACTGCACCTCCCCTTTGGGGCAGGAGGGGATGGGGAGTAAGAACCTTGCCACTCCCAAGTTCACATGCTCACCTCTCTGTGGGCAGCCCGATGCGGCCTAATAGCCTCCCTCCATGCAATCACCCCTTGGTCAGGGAAGTGTGCCCTAATGGCCAGAGTTCATATAAATCACTCCCAGCATCAGAGCAGTGCGGCCCAATGGCCAGAGTCCATACAATCCCCCTCACAAGCAGGGTAGTGCGGCCTAGTGGCCAGAGTCCAGGTAACTCACCCCAAACATCCGGGCAATGTGGCCCAATGGCCAGGGTCCACATGATTCCTGAGCCGGGGGCAGGGGGACCCGAGCCCGCCCTCTCCACCAGGTCCCAGCCCAGGGCCCTGGTACTGGCAAGTTCCCCTTGCCACTGGCTTGGCAGAGATCTGCCTGAAACATGCCGAGCCTCTGTGCGGCTTTAACACCGTTTTCTTCTTAAGTTCTCCTGGGTCACTTCCTAACCTCCGCATCCTCCGTTTTGGGGGGTTCTCTGGTCTGTTCATCTTCTGTGACATACTCCGTCTGGGCGTCAGAGCGCGTCCCAGCTTGGCTTGCCTCCAGATCCTGGAGTGCTGGCTGTGCCGCCTCGGGAGCTGGCAGCATGCCTCCTTCCCCTCCAGCAGTCCACCCAGACTGAGCAGCTCTGCAGGCTTTTATATCTGTTCTCCAGTTGGAGCATGCCCAGTAGAGCCTCCGGGGCATGGCTTCCTCTGCTAGAAAGGAAGGGTTAACCCTGCGGTACCAGTGCGGGGCCGTTCTGCCCTGTCACAACATGTTTGGGTTTCGACTGCAGCCTGAGCTCTGGGATCCTTCCGCCTCGCAGGGTCCCAGAGCCTGGGCTGAGTCTGAGCCCAAATGTCTGTACTGTGGTTAAACAGCCCCTTAGCCTGAGCTCTGAGAGCCGGAATCAGTTGGTACGGGCCAGCCACAGATATCTAATTGCAGTGTAAACATACCCTCAGTCATGTCAATGGAAGAGGACAATGTGGGGGGTGGAGGAGGAGAAACAGCAACCAGGAGTATTAGGAAGTCCATTTTTTGCAAGAGTCTCGTACACCACTAATATATTAAACTTAAAATAAAGACAGCATGTTTATATACCAGTTGTTTTGTTTTCCCCTTCTTCTCACCCCAGAAAATCCTGTTGTCCATCTCTCTATGTTGTGGTGACAGAGTTAAGATAAATTTAGTTACATTAGTTTCTTAAAAGGCACTTAAGTGATCGCTACTGCATATGAATTAATGAATAGGAATTAATCAGGAAACAGCCTGTAAGTGAAGAGTGGTAAGCAATACATCACACAACCAAGCCATTTGCAAGTACATAAATTAATCTACCAGTGACTGAGAGATAATGTAGTATCCTTTATATATTTGGGGGGCTAAGAAGGTAATAGGAGTTTCAGGGCTCAGCATTTGCTAGGCTAAGTTACCCGTTTTCATACACAGACATTTCTATCTTTACCAGAATTGAAATAGATAGTTAAGTATTTTCACACTATTGATTTACTTAATTGAAATGGAGAGTAGAACAGTCAGGACTCACAAAGCAACAATTAGTATCTACACAATTTTACTTTACGTAATCAGACCCTTCACTGCTGACTTACTATATAGGGTAAGTCAGCAGTCAAGGGTCTGATTACTTAAAGTAAAATTTTGTAGATACAAATCATTCCTTTGTTAGTCCTGACTGTTTCTACTCTCCATTTCAATTAAGTTCATCTATAGTGTGAAAATACTTAACTACACTACAGTTATTAGGAAAATTACTGTGTAAAGCCTGATATTTCTGTGTGTGTGTCACACTGCAAGATGGATTTCGTACTACTTCAAATTAGTTAAAGCAATCCAATGGAAACAAACATGATTTTGCAATGTTGGTGGCCAACATTTTTCAACCTAAAACACCCATTAATGGAAAAAATTGCTTCTATTAAAAAAAATCAAGTTTCATAATAAGTTGGAGGGTTTACTTTTATTTTTAATTGTAAGCAAAAACATTGTTTTGCTGAAACTTGGTTTTTCTGGAAACCCCAAACCCACTTTTTCATCAATAATACATTTCTATAATCATTTAATAATGTTTTCAATCATATTTTTGATAAATATCTTAATTAAAACATTTCAAAACTGAAAATTTGGTGTTTGAAACCTTGAGAGAGAAACAACTTTGAAATTTGAAAAATGTTTGCATTTCATTTATCACCTGCATTGCTAATAAATAGTTAACATGGTCTTATAAAAGCAGAATGCTTTAAACTGTGTATTGTCTCAGGATATGAATTCTGCTCTTTGATGCACATCCCTCCACCTCCATCTCATAAATTTGTATCTGGAGACATTTTCCAAGGCCTGTGTGATAAATAAAGGGGGGCGTAGCTCCCTTTTGTGGATACCCAGCCAGCCAATTAGCTATAAAGTCCCTCTTGTTGGCTGTTCTCTGCTTGTTTTACCTGTAAAGGGTTAAAAAATTCTCCCTGCATAGGTAAAAGAAAGGGAGTGGGCACATGACCAAAAGAGCCAATGGGATGGCTAGAACTTTTAAAAATTGAAACAAGACTCCCCCTTTGTTGGGCTGTTGTTCTTTGGGGAAGAGGGGAACAGGGCAGCAGTTATGCTGTGAGAAGCTGAAGGCCAGGTATGAAAATCATCAGAATCATACCTAGAAATTGCTTATTTGGAAACCCAGATAAGTAAGTAGGTCACAAAATGTGTAGAAAGACTCGATTAGGTTTATTTTGTTTATTTCTTATGGCTTATGGATTCCTCTGTGCTAACCCAGATGCTTTTGTTGCTTGTAACCTTTTAGCTGAACCCCCAGAAAACTATTTTGGGTGCTTAATTTTTGGAATTGCTCTTTTAAAAAAATAGCCATAGCCCGAGTTTTCAGATGTATTTTCTTTCTTTTTGTTTTCAATAAAATTAACCTTTTTAAAGTACAGGATATGGATGTTTCTGTCTTAAGAGGTTTGTGCACATGTTTTTTAGTTAGATGGTGGCAACAGCTGATTTCTTTGCTTTCCTTTCTTAGCTCTGCCCCCGGGGCACGCGCGTGTGTGTGTGTGAGAGAGAGAGAGAGAGGGCTTACGGGTACCCTACAGGAAGAAATTCCCAAGTGCGCTTTCCTGGATTCAAAGGGGTTTTGCATTTGGGTGGTGGTAGCATCTACCCATCCAAGGTCAGAGAAAAGCTGTAACCTTGGGAGTTTAATACAAGCCAGGAGTGGCCAGTATTAATTTTTAGAATCCTAGCGGTCCCCCACCTTCTGCACTCAAAGTGCCAGAGTGGGGAATCAGCCTTGACAGCCCGATTCTCATCTCATACCATTTATTTCAGTTAAGTCACTCTTGATTTACTTCATATACTCATGTTTAAAGTTAGCTGAGTTATGTGCTGTCCTATGTTGGTTCCAGGACACCCATTCAATATCTTTTTGCTTCAGCACAGGATTGAGTCTCTTATGATGTATGAGTGAGACAACTGGGCCAAATCTCTTTTACTGGTGCTTATTCTCTATTGCAAATGACATCAAAATCCAGAATTCATATATATTTGTGCTGGTGTTGATGGCATCTCATGTTTTAAACTACTATTCAAATCACCTAAATTCTAAATAAAGAGAAATAAAAAAGAATGTATTGTGGATTTGTGACACTCTGTACCTAAAGCAGCACCCTTGAACCCCCTTATTCACCACTGTCATATAATTTTGATATATTTTGTACAAAGTATGCCTTGTGAGGTATCATTTTAAAAGTATTGATCTGTTGAACATTAATATCTTGTTGGATTGTATGTTCTATCACTGTATGTGAGGTTATGAGGTATTACTGTATATGTTACTGAAATATGTTGTGAGGTTGGGAACACACACAACCACCTTTTCAATGCACAACCAGCTGATGGTACATTAAAGGGAATCTACTCTCCCAATTGCCACCCCAGAAGACTTCTCAGAGATAACACGTAGACAATGGAGACTGCTAGACCAGTGGGGGTGGACTCTCATGTCACAACATAGATCTTTCCAGCAAGCTGGAAGAAACTATAAAAGAGGGGAAGTTACATCATGACTTGGCCTCACCCTCGCCCCGCCCCCCAACTCCATACCTGTAAACACATCCGGCGGACAAAGACTTTGAACTGGGGGAGGGTGCTCCCATGCCAGGAAAAAGTCCCAGCCTGTGTATTGAGGATCTGTGACCTGTTTGTACCATCTGTCAAGGTGAGACACTGCTTGATTCAAATCCTGTTTCGTTTGTATAACTCAGACTGCAAATTTATTTTTATTTCTTAAGTAACCAACTTTGATCTCTATGTTTGCTACTTATATTAACTTAAAATCTCTCTCTCTCTTTTTCAAAAGTTAATAAACCTGGTTTATATTTTACTTAAAACAGTGTGTTTTGGTTGAAGTGCTTGGGAAATCTCAGCTCAAATTACGAAGGATAGCATATGTCCTCTCCATATCAAGGGAGAGTTGGACAGGGTAATAAACTTGCACTGGTCAGGCTTGTGAACAGTGCAACTCAGTACAGGTCTGGGGTGCAAGGCTGGGGAGCTGGGGGGAATTGGCTGGAGCCTCCCTATTGTTGGTTCATAAGTGGCTGGGAGAAGCATTCACGTAACACAGCTGAGTGTGTCCCTGCCTGTGGATGTCTGCGTAAGTGCATCATCCCAGTGTAAAAGGGATACCCCAGGTTGGTGGGACAGAGAGCTCACTGGTCGTAGAATATTAGGGTTGGAAGAGACCTCAGGAGGTCATCTAGTCTAATCCCCTGCTCAAAGCAGGACCAACACCAATTAAATCATCCCAGCCAGGGCTTTGTCAAGCCGGGCCTTAAAAACCTCTAAGGATGGAGATTCCATCACCTCCCCAGTGTTTCATCACCCTGTTAGTGAAATAGTGTTTCCTAATATCCAACCTAGACCTCCCCAACTGCAACTTGAGACCATTGCTTCTTGTTCTGTCATCTGCCACCACTGAGAACAGCCTAGCTCCATCCTGTTTGGAACCCCCTTGAGGTAATTGAAGGCTGCTATCAAATCCCCACATCACTCTTCTCTTCTGCAGACTAAATAACCCTTGTTTGTTCAGCCTCTCCTTGTAAGTCATGTGCCCCAGCCCCCTAATCATTTCCATTGTCCTCTGCTGGACTCTCTCCAATTTGTCCACATCCCTTCTGTAGTGGGGGGACACAATACTCCAGGTGTGGCCTCGCCAGTGCCGAATAGAGGGGAATAATCACCTCCCTCGATCTGCTGGCAATGCTCCTAATAATACAGCCCAGTATTTTATTGGCCTTCTTGGCAGCAAGGTCACACTGCTGACTCATATCCAGCTTCTCATCCACTGTAATCCCCGGGTCCTTTTCTGCAGAACTGCCGCTCAGCCAGTCGGTCCCCAGCCTGTAGCGGTGCATGGGATTCTTCCTTCCTAAGTGCAGGACTCTGCACTTGTCCTTGTTGAACCTCATCAGATTTCTTTTGTCCCAATCCTCCAATTTGTCTAGGTCACTCTGGACCCTATCCCTATCCTCCAGCATATCTACCTCTCCCCCCAGCTTAGTGTCATCTGTGAACTTGCTGACGGTGCAATTCATCCCATCATCCAGATCATTAATAAAGATGTTGAACAAAACCAACCCCAGGCCCGACTCCTGGGGAACTCCACTTGATACCGGCTGCCAAATAGACATCGAGTCATTGATTACTATCCATTGAGCCCGACAGTCTCTAGCCAGCTTTCTATCCACCTTATAGTCCATTCACCCAATCCATATTTCTTTAACTTGCTGGCAAGAATACTGTGGGAGACTGTATCAAAAGCTTTGCTAAAGTCAAGATGTATCACGCCCACTGCTTTCCCCAAATCCACAGAGCCAATTATCTCATCATAGAAGGCAATCAGGTTGGTCAGGCATGACTTGCCCTTGGTGAATCCATGTTGACTGTTCCTGATCACCTTCCTCTCCTCCAAGTGCCTCAATTCCTTGAGGACCTGCTCCATGATTTTGCAGGGGACTGAAGTGAGGCTGACCGGTCTGTAGTTCCCCAGGTTCTCTTTCTTCCCTTTTTTAAATACGGGCACTATATTTGCCTTTTTCCAATTGTCTGGGACAAGTTTTCAAAGATAATGGCCAATGGCTCTGCAATCACATCAGCCAATTCCCTCAGCACCCTTGGATGCATTAGATCTGGCCCCATGGACTTGGGCATGTCCAGCTTTTCTAAATAGTCCTTAACCTGTTCTTTCACCACTGAGGGCTGCTCACCTCCTCCCCATACTGTGTTGCCCAGTGCAGCAGTCTGGGAGCTGACCTTGTCTGTGAAGATCGAGGCAAAAAAAGCATTGAGTACTTCAGTTTTTTCCACATCATCTGTCACTATGTTGCCTCCCCCTGTCCAGGTTGCACCCCAGGGACCCAGTGATAGGATTTTCCTCTATATAGAATTTGTGCTGAAAGCATGGACAGCTGAGTGAATGTATGCTTAGAAAAATAGTTAAAATGTTATCCTAGAGGATTTAAATGTCTCATTTTAGCTTTATGGAGTTTCAATATACATTTACTTTCTCAGAGCCATATGTCTGTTCTGATTTGAAAGTCAGATGCATTTATTGAATAAAAGGTTTTGGCATTTAGAGGGCTAACTGCATGTAAATTAATTTGTTAATTATACTCATGAGTTGCATATAATGAGATTTCCAGATTATAGTTAATGGTGGGTTTGGATACTGATTGCATAGAGTTCACAAAAGTTCATTTTTAAAAACATTGTTCGTTGACAGTTGCAAACCACAAAAAAAGTTTTACCTTATTTTTATGACAATTCATTTTTTAAAAGAATAATTTCTTGGAAACATTACTAATGATCTGCAGATACTTCAATGTCTGATCAAGTGAGTTAACAAAATAAAGACAGATGGCAGTGGAATAGATTTGACAGTAGATTAATACAATGCAGTCACATAACACTCTACCATATTTTTTCTAGCTAGAATGTCTCCACTTTAACTTCCCACCATAAGAGACTTCTGCTGTGCCTAGTGACCCACCCTATAATTTATTAAATTAAAAGAGACTTTTAGATTGAATTGAAAATAAACTCAAAGGAGAGGTGTATCTAGTTTATGCCAACTTCATATCCCTCCCACTCTTCCAAAAGAAGTGCAAACACACACAGCACTATGGAAATGATCGGTTTGTGCATTTGTTTGAAGAAATTTGAATAGTTTCCTTGGACCAGAAGATGTAGTAGAATATACACAAAGGATTAGGTAGAGGAAGCAGCTCCATTGACCTTATGCCAGCCAGAATTTTTGATCCATTAGGTGGGGGGAGGGTGTCACAAACTTTACTAGTAACAGATTAATAACACTCATTGTTGCTCATAACTGTTGTTCATGGCTTTTATTCATGCTGTGAACTCTATGAAAGCAGTTGCTATATCAAGCTTGATCTATTTCCTGTCACAAAGAACGATCCTGTTCTGTGTTCTGGTGGGTCTTCTCTATCCCTGACCATTGTGTTACATATTCTTTAAAAATCTATCATGTAACAAAGAAACACACAAACCCCATAGCTCTCATTCAGAATATCCTTACAGTGCAATTAATGTTTCATTTCCTGACTTGAACCTGGACACCTTGGCTAATTTCATCATCATATTCCACACTTAATGGGGAATATTGATTTCCCCCATTGATTAGTCTTTCCTTTTGAAGTCTCAAATACTTTAGAGTATGCCATTTTCTTTTAACCTTCACATCACTCAATTTACTATTGGACTATGCATGTTTCTTAGTGGCTGTTTTTATGGAATGTCAATTCAAAGGACTGGAATGAGCAGATACAAATCAGGAATTATACCTTGGACCATTATACATTATTATACGTCGGACATATTCAAAAAACTTACAAGTATTTTTAAATTGGTAACTAACAATGCTTGCTTCATTTTTCTTTGGGAATCATATAACAATAATACCTAGCTTTTATAAAGGCACTTTTCATCCACTGACAATTGTTAGAAGGCTTTCCCTCTATCCTCCCACTTCCCTGGTTCTTGTCACGCAGACAGCGAGCAGCAAAAGACCAGATGTCCGAAGTGCAGACAATGCAATGTTTATTGGGGCTAATTTCCAGCATGCATGATTCCAATTTTTCCCACCCACTTCCTGTTTGACCCCAGTTTATATAGTAATATTCTCAAACTAAGTTTTCTTTAACCATCTTAAGATCTGTTTCTTTATCTGGTGGTGATAGGCACTATCAGGACAGATCATAATAGCCCAATACCACCTTAATTCAATGTGACTGGTTTGGAATGTAAGGATGTGACTGTACACTTCCCAACTTATGGCTGCCCCTGCCGCTTAGCCAAAGGCCTTAACCTAAGAACAAAGCCTCAGACTATCCTAGTGAGATAGGGTTACCATATTTGAACATTCAAAAAAGAGGACACTCCATGGGGGGAACCTTCGCTGTTGCTGCTGCCCTCCCGGACGTTTTTAGATATTTAAATAGGGTTACCATACGTCCGTATTTTCCCGGAAGGAATTTTTAAAACTTAAAAATTTAAAAATTCCTCCCGGACAGCGATTTAAGAACCAAAAAGCCTGACATGTCCAGGAAAATACGGACGTATGGTAACCCTACCTAAAGTTCTTTTTTAAAAAGATGGGCCTGAACTAGAAATGAGCTCCGTTTCACATGCGTGGGTCCTAGCTGCTCCCTGCCCCCCTCATTGAAGCAGGTGTTCAAGGTTACTTCCCTGGGAACTGTAGGGCACCAGTGGACGTGGGGCGGGCTGCAGACAGGGGCATGGGTCAGGGCTAGCTGGAGGCAGGGGGTGCGGAGCTGGCTGGAGACGGGGTGCGGAGCTGGCTGGAGATAAGGGGGTGCGGGGCTGGCTGGAGGTGGGGCAGGGGGTGCGGTAGGGGCTGGAGACAGGGGATGGCTGCGGGCAGGGGGCGTGGAGCTGGCTGCAGGCAGGGCAGGGGGTGTGGGCATAGGCGCCGACTCCGTTGGTGCTCCAGGGCTGCCCCGAGCTGCTATCCCTGTGAGTACCTGCCCCCCTACTCACAGCCAGCCCATCTCCAGCCCCTGCCACACCCCCTGCCTGCATCCAGCCAGCCCCACACCCATAGGCGCTGACTTTACTCAGCACCGGTGGGTCTTGCGCCCCCCGCCCCCGGTCTCTGGCCCTGCCCCCATTCCAACCCCTTCCCCAAATCCCTGGCACCGCCTCCTCCCCTGGGCACGCCATATTTCCCCTCCACCCACCTCCCTCCCAGGCTTGCTGCAAATCAGCTGTTTCCACGGCAAGACTGAGAGGGAGGGGGGCAAAGCGGAGCGGCAGTGCGCTCGGGGGAGGAGGCGGAACGGAGGTGAGATGGGGTGGGGAACGGTTCCTCTGCACCCCTCCCCCAGGGTTACTTCCTTTCCTGCGGCCCTCCCCCCCAGCTCATCTCCGCTTGTGATTTTGATTCTTTGATTTATACCTCTATAACTAGCTAAGTGATAAAAATACACCTAAGTTCTTAAAGTATAGGCCTTTACAGGCAGGCCTGTATATATATATTCTAACAACAATCTAGCTTCATTGGAACTGAATATAATCAAGTTATTTCTGGGCATTTTGGACAAAGGAATAAACTACTTAATTGACTCATTTTCCAAATTTCAAGTTCTTTCACATGTTCTTTGTGTTATCTATACCCTGAAAGGGAATTACTTGGGGGAGGGGGAAGATAAGAACTACTTAACATAAAAAATAAAGATATCGGGTTTGATTCCTTTTAATCAGTTCTGTGTCACTTTCTCTAGACTTTAACATAGTGATCAAAATTGTGTTCTCAATTACATGTGGACCAACTCATCAAAAATCTATTGGACAGCATGGGTGTAGCTGAAAGTAGAGTTTAGTCTAACTGATTTTGCCACCATCTCCTAGGCAACATCCTCTCTTACTAATGTTCATGCATGTGGGATGCTGTTGTTCAAATTCAGTCCTGATATAAGCAGGCCCATCTCTAAATGAAATTAAAAGATTTGTGCTTGCTTATTTAGATGTGTGCCTCCCTATCTAACCCTTTGGGGGTGGGAGTGGGGAGGTTCATTTAGACTTAATATTACTTTATTTTCTGCATTGGCAAATGTTGCATGAGATGCAGTGAGGTTTTAAAACTTCACACCAATTGTGTAGGAAGATGGACACAATGTTAAATGCACAGTAGCAATGTGTACAGGCAGCTTTTTCCACTACTTTCTGGTCTCTCTCTCTCTCTCTCTCAAAGGTCTGGAATGAGAGCAGCAGAATAGTGATCCTATTATGAATCTGACCTTCAGTTTTAGTTTCTCTTAGCTCTCATGTCTGCAGTTAAATTGACTTCCTTGCTAAAGGAGGTCCAGAGTTCTTTTTTAATTAAGAATTTAGATAGACTTGCTTTTCATAGTGAATTTAGAGAACCGATTCCAACTTAGCAATGAAAACTTAAATTTGTAAGCATGAGGAGCCTTTTAGATAGAGCAGAAAACTCCTAAATATGGCTTTTTGCAGATTTAATATCTGGTAGAGCTAGCTGGAAATTTCCAACAAAACTTTTTCCATTGGAATTTGCAGATTCATATTTGATATGTTTTGCTCCGAATCAGAACAAAGTCGCTATACATCAAAAATCATTCAGATATTTTCTAAAATTATATAAATGAAATAGGTTCTGGTAAGCCAGCTCTAATATCAAGTTTACCGGAACCTTTTTCATCTGTATAACACTGCATGCAAGAGTAATAGCTGAATGATTTTAGATGTACAGTCCAAATCATAAGTGTGGTGTACATTGAAGGTGAACCACCATAAGGTAATGGTCTAACAGCTGAACTAAATGGAATATATATTAAAGTTCAGAAGCTGACTGACTATAGCACTGCAATATATATAGCCCATCAAGTCAAACACATATCTTCTGTTAGCCTTCTCAGTGGTCTGCTAACAAAATTTTCAAAATGTTTCATGATTGTTATGTGTAGCTACTGCCATATGTGAGAAGAGTGGACACAGAACATGGCATATCTCTGTGCTCTCTCTTACATAGAGAGGCTGCTGCTAATGAGTCAATATTTACCACTGGTTACCTACACCATTGTCTTCTGTGAAACTATTAACATGAGTAAAATCAATTACTGCATGAGTGGTTTCATGATTGGGGCCTTAGTCCAGACGATTCATAGACTCATAGACTTTAAGGTCAGAAGGGACCATTATGGTCATCTAGTCTGACCTCCCGCATGATGCAGGCCACAAAAGCTGACCCACCCACTTTCCCTTAACTCAGCTGTTGAAGTCTCCAGATCGTGATTTAAAGACTTCAAGTCGCAGAGAATCTTCCGGCTTGCGACCCCTGCCCAATGCTGCGGAGGAAGGCGAAAAACCTCCAGGGCCTCTGCCAATCTACCCTGGAGGAAAATTCCTTCCCGACCCCAAATATGGCGATCAGTAGAACCCCGAGCATACAGGCAAGATTCTCTAGCCAGACCCACATTTTACCAGCGATGGCACTTTATTACCTAATTGACTAAAATCACGTTATCCCATTATATCCCACGATATAACTGTAAAAATCTATACAGAGAGATTAATTGACTAATTATTTTACAAGATAGCATAAGTTTTTACTCCAAGTCTCTTCACCAAAGTATTACTGTCAAAGGTTATATCCCAGGGTGACCCCCTTGTGTGAAGGAAGGCACTTCACTTGCCTTGTACATCATTCCCTGTGAGACAGCACTCTTGTGGTCCAACCCTGGGGCATAGCCCTCCAGCTGAACCTCTTAACAAGTCTGCTCTTTGTTGGCAGGGTATAAATTAGTCCAGACAAAAAAGGAAAGTAGTTTGACAGCCTTAAAGGGACAGGCTCCTTTCCCTCACACAAAGGAAAGGAAAGGGTCTTTTCAGACTCCACAGGAAGTCTCTGCTCCCACCCTCCCGCATAGCAAAAACCAAGAGTTAGTCCTGGGGTTTTCAACAAAGTAAACAAACTGGCTCATTTTCTTTTTCCAAAAGACACAGGCGGGCAGCACTCTCAAACTGTTCTTGTCATAACCCACTGACAGTATGGGAGCTCAAGCTTCTTTTCAGGGCTCATCCCTGGCCTGCCAAGCCACACAGCTGTGGTGGATTGGGGCTGATTGGGAGCACAGCAGTTCTTTAACTCCTTCTTGACTGGTCTGCCCCACGGCTGTTATTTTTTAAAAGAAAGTACTCCTTTCTCTATGTAAGGGATTGTTCAGAAAAAGCTCTCAAGGTAGTATGTGGTCTTTTCCATGTGTGTGCACATGTGCAGAAAACAGTAAAGGTGAAGAAATCCATTCATTCACTGATAATAAGACCTAGCTCTTACAGAACTTTTCATCCATAGATTGCAAAGGAGGGCATTAGAATTATGGGGAAATCAAGGCACAGAAAAATGAAGCAGCTTGCCTCAGGTCAATCAACTGCTCAGTAGCAAAGCTGGGACTGCAACCCACATCTCTTGGGGGCCAGTCCAGTGCTCTATCCACTAAACCACATTGCCTCTCATAGAAAAAGCTGCCATTTCTACTCATTCGGATCCTAAAACATTCTCAGTTCCAAGGTACTTTGTTATTTAATTTGTACCTCAAATCTGAAAAAAAATATGTACAAAGACAGTTACCTCACACCTCTGCTAGCCTGATCATATTTGATCCTTATTGTCCATGTTGGAGAGTGAGAAAGATTAATATAATAAGAAAGTCAAACACTTTATTCTTCTATAGAAGGTTTTATTACTGTTAAAGAATATTAAGAAACATTGGATTGGATGATATGTTATCACATTTGCTGATAACGGACATGAATTTCATGTAGCATTGCTTTCTCTGACTTCTTGTAACTGAAAAAAATTACCTTTGTTATTTTAAAATAAAATATTCCTAGTATCATACCTAACATGGACAATTATGGCAGTCAGTCAGGATTGCATTGCCATTGACATAATTTATTAAATATTTGAGAATAAGACATCCTGGATCTGAGAAACCTTCCACACAAAAGTTTAGTTCAAACAGTCCTGTTTGCAGGAAAAGCTTTGGGTATGATAAATCGTTGAAATAAAACAAAACAAAAACTGTTATTCAAAAATTTCCTGACCAGCTCTAGTTTTTCCAGTTCAAAATGACTGTTTCAAGATTGAAAGTTACTTTAGAGAAAGTTTTAAAGAAAAAGAAAAGGTCATAATCAAAACAAAGTGTTTTGATGGACCAGAACTGACTTTTTCCTCCCAGATTTAGGTTCACAAAAGTGAAATTTATTTTTCAATCATATGGGACTGGACATTTTTTCAAAACCTCAAAACTTTTGTGGGATGGGAAAAATATTCTGAGCAACTTACCTGCAACGTTCATTTGATCATAATAAAAAAGTATTATGCGGTTCTATTTGGGTCAAGATTTTCAAAAGTGATAAGGGAATATACTCTAAAGTGGGCTAATTTTCAGCGGATGGATGCACTTGACTTTCTGAAAAATCAAGCCTCTTTAATGTAACTAGTTAGGTGACTAAAAATTCAGAAACTCAAATCACTTGTCATTTTTAAAACGTTGACCTTAATTTATACGTATTTATGACATCCATGCTCTTCATTATGTATTTCTCAGTATCTAACAAAACAAGGGAAATAGCAGTACACGTTCAGAAGGGGAGGAGTGAATAATTCATAAATGCCTGATGGAAGAGCCTATTAGTAACAAGGCAACACCAATTTATAAATAGATCCTAAGTATGCTATAAAATAACAGTGCAACTCAAGGTGAATCAGCCAGTGAGCAGATTCAATTATGTGAAGGGCATTAATGCAAATCACTGATAGAGGTCCTCCACCAAATTGTCATCAGTCTATATACTGTACATATGCACTCACTGGTATTCATTGAAATATTCTCATCCAAGAACTATTATCTGAAATCACTATAATAATACCACCACGTAGATTTTATACAGCACTGTTCATCAGTAGATCTCAAAGTGCCCAAAGGCCAAAATCATCTCCATTTTATGGAAGCAGAAACTGAGGCCAAGAGAGGTTAAAGTTGTGACGGGTTGGATCACAGATACCCCCTTGGGGCTGCCAACTGATGTGCCAAGTCTAGTTCTGCCCCTGCTTTCCCTGCCAGCTTGGGACTCCAGCACCTTGTCTTGTTGAGCCAGACACGCCAATCTGCTCCAACACAGACCCAGGGTCTGAGCCACGTGCCCCAAAGCTGCAGACTTAACTGAAAGCAACTTAAGAAGTGTTCCTGTCTTTAACACTCAGATGCCCAACTCCCAATGGGGTCTAAACCCCAAATCTGTTTTACCCTGTATAAAGCTTATATCGAGTAAACTCATAAATTGTTCGCCCTCTATAACACTGATAGAGAGATATGCACCGCTGTTCCCCCCCTCAGGTATTAATGAATATTCTGGGTTAATTAATAAGTAAAAAGTGATTTTATTAAATACAGAAAGTAGGATTTAAGTGGTTCCAAGTAGTAGCAGACAGAACAAAGTGAATTACCAAGAAAAATAAAATAGAACACGCAAGTCTAAGCCTAGTACAGTAATAAAACTGAACACAGATAAAATCTCACCCTCAGAGATGTTTCAATAAGTTTCTTTCACAGACTAGATGCCTTCCCAGTCTGGGCACAAGTCTTTCCCCTGGTACAGCCCTTGTTCCAGCTCAGGTGGTAGCTAGGGGATTTCTCATGATGGCCTCCTCATTTGTTCTTTTCCACCCAATTATATATCTTTTGCATAAGGCGGGAATCCTTTGTCCCTCTGGGTTCCCACCCCTCCTTCTCAATGGAAATGCATCAGGTTAAAGATGGATTCCAGTTCAAGTGACATGATCACATGTCACTGTAAGACTTCATTACCCACTTGCCAGCACACGCGTATAGAGGAAAACTTACAAGTAAAACAGAGCCATCTACAGTCAATTGTCCTGGTTAATGGGATCCATTAAGATTCCAGACCACCATTAATGGCCCACTTTTTGCATAACTACAATAAGACCTCAGAGTTATATTTCATATTTCTAGTTTCAGATACAAGAGTGATACATTTATACAAATAGGATGACCACACTCAGTAGATTATAAACTTTGTAACGATACCTTACAAGAGACCTTTTGCATGAAGCATAATTTAGTTACATTATATTCACACATCAGCATACTTTCATAAAATCATATAGAGTGCAACGTCACAAAAGTGTCTTGCCAAGGTCACCCAGCAGGCCCGTGGCAGAACCAGGAATAAAACCCAAATTTCAAAGTCCCAGGCTATTGCCATATCCCCAAGGCCACACAGCAAACTATTATATATCCTGTGCAAAAAAGATGTATAATTTCTGACTGGCTTTCTATGAATGATGGCCCCATAAACCACACATACAATAATTAGCTGAGTAGAGACAGTCCCTAGCCGCTCTACTCGGCATTTCTGAGGCATTTCTTTGTTGTATTTCTTGCTGTGCAAACAGCTCTGCCTATATAAGCAATAAAGCATGAGATCCTCAAATAAGTCTTGCTACAACAAAAATGAAAAATGATTCTAAAGGCTGAAATTGATCTGTCCAGTAAAGTTTAGGTTTCTTCTAACACGCTGTAGTAATGAACTTGGTTTTCCCCATATAGCATCTATAGTAATCCTGCAACGGCACGCGGAGGGGGAATATGTTGAAGTATGGGGAAGGCAGCTTGTAAAGAGGTTCCTATTTCTGAAGCCAAGCTGTTTTCTATATTATCTCTTATGAAACTCCAGCACTGCTTGGAGCAAATTCAATTTGTCTGTATGTGAGAAAAGCAACAGTGTGTCCATTCTTCCAAATGGATAAAGAGGGCAAAACACTCTTTTCAAAACTTGTTATAAATTAAATAACTTCTTAAAATTTCCTTTGTAGAGTGAATATAAGTGCCAAATGTACTATAAGGGATGAGGGTGGAATAAATCTTTCTTGTAAATGCTCTAGATAAGTTGCTGAGTGGAGGAAAACAAAAAATAAAAAACTATGTTCATGATCCCCATTTCCTCTGAGATTCCTGTTCTTAGTGTATTTATGTGACTGTATCTTATCTGATAATTAGAGAAAATGAGGCAGCACATTAGTTGATTTCACAGCACTGACTGTATTCTCACTCAACACCATGCAGAAATGTATGGTTCATTTCATACCCCATTTACAGTGGTTCTAGAAAGTCAGCACATAATATTAGCCTGAACAAAAGAAAACTGTTGACATAATTTGTGTGTATTTATGTATGTGTGTGAACTCACAATAGCGGAAATGACCGATACCATGACCTGCTAAATTATGAGTGGCATAACAGATCATTGTGCAGTGATGAGCTAAGGTTCACTTTTGGATTACCTGTGCTTATAAAATGTGGGGTTTTTTTAAACTAGACCTTTGGGAGGACTGCACAAAAAGGTGTTCATTTAGGATATTACAACCCTCAAGTATTATTTGTACACGTAGTGTGTATAGAGCGTACACTGTATAGCAGAACGTTTATTTTCACTGTGCTACATCATAGGTTGACAGGATTCCATGTAAGGAACCAGAAGGGGATAAGCTACAAGGCAAGACAAGCATCCTCTTGATAATTTTCTGATAGTGTAACTTTTCTGAACCAGCAATTGATGTCAGAGAAGGCAGCAATCTGATCATGTTTCAAAAACATATTTCTGCATATGTTAGGCCTGACAATTTGCACTACCAGAACATAAAATATAATTGAGGGGAAAGAAGTGGACAGCTGTTAAAACAGGCAATACATTGAGAGGTGGAATACAAACAGCAATAGGCCAAGGGTGCTATGAAGCAGAGGCCCAGTATGAAGGAGAAATGAACAGTGCCACTGCTGAGTCCTTGAACATTGTTGGAGTTTTATTCTTTGTCAACCTCCATTCCACACATGCATGACTGGGTGCAGCATCCCCAAAAGTCAGTGTCAACCCCAAGCTGACTAAAACAAAGATGTTCAAGAAGTAGAGAGAAATGTCCAGACCTGTGCTCTGCCTGGAAGGTGGTGATAGTATTGCTTTGCCTTCATACTGTGCTGAGGACCTCAAAGTGCTCTTAAATATTAATTAGGCAAGCTCCCCTTCCCCCAACTGCTTTGTGAGGCAGTTAAGTATTGCTTTCTTCCTCTCTCTCATTTTAATACTAAGGAGGGAAAATAACTTTTCATAGTTCATCAAGCCCAGAAAATCTTCTGCCTCAGTCCCAAGAAGGAATTAATTTGCTGAAACATTAGCTTGGACCCAAGGTTCCGACTCATTAGGTTAGGTAACTCTAATATTCCTTTTACACTAATTTCCACTTACAGCAATTTAGTTTGTAGCAACAAAGATGAAAAACTTTGCTAAAGTGGAAGCTTAGCCTATTACATTATGGACCAGATCCTCAGCTGCTGTAAAATCAGCATGGGTGCAATAGATTTGCCCCTACACAACAACATAGAAAACTAAATACGTCAGATCAGTGTATATGGTATCTAGTAACTGCATTTCCCTTTTTGTAGTTAATATTTCAAGTAAAACATGTCCTCCTGGGATTGTTTGTAGTCCATCAATAGAGGAGCTGCAGCTACCATGAAAATTTAATTTCAGAGGTTTAAGATTTTATGCTATGTAGGTTAACAGATGAACATATACTTTAGGGATTAAACATTGCACATTCAACATTAGCAGTGAAATCCTCAACTCATTGAAATCATTGACAAAACTCCACAAAAGTGCATATGGTGGAACATACAGATGTTAAGGACTACAGCCACACCTGGTATAAATTGCTGAAGTTCAATTGATTTCTATGGAGTTATAGCAATTTGTGCCAGATGAGGATCTGTTTCTAAAATTTCTGTTAACACTTTCAAAGACTCTCTTTCCCACACAAACTATATTTAAAAATGAATATAGACTGTGGCGTTGCACTCCATAATGTTTTATGGAAACATGCCTATGAACGTGAATACTGTATAAGGTAACTGGAATATGCTTTATGCAAAAAGTCTCTTGTAAGGTATCATTACAAAGCTTATAATCTACTGAGTGTGTTCATCCTATATGTATGCATGTATTATATTTGTATCTGAAGCTAGAAATATGAAGTATAACTCTGAGGTCGTTTTGTAATTATGCAAAGTGTGGGCCATTAATGGTGGTTTAGAATCTTGATGGCTCGCATTGACTAGGACAATTGGTTGTGGATGGTTTATTTACCTGCAAGCCTTACTGAGTGTGTGTCAGCCAGCCTGTGGGTAATGAAGAATGAGGTCTTACAGTGACATATGACCATGTCACCTGGTAATAAAATCCATCTTAAATCTGCTATTTTTCCATTTAGAAGGAGGGGTGGGGACCCAGAGAGACAAAAGATTCCCACCTTGTGCCAAATCTATAAAAGGGGGTAGAAGAGAACAAAGGAGGCTGTCAGTCACGAGAACAACCCTGCTTTCCATCTAAGATGTCTGCTGGAACTAACAAGGATTGTACCAGGGGAAAGGATTGGGCCTAGACTAGGAAGGAGTCTAGTCTGTGAAAGAAGCTTATTGGAATATCTCTGAGGGTGAAATTTTACCTGTAATCAGTTTCTTAATGTATTAGGTTTAGACTTGCGTGTTTTTGCCTTATTTTGCTTGGTGACTTACTTTGTTCTGTCTGTTATTACTTGAAACCACTTAAATCCTACTTTTTATACTTAATAAAATCACTTTTGTTTATTAATTAACCCAGAGTAAGTGATTATTACCTGGAGGAGCAAATAGCTTTGCATCTCTCTCTATCAGTGTTATAAAGGGGGACAATTATGAGTTTACCCTGTATTAGCTTTATACAGAGTAAAATGGATTTATTTGGGGTTTGGATCCCACTGGTAACTGGGTGTCTGGGTGTTGGAGATAGGTGGCCTGATGAGCAGGTTTTGGTTAAAGGCTGCAGCTTTGGGGGTGTGGATCACCCCTGGGTCTGTGTTGTAGCAGGCTAGTGTGTCTGGCTCAACAAGGCAGGGTTCTGGAGTCTCACGCTGGCAGGGAAAATGGGCTCAGAGGTAACTTCAGCACATCAGGTGACAGTCTCAAGGGGGTCTCTGTGACAGAAACCGTGACATAGACATTAATATGAAGGATTGTTTGCAGTATATATTAGCTATGGCTTGGCAAATATAAAATGGCTTGATTCTTATGGTGCTGTAAATCAGTGAACTCAACTGAGCTATGCTCATTTATAGTAGATGAGGATCTGGCTCACTATTAATTGTAAAATAGGTTATTTGAAAAATGTCACAAAATATAGTAATTATTCATTCAGATCTATATATTAGATGAAAATGTAAAGCAATACTTTACTGCTAGTAAGATTACAATATTTTTCTAATTGTTATACACCTCTACCCCGATATAACACGACCCAATATAACACGAATTTGGATATAACGTGGTAAAGCAGTGCTCCGGGGGGGGGGGGCTGCGCACTCCGGTGGATCAAAGCAAGTTCGATATAAGGTGGTTTCACCTGTAACGCGGCAAGATTTTTTGGCTCCCGAGGACAGCGTTATATCAAGGTAGAGGTGTAGTTTATTTAAAAGAGCATTGCAACCTTCAAATGATTTATTCAATGAATATTGTTAGATGGTCTTTTGTTGTAGGAAGGGATGCTGGGCATGTGATTTTCATATACAAAGAAAGCCAGGTTACTGGGTTATCCAGGAAGACTCTATAGACATATATGGGTAATAGGTATTTCAGCTGTAGTTTTGAACCAGATCACAAAACAAAAGTTAAAAAGGTATTTTTTTAAAAAGAGTTAAATATAAAGTTCTAAAGTTTTCCTTAAAAGCAGCTCACATATTTCAGAGAACACCACAGCACTTTGATGAGTAACTTTTTATATAACAAAGTTGATAGAATGACTTTAATGAAATGTGTACACAACTGTGATTTAATAAGCACTGTATCCTCAAAGGTTCAGGTACAGTATATGCTAATCAGAAATTCTTTTGATGAACTGGAAAAACACAAGAGCCTTCATAAAAGCAAATTTCAAAGCAAAACATCCTCTTAGTATTTTCTTTAATAGATAGCTCTAAACATTCAGAAACACCAAACAGTATATGGAAACTAAAATCTTTGAAAAAAAAATCTTTAAAAGTGGTTTCTTCCTCTATTTATTTATTTATTTACTTATTTTAGAATAAAGATTGGCATCTTTGTTACCTGCATTAAAAAAAAAAACAGTTTCAAGTGGGGCAAAGGATATATACCAATAGCCAAGAAAATAATTCTAAAGTTGTCTTCTTTCAATAAAATATTCAGAAAGACAAGGTGTCTCAAACACCTTGAGTCTCCTATTTCCTGGGACCAACACCGCAATAGTGCCACTGCAAATATAATATTGTGTAACTTCCCTCAATCCCACCAGCCTCTAAGGGCACGACTGGATTTTATAGGAGTTTTTCCATTGACCAGCACGGGAGCAGGATCAGCCCTAAGTACCTGATCCACATCTCATTGCAATGGGAGGCTATTTACTTCAATGAGTTTCGAAGTAAGCCCTAAACATAAAGGGTGGAATCCTGGCCCCATTGAAGTCAGTGGCAAGTCTCCCAGGATTTTACCCAAAAGGTCACTGTGCTCTCTATTTATACTACCTAGCTTTCTTTCCCCCTCCCCCATCCCAACTATCACCTTGATCCCGTTCAGTCTGGCTTCTACCCTCAGTCCCCTCTGAGACTGCCTTGAACTAAATCACTAATGACTGCTCTTACTCAAAAGGTAAGAGGCACTTGCCCATTCATATTCTTTGTTCTGTTTTCATGTAGCTCAACTTTCACTTTGTTAACTTATGACAGAGTGCTGGGTGCTGTACAAGAAGTTATCACTATATATTTTTCTTGACACTTTGTTAGATAAATTTACTCTATGAGATGTGGCTCCTAATCACATTCCATGTCACATGAGAAAAATCAGTATGCCTGCATGTTTTCATTTTTTCAACGCCTGGATGAATATACTTATCTATTTTTTCCTCTTTGGCATATATATATTGCATTGTGAGTTTATGAATTCTCTTACAGTTTTCAGCAAGGACATGTTTATTTTTCTGCTCACATAGCTGCCCTCACCACACATAAAATATAGTTACAATTAATTTTAATAATTCATTGAGTATTCACAGTAACTGTGCAGATCATTATGAATTCATGTGGTTTTCATGTGAATGCCATAGGTATTTCCACATGAGTTCCATTGTAATCCAGCATGTTTACGATCCAGTTGGATTAATAACCTGAAGTATATTACTGATAATACCGTAGGGAAGTTGCATACACCTTTTCCATATGCCCTTGTTTTGAGACAGTGCGGTTAGAACATTGCATGATGTGAAGATTAGGTTTCCATACAAATAAACATTCTGGTCAGGAAGGCACCAGTATGAAGCAGATGTATGAGCTGAATTTTTCCCTAAGTCTTCACCCCAAGAAATATTTGGGCAAGGATCTGACTGACAGTACCATGATGATGAAGAATGAAGGGTACCATACTACAGGTATGTTGTTGGTTTGTAGGTTTGGTTGTTTATCACATTTGTACAGGAAATTGATTTGTAGTCCTTTTTTTCCAAACACACTATACTCCTGTTTATCCAAAACCCTATTATCTGAACCACTGTATTATCTGAATCCCATCCTCGTCCCTCATCTATCTCATGTTGGGGGACAGGGAAGGGATTCAGATACTAGAGCAGGGGTTCCTAGCCAAGATTGCGTGGCAGAAGAGGAAGATGAGCCTCGGGCCATAGAGAAGCCACGCTGCTATCAAATGGCTTGTGTGGCAGCACAGGGAGCCCTCTGAGCCTCACTATCATGGGAGTGTGTGAGCAAGTCATTCCTGCAGTGGGGTGGCCTCCCCTGGGGCTCATGCAACTCTTTGCAGGCCTGGCCGGGGGACTGTGCTTTGCTCCACCCCTTGCGCCTGCTAGGATCAAGTATCACTGGCCCTGTGGCTGTGCAGAGCTTTCTGCAGCCTCTCTATCATAGGAGTGAATCAGCAGGGCAGAGCAGAGACCCCAGCAGAGACCGCGAGAAGCAAGAGGAGGACGAGACCTGGGCCACAGGAGAGGCCACCCCACTGCTGAATGACTCCTGCCCTCTCGATTATCTGAACAAAATTGATGTGCCTCATACTATTCAGATAATCAGGAGTATACAGTATGCATAACCACAAAAGGGTTTTAAATAGTGCCATATTTATGAATAGTGCAACAGATTCCCCCTCTGATTCATACACAGACTAATGTCACGCCTTTGGCTTCAAAGGAGTTACTTCTGATCTACACTAGTGCAAGTGAGAGGAGGACCAGGCTGGAGGAATACGTATCCACAGCAACAGAATATAAATGTTATATCAGTCACTCTAAATACCATGAAACCTGTAGAAGAAACCATCCTTATTAAGCAGCCTCTCTTGAGACTTCTCCAAAACATCTTCAAAATGTATTGGGTATATTTCTGATCTACCATAACTATATGATCTCTAACTCGGTTTTGTTGTACCTTGAGTGCTCACTTACAGTGAAAACTGTACTAAGGTCATATTACTGGCATTTGTATGTTACACACATATCAACATATGAGTTAGACAGACAATTAGGGCTTGTCCCATCTCAAATTCATCTCTCTGGTGCTTGACACATTAGAGATACACAGGCTTCATGAGGCATAAAGCCCAAGAGCATACTCTAGGGGTACTTAAATTGCTATCGTATAATGGTGGTTTAGGCATCACAAGGCCACCCAAATCTTCCCTATTCCCAGAAGTACAGTCCCTACATCCAGCCCACTGGTTCCTGTAAGTGCTCCCATAAGAGCCTGGGTGTACATGTACAATCATTATATATATGAAGGGAGAAATGTTAGCCAACAATTTTATACACAAGCCTTGAAAAACTGCAATTGCTGGTTGAACAGCGGGATGACTTATTCAGGGGACAGGTAACCCTGCTTCAAAGGCCACCAAAGAAGTCCCAACCTTACAAGCCTAGGGACAGATTGTGGCCCTGTTAGCATGGTGGTCAGGGTCATAATGGTTTCCTTGAGGCAAAGGTGTTTTCTGCTCTGCTGACTGTTTAATCTGTGTTTGTAACGTCTGTCAGGATCACCTCAAGCAATGGTAGGTGAGTCTTAATTTTCATATGCAAATGTAAAGAAATGAAAATTTAAAAAACAAAAACAAAAAAAAAAACCCTAACCAAACTATTGAAACAGTTATATTATACCTGCCTAACTTTGCACACTGACAAAATTCAACCCAGAGCAAAATTATTGTATTATATTATATCATTAACAAATATAATTTCAGGTACCCAGATGGTAGTACTCAATGTCACCAGAACATCTGGATTGTCCATTAACAATTCCATTGCAAGATTAGGTTTGGTTTGTTTTCATTCATACCATATGAATGGGCTCAAGGTGGAGTACCTGGGTGAAATTTAATGGCCAGTGATATACAGGAGGTCATACTAGATGTGCTAATGATACCTTGTGGCTTTTGAATCTATGAATATATCCCCCAAATGGTAAACAATTAACTTATAATCATAATAGATTTTCTTTAGTATTTTAAAAGTCTGTTTAAATAGTCCTCATTTAGAATGGCTGAGTAGCAAGTATTTAAAACCAGCTTCTGTGTATTCATCCATTTTTCTCTTATATTATATATGATTATTCACTAGAATATAGACTTGCATGCTAAATTGTAATTCCTCTTGATTTCACAAGGGCCAGTTTATTTTTATTTTATGTATATTATTTAGATTTGTGCAAGTACTAATAAAAAGCATTTTTTCCATAAAACCACCTAATTCCACCGAGTTTTCATTATTTTACCTGAGTTACAAAGGCTGGGATGATGATGCCAAGTGAATCTCTGTGACTGACAGCCAGTGTGATTCTGACAGTTTCAAAGTGAATTTAAAAACTTGTTTAGAAATGTTAGTTTCTCCTACCTTGTGTTTGCCATAGTGAAACATACAGCAATAACACAATGTTCTGACAAATATAGACATTCTCTCCAGGACATGCTGATCCTCTGTGGTTGTTGATACATTTAAGCAAGCCCACACACTTGCTTTATAGCAGGTCTGAGGGGTAATTCTGTGTTGCTTGAGGGCACAGAAATCTATGACCCAGCATACATCAGGGCTGTCTGTGTAACATCTCCATCGCCATGACCCTTTCCCTTCTATTCACTGTCTCTAACACTGGATTTATAGTTCTCCGTATATGCACTTTTCAGCTCGCTAGAGTCAGCTACAGTGTTTTCTCAGGGCCAGATCCCGTGAAGTTGTAAGCAACTGAGTCAATGGGTGCCTAGTACTTTTTATGAATCCTCAGCACCTTGCAACATCACTTACCATTTTTTCTACTTACGACTACATGGGTTTCCAACTAGAACATATTCTCTTGGTCTTATTCTAATTAGTGAATCATTGTTTGTAATGAATATTTATACGCATGTTTCTCATTCACCAGAGCAAAGTAGCACAAGCCATCAATAATTTCTTTAACTCCAGTGTTTCACTAGCAGATTGGTGGTTCCTGCTAGTTTAGCCTCTAGCAATGAATGAAGTTTTATTTTTATTTTCCATGGGTTTTGGATCTTAGAAAGATTATGCTTAATGGCAATGCTTAAAGGTTTAAATAGACACTGAAATAGTATTTAATACTTGGTATTTATCACTTTGCCAGTGAATAACAAGAAAAACAGTCCTCAGTCTCACATTTACTTAATATTACTTTTCTAAAATCAACTTAACTATTGGTAAAATTCCCAATAAATTTTATTGAGTTATTTATGCAACAGTAGGTGGAACAGCAAAGACCTTAGTGCCAAATTTTCAAAATATGGCCATTGTTTGTTGGTGTAATTACTGGCATGTGATTTTTTTCCCATGTGTATTGTTATCTGATTAAAAGATGACAGTGTAGATCATTGTTGCTACCACTGTTATATAATCGCAACAAATCTTGTACAAAGTGCATCAAGTAAGGTGTCAATGGAAAAGTTATGATTTGCTTAATATGAGTATCCTATTTGTATGCATTTATCATTTTGGTATCTGAAGTTATGAATATTAACTATGTACCTATATTTCAAATGTGTTTGCTCATGTGGTAACAGCCACAAGATGCATCATGAAGAGACTATTCAAGCTGAATGGCCCATCAAGGTACACTTCACTCACAATGGACCATGGAAGAAGCCCATCCACACTTGGTAGAAGCTATAAAAGGCCCTGGAAATATCTCCATTTTGCCTCTTTCTTGCTCAAACCTCTGGACTTGTACTAATGGGAGCATTCTAACCATGGGACTGAAGACCTTCCAATGATTTGGAAGCAACCAGAGACTTAACAAGCCAGCAGTTTATTCCATCACTGCTACAAGCCCGATCCAAGAACTTCACAACTGTTGTATGTATTTGATTCCTTAATCAATTTCCACTCTCACCTTTCTTTCTTTTTTTATAAATAAATCTTTAGATTTTAGATACTAAAGGATTGGCAACAGCATGATTATCAGGTAAGATCTCAATTGTATATTGGCCTGGGCATGTGGCTGGTCCTTTTGTTTGGTGAAATTGGTTTTAAATAACCACTCATCATTAAGTCTACTGTCTGAGTGTGGAATCCAGGAATGGAATACCTAAGGAGGCTGCATTTCTGACTTCTCGTTAGCCAGTGTGGTGAGACAGAAGTTTACTTTTGTTGCTGGATTGGTATATCTCATGGACGCATTACCACCTCTTTTGCTCTGTGTCTGCTCTTCTTCCCAGCTCTTTGTCCTGAATTAGGTATTCTCAGTTGTGATCCACGGTGACACCATGTAACAAAATCATGGCATCTTGTTCATACAAACCATCAGCCTTGTCAGTGAAGAATCAAACTCAAGACTATCAGCACTAAAAGCACAAGTCTATCACTTCATCTAAAGGACAACACCTGAGAAAATAGGAAGATATATAGACATTTGACCACCTACATGAAGTTGTGTTATGGGCTTGAAAATGGTAGCATGCAAAAAACTGGGACTGCTTATGTAACTTAATGTGTGAAGTTTTATACACACAAATACAGGATGGATTAAGGTGTCTATAGAAATGTGGCCTCTTCAGTGTCTTCCTATTAAATTCTGTTACTTAAGATTTTATAGCCTATATTCCTAAAGTATATTTTCAAATAATTGAAAAACATATACACATATTCAACTGCAATAAGTAGATATCATAACATTAAGAGTGATGAACTTTAGAACACAACTTCCTTCAATATAACTGTTCACTCTACTGGAGCCAATTTTTGGCTAACAAAACACTAATTCAATATTTTAAAAATCAACCACAATTTCATAAATTGTATGGGAATCCACTATAGCTTAGCTACTACCAACATTCCTATTATAAATACAATTTCAGTGGCTTTTCACTTGACTGTTAACATTTGCTCCAGTCTGAAGATTGGCATGTTTCTAGGAGTAAATTCTTAGGACATTAAAAAGTAGTCCTTTTGGCTAACCGTAAGTTGTACAAGTGTAGACAAATAACACTATCAGATTAAGATGCCATTTTTCTCACTCCATATCTTTTTACTATTTGAATATAGCTGCAAGAGATAAAAGAGCACATAAATAACGTAGTAACCTATAAAAAGCAACAAAGAGTCCTGTGGCACCTTAAAGACTAACAGATGTAACCTATGACTCACAACATGTTCATTTTTCATCTGTGTATAAAGATACCACCCATTTTACTGGGAATAGGAAAACTCAAGACAACAATTCTGAAAACCTACCAAATTGAGCTTTGTTTGTTTGCCAACAGAAAGTGTGGGCTCCATATTCTCTGCCTTTGTAGGAGAAATGTTTTGTTGTTGTTGTGTTTTCCTTTGAATGTTACCTATTTATGCTCTAGGAGATGGTATAATGTCAGTGCTGAAACAGCAAGTATTCAAGAGGACCCATTATTTTGGTCCCATAGTGTCGCTTGCCATCCATCTTGCCTTGTATTAGGCTTATATACCACATATATGTTTTGTTTTGTTTAAGCTGGTTCATTTGTTCGAACATCACTGGAGGATAGCTGAAGCCTTATACATAAGATGAAGATATTCTGAATTAATTTTTAGGGTCATAATACCAGAATTTGAACAAATAAAGCCTAGTCCTAAATTGGCATAGCCCCATCAACATACACCAACTGAGAACTGGGTCCAGAATTTGCACTGCAACATGCCAATTTATTGTGTAATTTGAGAGATTTCTGAGTGCAGATTTTGCAGCAGTTGTAGTGATAAGAATTAGGTGTCTCCTGAGAAACATTTAAAAAAAAAATCTAATGTTTGGGAGAAGGGGGGAAACGGTTTGAAACTTTTCATTCATCTTTTTTAATAGGATGGAGCTTGCAGTTTCTCTCTCTCTCAATTTGTCAGAGAGTCTCATTGTATGTTGGAGCACCAATCGACTAAGGTAAGTGAATTGTTGTTGAAGCACTTGGTTTGAGAAAAGAGAGCTTCCAAAGGCTGTGCAGATCAAGCCAAGGAATGCATGTGCAGGACAAGAGGGCATGGACATAGGAAACTAACCCTTTACCCCTCTAAGCACTGTTGAACTGTTCAGTGCTGAACTTGTGTCACATCGTCACTTATTAATGGCTTAACATAGCCCTTAGCAGTACTGATCTGTAACAAAACTCCCAAGAAAATTTAGAATTAGAAGCAGGAGTACTTTGAAAGAATATTTTGTTCTTATTTACAAAAGAGGAAATAAGAACCATATCAAATGAAAGGTCTGTCAGAGACCCACCTCGATTGGACTTTCTTCCTTTCTCAGTTTTGGACTCTGGGCCTGATCCAGCGTCCACTGAAGCCAATAGGAGTCATTCCATCAGAATCATTAACACATCTGAAAATGCCATAGAAACAAGTGTAAATGATTTATAATTCCTGTGTGAATAAAGGTTCAGATTTTCTAGACTAGACATTCTTAAAGCACATGCTTAGCTGGTACGTAACAATGCATCTGTTACCAATAGGTAAAAAGTGACCCATATGTATTGGAATTTCTCATGAGTCACATGAAACTATCAGATCTGACCCAGTCAGAATAATAAGTGAGATATTTTTAATGAGTATTTAAAACACACATACACCCCTACCTTATTTTCAAAAAGCACAGATAGCAAATGACAGTTACCAAGGTAACTTACCTCCTACAGGCATGATCCAAAGGCCATTGCTGTCAGTTGAAAGACTTCCATTGACTCCACTGGGCTTTGGTAAAAAGTGTCTCTGTACTGCAATGTTCAAACATACCTATATTATTATTACTGACTATGGCAAATCTCTGCTCAAAATAGGCTTCTGTCTAGGACAATCCCATCGCAATATCAGCTATTTTGCCAGTTGTATATTAAAATTAACACACTGTTCAGAGAAACAAATATGAGCAATATAGAAATATGCAATATTCTTTAGTCACAATCTTAGGCAATTTTTTTACTCTCATCATTTATTGTTTAGTGAAGGAATAAAAAAAGATAAGTGATTTAAAAAAATTATCATTAGATACTGGGTTTTTGCTACTCTGCTCTGAATGCTGCACCAGGCTGCCTATGTATTCCAATGCAGGCTTGCTCTGCAATGCATGTGATGTGCTTTTGTTCCAGCATTCAATCATAATCAACATTTGTAAAGTAATAATAGTTCCACATGGCCCCAAGGCCCTATAAAACAGGAACTGCTGAGCTCCATGACCTTGATCTTTAGAAAAAAGGGCAAAAAGACTAGATCTAAATAGTAATATTGATGGGGTGCCATTTAACAATTCTGAGATAATGTGTAATAATTTTGATATTAATGTTGAATGGCTTCTTGATTTCCATTTCAGAACTTTGTGTTTCTAATTAGATATAATTAATTCTAATTTTCAATACACAGCCACTACAAAAAACAAGAAAAATACTGCATTAAATATGGTATGACTTTTTCATTACTGCTGTCAGGACGTGTCTAGAGACATTCCTTTACTGAAAAGTCTGACTGCTTTGGAATACAACTGTAGAATGGTATAGCTTGTTCTTGGTATGAAGCCAGAATATGTTAGCCGCTAGGAGTCATGATTTAGTACAGACAATAGACAAAAAGAGTTTGTCTTTTGAGGTAGTAAAGGTCAAATGCTTACTACACTCTGAAAGAGATGAAAAGACATACAGCTTTGTATTTTCTACAGCCTAACTAGCCCTAACATGATTATGCTGTCTAGATAACACAACTTGTATTGGACAAAATATGATGCTAGAGTATTTGTTAGTGACTTTGTAGCTTATTCAACAATCTAGAAATGTATAATCTTCATTGTATTATATTAGTGAGATAAACCCTAGTGTCACAACTCAGGGCAACTGCACACCTGTATTCCCCTTCTGTGGCCCACAACGGGCACCCACGCTTAGGCTTCTGACTCCCAGACATTACCTTTCTTGGGCAGAGACCCCATCTCTCCCTCCTGACCAGGCATTTTCAATAAGTTTTCCCAAGAATGTGGCAGGAAATTGACATCTTCACAACCAGTTAATTACTTGTAGCGGGAAGTAGAACAGCACAGGGCAAAAATATTTTATTAATGAAATGGGATTTTTGAATAGAATTAGCCACACCTTATAAGTTTTATAGTTGAGATAGTTTATAAAACTGCGGCACCACAATATAGAAGATTAATATTTGCTACTCATAAGCATCCACCTGAAGGATAATCTAAGCAACAGAGAGATCCTAAAACATATAGGAGGTTGTATTACAGATATTGTAGGGAAAACAAGCAATTGTACATAAAACTTTTTCATGTTACTGTTACCTGCTTCCACAAACACTCCCATTCTACTCCTTCCAGTTTGTTTCACCCACCTACTGCATCTTGTTTTTAACTAATACTAATCCTGCAACTAACAGCATGCAGGCAAGTTGCTGCATCACCACAAGCCCCACTGAACTCAATGGGGCTCTGGATGGCAGCAGGAGTCTGCCTGTTTGCTATTAGTTATAGAACTGGGGTCTACATAGCAAAAGCAAAACCACATACCTTTTAGGAGACATGCACACCATATGATATCACCCATTGCAATGAGTCATGAGCTGGGGGAACATTTCCTTCCTTCCTCATGTTCTGCATATCAGCAACCCTAACAGTCTCAGCCCCAGTCTCCCCCCAGTTCCTCCCTGCAAACACACATACATTGGGAGCTATGCTTGGATACAGCCCAGTTCATTGTCATTTTCTGGGATGGAGACATGCTTCAACATGTGCAGTTACTATTATCTCTGTTTAACTTTTCAAGCAGTGAGGCTGCTAAGCTTTTTGAGGCAGACACCCACAGGGCTACTACTGCTGCTGTCTGCTACTGCACTGTAGAAAGATTTGGTATTGACACTGAGAGTTTGACATTCTACAGATAGTTTAATAGCCAGAATATGAATACTTTCCTGGCAGTAACTTCAATTGTAAGCTACCTTTAGCTGCAAACTTTAACACTGAATTTTCTCACCCCAGCTTGCCTTCCACACATAACATTGCAGGCTCCATTTTAAAATTTATTTGAATTTATTAAGTTATATATTTACTATATTTTTCCATAGATGGTGAGAAGAGAATACTAAAGTTACAGTGACATTTTTACTACCGAGTAGGGGTGGGTTGAAATTCCAGGCAGCATATTTTGATAGCTTCATGAGATTGGAGGAGGGAATCCATCTTACTGATCCATAAAGCCAGACACTTAAGATGGAGCATGGATATTGTTTTCTAGTTATACAGTATGAACATTGATTAGAGTTGGTTGAAACAGAGAGAAACAAATATATTCCATTTTTTTCATTATTTCCTCTCTTCCTCACCTCCCAACAAAATATTGGAACACAAGTCCTTTTTGATTTCACAGTTCATTTTTCCTTCTCATCCCTTTTCTCTTCCTATTTTGGTATGAAAAAATGGATGAAGGAAAAAAAGGAGTGAAGGGGAAATGAAGTATAAAATGAAGAACAAAAATTTAAAAATTGTGAAAATGTTCAAGTGCATGGAAAATGTTTCCTTTTTGAAGCCCATGGAATGAAGATTACTTGAACATTTTGATGTGTGTGAAAAATGTTTTCCCCTTTGACTAGCTCTAGAGCTGAGTGTATTAGAATTTTGGCCACGAAGCAGGTTATTTGTCTGATTTAGGTCACAAGATATTGTATTGCACCAGAACATTTACAGAAATAGCCCCTTTTATGGTTAGATAATTTTAAAATGGTTAGTTTTAGTTATTTAGATGCAATGACACACAGGGGGACATAACCAAAGGATTAGTGTGAGATGAAATGTATTTAAGAACAATTTGAAAGGCTATTACATGTTTTGGGGCATCTTCTCATTACATAATCTCCCTCCTCTCCCGTTATCATTCTGAAGGATGGTGAAATGTTACAGTGTTGACTGGACCTCGTGCAATGCAGCCTACAGTGATCTCTGGCCAGCACTTGTTTCAAGTTTACCTTAATGGGGCAATGTTTTTTGACTGGAACATTGGAAATTGAAGAATGCTTGTTTGCTTCCTACTGAGTTAGTAACAGGAAAAAGCAAGGGGTTTGGTAACAGGAAACAGTCCAGGCATATTCCATATCCCAGGTGTGGTAATTGACCCAACGGAGCCTGGTGATGGCCTGACACCTTTGAGGCAAAACATAACATGATGTAACTTCAGTGAGTTGAAGGATCTTCACAGCAGACTGACCTCTGGGAAGGGAGTGGACATATGGTGGGTCTAACTTCGGTTGCTGGGTTTAGCGTATGGTTGGTATTGGTAGCCTGTGAAATTCAGGAGGTCAGAATGAATTATCTGGTGGTCCCTGCTGGGTTTAAACTCTATGACACAGAGTTTTTGAGGAGGTAAAAAAGGGGACAATTTAACACCAGAGGATACAGCTGGAGCCAGCAAGTGATGGGCAGTCTCTCATGCTATATTTGTAGAATATAAGGAAAAGATAATGCAGGAAGATATGACAGAGTTATAAGAGTAATGGTATAGGGAAGGTCTGCAGGATCCCGGGGTATAATCCAAATAGATAAGGGAATATTATACAGAGCTCTTTCACAGACAGATCATCCCTTGTACACAGAATCAGTTTAATAGCAGTGGAGGTGGTTTTTTTCCAGATTTGACAGAAAGATCTAACAGAACCAGTAGAAAAGAAGAAAGTTCAAACACATTTTATCAATGAAGAGAGGAGTTTCCCTTGGTGCATATTAGTTAACAGCTGAATTTTAGCAAGAGTTCATAGCTTCCTTCTCTAAGGCTTTTCCCCAGGCTTTTAATGATGCCGTGAGCAGTGGCATATTCTGATCTTTTTATGAAGCCCTGATATTTTTCAGAAAAAGGGGGAATATTATAAACTAGAAGACTATTGCTTTTTTTGAATAAGATTGCTTCCAGTTGAGCTCACAGTCCCAGGCTATTAACTGGGAAAGTGTTAAATTTCAGTCAGTACAATGCAGCCACAGTGGCTGCATCCTATATAGTTTGCAGAAGGTGTTTGAAAGGAGGATGAAGAAGAGAGTTTTATTTTGGCAATGGATCAGGCCAAAGCATTTTGTTAAATAACATAAAACATCTGTGCTTGCTTTGGAGGAAGAGTATAGCAAGACCAGTTTATTATTAAGTGGCTACTGATCTTATATGCTTATGCACTTTGTCACTGCCACTCATTTAAAGGATTGCAAAGCTACAGTCAGTCTATTTTTCTGTAGACCTATTATTGGTGGCAATGAATGGAAACAAGTGCTTAAATAAACAGCTTAAAGGAATTTAAATCAGGCAGTGAAATATGGTTGGTGGGCCGCAGAAGATAACAATGTGTGTTTGACACTTTAGATAATTATTCATCTGTAGATGGAGCACTTATGAAGTTAGATAAGATAAACGGTTTGTAGAAGACGACTTCATGATGCCCTTTTTTTACCAGGAGAGTTGATAATCGTGTCATTCCCTCATGGATCAGTTGACCTCTGGGAATAAACATTTGGTGGTGTTTTGATGGCAAAGTTGTAAGAGAAAAGGAGAGGAACCTGACAGTGGCAAAGAGAGTGTTTATTATTTTTCATTTATGTGCCTTGTGTGTATTCACCCTCTATATAACTGATGAGTAAAATTATGTGTTTCTTTTTTCATATGATTTAGTGTAAAAAACTTTTTACTTTTGTTAATAAAATAATTCCATTTAAATAATAGGATAGGAATAGTATTCAAGATATGTGTGTGTTTTATTAATTTACGCATGAGATGAAGTTTTGGGGGAAAGTGAGTTGGATTGCTGAAGCCCTGACTGTTATTAGAAATGGAAATCAGGTGAAGACTATAGCAATTCATCTTACTATGGTGTTCTACACTGAGCAAGAACACATTTACAAAAAAAGTGGGGGAGGGGATTTGAGACTCCCTTTGACAATACCAAATTCAAGTTGTCTCATTCCAGAGGAAGAAAAAAAAATGAATATAATGCCACAATTTTGCCTCAAAAAAATCCCTAGACAGTAGTGAAATGTGAAGTGGACTTTAGGGAGTCACTGTCCCTTTCTAAATTAAAAAAGTGACATTGTTTCTTATTTTGGTAAAGATTTCTCTTTATTTGGAGGAGGGAGGTGGGAAGATCACTGTTGTGGGTGTCATTCTTGCTATGGTAGAAAAACTTTTGCAGCATTTTCTGACAACTCAGGCTCTGCATTTCCTTAACTTCTGAGACATCATTCTATAGCTGGATCCCCTCATTAGAGAAGGTTTTGTACCCAGCTGCTCTTTGTACATAGTGCTTGCTGTTGCATGGAATTTGTAGCCACAGGGTGCCATAAGTTATTTATTTCCTCTGTACAAAATAATCAAGAGCTGTCCAGATTTAGTGGAGCACTTAAATTTAACAACCTTCGGGAAAGGACTAACAAATCATATACGGACTTAATAAACAGAAGTCTTAATAATTGATATAACGCTGGTTACATTTTGCAAGTTCAACAAAATTAACAATTCTTACATTAAATAACAATGAAATATTAAACAGACTGGGTCTATTTGTTTGAATTACATTTCTCCATTATTTAATAAATCTTGAACAGATTTCATCCTATTTCCAACATTTCATGAAAATTTGATTAACTTAATAAACACTGCATATTTAAACCTTGTAATATTTTAAATACAATTAGACTTGAAAACATCCTCAGCTCTATCGCAAGACAAAAACACCAGCAAATAATATGTGAAGGAAAATAGTGTTAGATGCATACTTTAAGACCAGAAGGGACCATTATGATGATTTTCCTTGGCAATGGTTAGGCTGTTAATATACTGAGACGACGGTCTATCAGGCTGAACCATATTGTCTTATTGTTTCCTTATACTCTCCCATCTGTCTGTATTTATCTGTGGTCTCTTGTTATATACTTACGTCGTAAGCTCTTTTTGGGACAGGGAACCTCGGTTTCTGAAGTGCTTAGCACAATGGGCTCCTGGTCCACAACTAGGGCTTCTAGGGACTACCATAGTACAAATTAATAATCTCGTCCAACCACCTGCATGACAAAGGCCATAGATTTTCATCCAGTAAATCCTGTCTCAACACTAACTTCTGGGGTCTCTTGCCATGTTTACTGTCAGACTAGATTAATGACTACATGAGCATCTGAGGTTTACATCAAATAACCCTTCCAGCTCTCACAAAAGATTGAAAAAAATCTCATTCTTAAAGGCTATGACATCAGAAGCAAAAAACCATGCCTCCCCCCTCCGTTGCTACCCTGCCCCCCAAAAAACAAAACAAAAAGTTATTTTATGAAGGTTGCCTGATTTTTAAGCCGGACTTAAGATCTTCAGAAACTTGGGGTTGGCAAAAACTGATTTGGATCCTAAACCATTTTTGTCTGGACTTCTCAGAAGGGAATGCTTGCGATTAATCTTATCCAGGAAAGCTCACATTTGAGACCGCTGGGTTCAATGAAATTTAAGCACAGGCTAAAAGTTAGGAATGTGCTTATTTACACTGCTGAATTGGAGCCGTAATGAGGTACGCTGCTGTCACAGTACTTGGAGCTAAACAAGATGGAGCAGTTCAGACAAAATTAAAAAAAACAACAACACTTTTCTTATACACCTATTAGCATAAAGACTTAGAAGATTGAACACCCTCTTGTGAAGGCATCAAAAGAAGGTCTAGGACTACATTTACAGAACCTAAAATCTGAGTTTCCATTTCAGATACCATCAGGTACTGTCCATACAAACATTGAGAGTAATACAGAATACTATCTGACAAACACAGAGCAGGGATGCTGTTTGTTACTGTAACATCTCAGGATACAGCTACATTTCTCAATGTCTTGTCCACAGAGTGAAGGACAATAAAAAGGAGTTTCAATATATTTGGAACAAAAATAATCCTAACAGCAGTATTGGCTCATTACTGAATGGAAAATGGTAGAATTGTCAATAATAATAATAATAATTATGCAGAAGAGGTAGGAGTGTTCAAATATTTCTGTTCTATATTCAGAAAAAGAAATAATGAACTTAAATCACATTGCAAAATACTTTCCATTCCAACTCTAACCCAGGAGGATGTTTAACAGCAGCTACTGAAGTCAGACATCTTTAAATGAACATGTCCAGATAAGTTGCATCCAAGACTCTTTAAAGAGCTGGTTGATGAGCTTTCTGAACCTTAATGTTTATTTCCAAGAAGTCTTGGAACAACTGGGAAATTAAGAGGACTAGAAGAAAGCAAATGATGTGGCAATATTTAGAAATAGGATAACACTGGTAATTACAGGCCTATCAGTCTAACATCAGTCTTAGGGAAAATAATGGAATGGCTCATATGGGACTCAAAGAAGGGTAATATCATTAATGCCAATTAGCATGGGTTTATAGGAAACAGATCCTATCAAACTAACTTGATATCTTTGATGAGATTACAAATTTAGTGATATAGTATTGATGTAATAGACTTCTTAAGGCATCTGAGCTGGTACTGCACAGCATTTTGATTAAGAAGCTAGAATAAAAAAGACATTAAATGGATTAAACACTGACTGATAGACCTCAAAATGTCCTTATAAATGGGAAATCATCATTGAGTAGGTGTTTTCAAGTGGGGACCCACGGGGATTAGTTTTTGGACCTAGGCTATTTTTTGTTAGTGCCTGGAAGAAAGCTTCCACCAGCTGTGGTATGGTGGGGTAACAGGATGGCGGGGAGCTAACCAAGATGTTCATGTTTGTGATTGTCCTACAGAGGGAGATTGCTGAAGACAGTAGCCAGAGTCCAAGGATTTGCATATCCATATGACTATTAATACAGGAAAGCCATCCAGAGTACTGATTATAAACCAGAAGGAACCACTGTGATCATCTAGTCTGATTTCCTGTATAACAGGTCATAGGACTTCCCTGAATTAATGTTGTTTAAACTAGAGCATGTCTCTTAAGTTGATTTTTTTCCCTTGATTTTTAAAAATTCCAGTTCTAGAGAATCTATCACAACCCTTAGTAAAGTGTGGGAATCAGCTATTTTTAATCTGAATTTCTCCAGCAAGGTCTAGAAGTTGAAACATATGTTAGATTGAAGAGTCCTCTATTAAATTTCTGGGAACAGCACAGATATTGTGCACAGTCTCATTGATGTTTAGAATGGACTGTGACTTCATATGGGGTCCAAATCCTGACTGGGGACTCTATGTGCTTATTTTGTGTGTCTTAATGTGAGTAATAGCAGTGCTGAGAGGTCTACACTTACTTTCTGGTCCGGCTGTAAGCAATCGATCTTCTGGGATCGATTTATCGCGTCTTGTCTTGATCCCGGAAGTGCTCGCCGTCGACGCCGGTACTCCAGCTCGGCGAGAGGAGTACGCGGCATTGACGGGGGAGCCTGCCTGCCGCGTCTGGACCCGCGGTAAGTTCGAACTAAGGTACTTCGAATTCAGCTACGTTATTAACGTAGCTGAATTTGCGTACCTTAGTTCGAAGTCGGGGTTAGTGTGGACCAGGCCTAAGCTTCCACCAGAGAGCTAGGGTGTATGTGTGTGAGGAAGAGATAGTGAGAGGACTGGCACTTGCTGGGTGAGAAAGCAGGCAGGAAAGTACCAAAAAGCAAAGGCAGCCATGTTTGTTCTGGGCATATGGATGGTGAGCTCTGAGGAATTCAGACTACGCAAAGTGCAGGGGTGAGAAGATGAAGAGTATAGTATTAGGAGTAACTGGGCAGGGCTCCCTGCTAGTTCAAAAGGCTCTTATTAAAACTGTCATTTAAACATCTAGTTTGTCTCAGCCCCTTCAGGGGCTACACAGTACAGTTGTGGGTAGAGGGATATCTTCCGCTTTGAATTATGTTTGGATGGATACTTGGTTGCTAGAGAGATCTGAGGGAAAGTAAAAAGGCTCAATAAAAGGCTTTTGCACTAGAGTTGGGGGGAGAGGGGAGGAACCTTTAGAAAAAATGTCATTTGAGTACACTGAACTGGAGGATTTTAAGTCCTTCTACTACTGCCATGCCTTTTGATCTGTCATAATAAATGATCGCTTCTGGGGTCTCACAGTACATTGCAGAGGAATGTCTTCTAAGAGGTGAAAGTCACCACAGCATGGATCAGGCACGCTAGCATTAATGGAATGACATGAAACACTAGCCCCTGTGTGGTTTGGGCACTACTACAAGTAGAAAAAAATCAGAATAATCCGATCACACAGTTTCCTGTGGAGCAGTGGATTTTTAATATTCTATTAACAACTGCTTATTTAGTAGATAAAGTCAGAAACTAATAAAGAACTCCAGTGAATTGGTTATCTTCTTAAGAATTAAGACTCTATTGTCTAAATCATCTAACAATTTAAATAATTATAAGTAGTATGAAACACAGCTTGAGATGTAATATAATTTAAGATAGGACTAGTTTGTGTGTTTACAAATCAGTGTTATCCCACAGGCTAAGGCAATTTACAGCAGGTGTCACAGGAGACACGTTTCTGCCATGTAAGTCAAATAGCACTTTGTCAACGAAACAGAAGCCTCCCAGCGGCTAGTTACCAAAAAGAATGTCAAATATTCCATCTTCAGTTTTTGCACGTGCCAAGGTAGCATTTTGACCTCTCATCTGCAGATGTACTGTGTTGCACAACGTGAGGCATCTACTCCTACATTTGTTACTGAGGGAGCAGGACAGGGTAAGCAGGCCCACTAACAGCAATTCCGGGCCCCAGGGCAGAACAGTCAATGGGCCCCCTACAAAGGGATGGGCCACGTGCAGCAGCTGGTTCACGCACGCACAAGCTGCGGATGCGGTCCACCTGACATTTGGGTGGTGCTGCACTTGCGCTGGCTGGTGCCCAGTGAGCTGCTGCCAGCTGCGCTGATGGTGCCCAGTGAGATGCCAGCTATGCTGCTGGGCACGCTTTTCCAGCACAGCCAGGGCTTCCACATGCCCGCCCGGCTGCCTCGTATTTCCTCCTTTTCTCCCCGCCCCCACTCTCTGCTGTCCCTCTAACCCCGGGCTGCCAGTGTCAGGTGTCTGGGATGGCTCTACATTAAGAGATGCCAGCCTGTGCGCCTCCTGCATCCACCAATCTCCTGCTGCCGCCACCACCACACACGGCACCAACCTCCTTTGAGTGACTGCCTCCGGAGCTCCCTGAGTGCATGCAGTGCAGTTATGCTCTCAGAGAACAGAGATTGACAGCTCCCCATCAGCCATGCCATCAAGGCACTAGGACTGGCCACCCCATCTTGGACACATGGGCAGGAGGACTGCGCCTTTCTGCAGCATGCCCAGGGCTTGAGATAGGGCAGGCCGCAGTGGGGCCCAGCGAATCAGCGGCTGGGAGATGTCTCTTCCCCTGGGCCTCTGCTCAGCTAACTCCGGTGCAGCTGAGTCGGAGGGTGGTTGAGCTGTGCAGCGGGTGAAACGCGTGCCGCCCACGCCCGGGCGATTTAAAAGGGCCTGGGACTCCCCTTTTAAATCACCTGCCCCCCCCCCCCGGGTAATTGCTACCTTTGCCCCCATTTCCATCAGCGGGCCTGAGGGTAAGTACCTAGCATTCAGCTCTAAGGCAGAGGGCCAGGTTAATATACCCAACAATGCAGCCCAGCGCCAATGATAGCAATACCTATGTATTTACTGCTTCTTAGCACGTTTTTATGGTACATATGAACATTTAAACAAAAACATAGTTTTTGCTTTTCTCCTCCAAGACAAAACAGTTTTGCTCCCCCAAAAAACAGCAATTCCCATTCCCACCCAAACCATTTCCTCGAGCCAATTAAAAAAAAAAAGTGAGTCAACACTGCATTGTAAAGCTCAACATACTTGGGCACTTACTAATTGAGGCTAGCTGGGCGAACTTAATAGTCCTGAAACTTAAACATTCTGAAATGCATCTCTCCTTTTCATCCATTACCAAATTTCCTTGAACAAATGGAAAGGGTGTATTTAGAGTGAAGACTATGCCGTGGAAGTCTATTTCTGCTATATACAAAAGATGACTAATTTTTATATCCATTTTATTAATAAAATATTCTTTTTAAAAGGTACAGAGCTGGTCACAAGTTTTTGTTTTTAAAAAAAATCTGATAAAGATTTCCTTTTCTGGAAGTGAAAAATCAGTTTTGATTCTAGCTACAAAAATGAAGCTCAAATACCTAAATTTTGCAGTGTTTTTCAACAATTGATTTCTTTTTAAAAAGTATGAAATATTTACCATTTTCTGACCAGTCGAGAAAGGAGAATGGGTGTTTTCACAAACACAGAGACCTTTAATGGGTCAGATCCTGAGCTAGCATAAAATGACATAGCTTGAATTCAAGAAAGGTGCATCAATTTACATTACCTTAATTTCGAACTGTTTTTAGACATTTCAAACCTGATTCTCAAAATGACAAAAGGCTAGTGACAATGCAGAAAAATATTGCAGTGGTGCACAGAATTCATGCATGCAGTTAACTCAATATAGGCTTTTGCAGGTTTACTACTGCACACACAAAAAGAACAATAGGTATGCAGTTGTGTACACACTTTTGTATGCCACCTTAGCTTCCACCTCTCTGAAAATGTCCCTTAATGAAGTTGGAATACCATTCTGGAATTGTACAAAGAAGATGGTGATCAGACATATTCTGTATAACCTGAGGAACTGTTTTTGGGAATTGACCATCTACAGACCACAGATAAGAAAATGTCTTATGCAAATTTTAAAACAAATTAAAGCAACACCTTGGAAACCTAAAACAGTATTTGCTTATCCACTTTAATGGTGTTAATATTTATTATTTGTATTACTGTGATGTACCATACCAAATTCAAACACTTTTTTTTTTTAAAAAAAAACTAAGGAAACATATTGTGTAATATGGCCATTTTTCAAGAAGTTATGAAATGGGGGGGGGGAGAAAGACTTTCAGTAAAAAATATCTAGTCTAAGCCTAAGATTCCTGACTACCATATTTTGTGATTAAAACTCTCTCTCACGAATGAAGGACCTTTACTCCTTTACTCCGTTTCTTTTGTAAGTGTTGGATAGAAGACTCAACTCACTGCAAAAGCAAGTGAATTAGAAGTTTGTTCTCTACAGGTGAAGGAAATCACCCTCCACAAATGAAAATACCGTGTTTATTATTTGAGGGTTCATTTCATTTTATTTTAAATTAAACTATTTAATTTTAGTACCTTCCTTTTTAATGGGACAAAAGGGAAGAGTATATTAAAGCTAGTACTGCAATTCATACATTCAGAGCCATTACTGTACTCCACAGTTAGGTAATACTTTACAGTTTCACTGCATTTGATCTTTGTGATGAAGAGTTAAATTGTTCTACTACAGTAGGACAAGCAAAACAGTGCATAAGCTGCTTGGTAGGGAGGAGACAGAACTTATAGTCAATATAAAGAGGCTGTTTGTTGAAGATAGAGTCTATACAATAGTACTCTGCAGCTAGATTTAGACTAGCTAGAGAGTTATTCCAGCAAAGAATAACTCCACTGACTTTGAGCCAATTTCTACCAGTTCAAATACTGATGGGAGACTAGTACAGAAAAGGATCTTTAAAAAAAAGTAGTTTAACATGGTGATAAAGATGCAGGTGGACAAGGCACAGGAGGTTGCCTGCTACTAGCTTCTAGGAGAAGAGAATGCTCTCCTCCCTGGGTGGCTGGCCTTGGACTTCACCATTCCTCCCTCACCCCCTGCACCTAGGAAGCGAGGGTGCACTCAGCCAAGCACAACTGGTATGGAGCTTGCCTATAGCCATAACTCCCATACCTATTCATGCTTCACCACCCAAGAAGAGCAGAAATCTTATTTGGTTGGGTGGTCAAAATGCAGAGCCCACATACACCAGGACACCCGGTCGAAAAGGGACCCTCCTCAGCCTGGTAAAAATGAGCGAGTGAGGGTGGGGGAGAGCGAGAGATGGAGGGAGGGGGGATGGAGTGAGTGGGGTGGGGCCTTGGAGAAGGGGCAGGGCAAGGGCGTTCGGTTAGGAAGTTGTCAACCCTAAGCAGGGTGAAAGGATACCCTCATAAATGGGCAAACAACTGGGGACAGTGGGTGGTACCTATCAGGTGGGTCCACCTAAGTTCTGAACTCTAAGGCTATGTTTACATTGCACACCAGTGGTGGCGGCATGTAGGATATGCCTACCTACATGCCACAGCAAAAAGCAAGCTGTATTCACACTGCAATGTGTAACTACCAGTGTCAGTGGAAAGTCTTTCCACTGCTGGAGTCTTTCACTGTGGTGGAATAAAAATAGCAGTGTTGAAGAGAGGTACTTCTTGGGCAAGGAGAACCATGTGGGTATATACATAGGTATGTTCCCACAGGCATCAGGGCTGTCTTTACTCACCTAAGCCATGCCGCACCACCTATGCTACTATTTATACTCGTGCTAGGATGCAACCCATGTATGACTTCATCTACAAGACTCTAAGAAGTTTGCAGTGTAGACATACCTGAAGTGAGGAGGGGCCATTCTCAGCACTTGGTTGGCAGGATAGGAGGGTCATAAATGGTAACAGCCATTTTTCAACTGACTAATTCTAGAGCCCAAATAAAAGAAGTAAAAGAAGAGGTTAGACAGGTGTGTCTAGATTCTGCTTTCTCCATTCCAATGGAAGTTAGACAGAGTAAAATCAAATTCTTCTACAGAAGAGGGACTAATTGCTTGGAATACCCCCATGTGGCATGATATAGTGTTGCATGACCTTCTCCCATACCCCTTCTTACAGCTCCTTCTTACAGCTGTTCAGGCCCTGTGGAGGTCTGGACTTTCTAATGCTTCAGCCCTCCAGCCAGGTTACATATAGTGTTAAGCCTTCCAAGGTTTCAATGTTCCAAATAAATAAACAGTGCCCAGCACAATACTACTTATCCATATGGCACCTTCCACCCCTCCTATGATACCAGTCAGCTCTGTGTTCTTGGGGAACCAGGGCACAGTATCCAGCCTGTCTGACTCATGAAGGACACCCTCTCTCCAGCCTCTATTTGAACCAAAACCAATCAGAGAAAAGACTTGGTACAGAGAACAATGAAGGGTGGTGGGAGACACACCTAGCCCCCTCCTGGAAAGGGTGATAGGATTAAGACAACTCCCCCAGCCTCATCTGCATCAAAGATGGGACAGGGAGGCATCTCCATTAGCATACAGAATGGAGAACAGATATTCCAAGGCAAGAACTGCACTGAACTCTGGGACCAGAAAAGCAGGGAAACACTGCATCATGGGGAATCTCTGCTCCAGATGTTAATGAACCTACACCTGCACACACGCAGCTCAGCAGTTATCAGACCAATTCTAGTAATATATCCTTGATTGATATCCAAACTACTGAAGCAACCTAACTGCATTGTGAGCTGCCTGGAAGGAACACCACCCATAGCCAAGAGTAATCAGCTCCTACTGTCTAGCCTAAAGAAAACCTTGAGTCATCATAAACATAAACAAATCTAGTATTGGCCCTTGAACCATTATTGCTTCCCTATAAGAAACCCTACCTATGTTCAAGTGTGTTCTGATGCATGGATCCAAAACTCTGCATCAGTTCCACTGGGATTTCATCTTCTCCTGACTGATCGTGCTGGGGGCTCTGCCAGTCTCCAGCACTCAGGACCCTGAGCTACCACCATCACCTGGGAACCCCGACCAGTTCAAGCTTTCATGGAGTGGTGAGATCGCAGCTCTCTCTCTCGGTTTTCTTTTCTCCCTCAGGTATAACTTTCTAACCCTGACTTGTTTGATCAGGTATAGTTTTCTATATATAACTTTGTAAACTTTAATAATGTAACTGTTATGTTTGTTTAGACTCTCCTTGTGTGGTTATCACTATTATTCAATAAATATCTTTTATGGTTAAGCTGGTTGCTTCCCTCTTTCTCTCTGAACTTTATTCTTTTGTGTTTTTAGCTTCCCATTTACTCCGCAGCAACGCTCCTCTTACCTAAGCTAAAGATCCCTGTAGCGCCCAAAAGTACTGTGAGGTTTGCTCATCAAGTGGGTTACTACCAGGACAATTGTGATGGGAAAGTGGGGATGGGGACGTGCTGAACCTGTGGCATACGAGGGTGGTAGCTTGGAAGTGCTGCTTGACCCAGACTACTGAGTCCAGGGGCATATAAGGGTGGCAGCTTGGAAGTGTTGCTTGGCCCAGTCCTCTGAGTCTAGGGACATATAAGGGGTCAGCTTGAGAGTGCTGATTGACCCGGTCCACTCAGACTTGCTCTGTTAATGTGTGTGTGTGTGTGTGTGTGTGTGTGTGTTCATCCGGTTCTGGGGCTGGAGGAATCCAATCCTGGGGAACCTAGGTCCTGCAGCATAGTTCCATTGGGAGGGGACTTGCAGAAGGGAGAAGTAGAGCTCCATATGAAAACACAAGTGACACAAGCAGTACATTGATAGAATTACAGAACCCCCCTCCCCCAGAAGAGTAACCCTAATAAATGAGCTTACCCCAAAGTAACGGCAAATCTGGTAACACCTAAGCTCCTCTTCAATCCCACTTATTCAGAGTAGTGGGTTCCCAAGGTTCTCTCCAGCACAATTCATGAACTCCAAACAAAACAAAACCCATTTAAGCCATTGTGTCTGCCCTGGGCTTGAGCTTTTAGGGCTCTGGGTTCACCTCAGCTCCCTTTAGCTCTTCCATTACACTGACCTCCCAGCCTACTTTGCTGGAGCCTTTTCTGTGTGTCTGGGCCCACCACAGAGTTCCTCTCTAGCTGGGTCTGAATTTATTGAATTGACACACCCTTCAAGTGCAACCATTGAGCTAACTAGGCCCTCAAACTTCTATTAAACCTTTGTCAATCAGTGTGGTGTTTCTACACCTCATCAAAACAGAGGGATATTGAGACTAGATGATAGATGAAAAATATAAATAAATACCTAAAGAAGACCCATGTATTTAAGACAACTTTGATTTCATATTAAGGAAATAAGGATAAACAAAAGCAAAGTCTCCATGAAGGAGCAGAGTTATTTTGACATTTAAAATTACAGTACACAGATGTCACTTACAGTAAGCATTGTATAAACACCTACACAAAATAATGTCTAAGCACATATTATAGAAGGACTTCCACTGATGTGAGAGAGCAGAGTAGAAAATGAGGGGAACCATAGATGCTCTGGGGGTTATCTATTGTAAGTTACACACACCCACACACACATACACCTTACATATTTTAGTGTAAATATAGTAGGTGATTGGTCATATTCAGTGACAAAAAGGCTAAGAATTTGGAATTCTGGAGTGCAATCAATGTTTTCCATTTTATGGTTGTTCTAATAAAAAATTGAACAAACGATACCATCTTGTCTCTAGTTATAGATATGCAATTTCTGTCTCTATTTTTCAGATTTATAATGGTAATACCAGATTTTATAGCTTTTGTAAATTTCTGCCTGTTTTATGAAGATGAACCGGGTCTACATATTTCATTTGGCAAAAGATGGCTTTAAATCATGGCTTCATAGTCCTATTGCTGGCCTGGTCTCCAGACCAATATATGGCAGACAGATGGGGCAGAGTGGGGAAGCGGGAGTCAGTTAGCCATATATACTATATACTTATCTTCCCTCATAGTGAAAAGCACCATAGAGAATCACATCGCAATGCACATGCACACACAGCCCTTAGCCAGCAACCTTCATCTGCATTTCACAGTCTTAACCAGGGCCAGCTCCAGGCACCAGCAAACCAAGCAGGTGCTTGGGGAGGCACATTTTCAGGGGCGGCATTCCAGCCAGCCTTTTTTTTTTTTTTTTTTTTTTGCTTGAGGCGGCAAAAGCCTAGAGTCGGCCCTGGCAGCAGCAGCACATTCTGCATGGGGGGCACCCTGGGGCCGCTGCAGTTTGCGTCGGGGAGCAGCACCCGCATCTTATGGCTGGAAGGGCTCCGAGTGCGGGACACTCGGGCTGGGGGCCTCCCTGCGGGGCGCACGGAGCCTCCTGCAAGTGCCGCAGGGCGGCCGCCTCCCAGCGCCACAGCCGGGGCTGGGCGAAGCGGCCTGAGCCACCCAGGGACTGCGGCAGGGCGGCCAGGAGCAGCAGCGGGGCCATAGTGGGGACCGGTGCCTGGGGTGCTGCCGTGCGGCGCCCGCGTTCTGCTCTCTGGGGCTCCGCTCCCTCTGGGGCTGCCCTGCCCCGACTCCTCAGCCCTCTGCCGGGTGGTCCCCTGGCTCTGTCCTCCCAGGCCCCTGGAGGCGGGAGTCCCGGCTGGAGGGACCTTCAGCTGAGGCGCAGCCCGGGAGCCCCGCTGCTTACCCCGACCCTGCCAGTGCTGGACCGGCTGGAGGCGAGGGGGGAGCGGACGGAGTCAGCACTGATGGGGGGGAGCCCAGGGCTGGGGCAGCAGGGAGTGTGGGTGGGGTGGGGTGGGGTGAGCCCAGTGCTGGGGCGGCAGGGAGGTGCAGGGGGAGCCCAGGGCTGGGGTGGGGAGCAGCCAAAAATTTTTTTGCTTGGGGCGGCAAAAAACTTAGAGCCGGCCTGGTCTTAACATAGCCTTCATAATCATGCCATACCACAACCTATCCAGTCAGACACTGAGCTGAACCACACTCACAAGGGCACCTCCTGCCCCAGCCCCTGAAAAACTTGTTTCAGCAATCTTCCTCAGCTTCTCTGTCTTGTAAACTCAAGTTTTCTTTGTCTCATCATCTTGATGAAATTAGGTATCACTTCTACTATGTGATATATCTGGACAATTACTTCCTTGGTGGTCATGTGTGAAGATTAGCTAATGTGCATCAATTTCCTGTAGCATTTCAGTCCAAAGGCAGAAAGCCTCTTAAAGTTCTGTCTCTTTAACTCCCATGCCTCTCATGCACATAGCAAGATGTTGAAGATAAGAGACTTCAGAAATTTCACTTTACAATTCATGGTCAT
>NW_020664561.1:22909248-22945938 GCF_002925995.2 Terrapene triunguis | reverse complement strand
GATCTCACTGGTAGTCACAATTGAAATGCTCAACTCCTTCCAATGCCTCCTCAGATTTGGGTAGAATCATCTTCACCTCTTCAACAGACTTAGAGGTCAGCATTGTCTTTGAGTGTGACATCTTTAGACCTAACTTTTCTGCTTCCACTGCTACTCTTTCTAGCAATTTTTATACCTCTTTCTGTGATAATCTAGTCAGGTCAATATCCTAAGCGAAGCACAGACGACTAATTTTTCATCCACAGATGAATTCCCTCCTATAGATTTCTATCAGTGGTGGTTCTTAATGTTTCTTCACCATAACAGTTAAAGAGGACTAGTGATAGCAAACAGCCCTGACACCTATCCTCAAGTCAAACAGACAATTTGCTCATGCCCCACAAACACTGAAGTCATTACAAAATCTCTATGAAAGTATACCAGCTTTATTACATTTTCAACTACTCTGGCCAGCCACAGGAATGCCCAGAGAGATTTGTGTGAGATGCTGCCAAATTCTTCTTGGTAGTCCATCGATCCGACGATGACAAATCTGTGAAGATCATCTATTGTTGGTCTCATGGTGTGCCCTCTGATGACTGTACAAGCCAATTCTAGAGGTGCATATTTTGCTGCAGATAGTGCATGGTAAGTTCGCGGTCAGTGGATTGTGCGCTGCTGATGCTCTGTGACGTCGTTCGCGTGCCTCTTGTAGACGCCGGCAGCGGTCTTCCTCAAAGGCGATGCAGGTATTTCTGACTGTTGCACGCCACTGTGTTCTGTCGCTGGCGGCATCCTCAAGGTCCCTAGGTTTGATACTGCTGTAGTGCAGATTGGCTTTGATGGTGTCCTTGTAATGTTTCCGTGGACGACCTATATGCCGGATGCCCTGGGAGAGCTCACCATACAGAAGCTGACGGGGGATTCTGTTGGCATCCATGCAGCTGACATGACCGGTCCAACGTAGCTGTGACTTCATAATCATCATTTCGATGCTTGTCATCTGGGCTCTCTCGAGGACCTCGAGATTGGGCACTTTGTCTTGCCAGCGGATCTTCATGATGTTGCAGAGGCAGCACATGTGAAATGCTTCGAGCTGCTTGATGTTATGCCTATATAGTGTCCATGTTTCGCACCCGTACAAAAGAGATGAAAGAACAACAGCTCTGTACACAAGCAGTTTTGTTGACATCCGGATGTGGTGATTTAAAACTTTGACACGCAGACAGCCAAGTGCCTGGCTTGCTTTGGATATTCATGCATTGATCTAATTATCCAGTGATCCATCACTGGATATGACAGTACCCAGATATTTAAAGTTCTCCACTACTTTCAGCTGAGTGCCGTTGATGGAGATACTCGGGACAGAAGCATTTGATCCAGGTGCAGGTTGATGGAGAACTTCTGTCTTTCCGAGGCTGATAGTTAGTCCGAAAAGTTGCGAGGCCTCAGCAAACTTGTTGACAATGTGCTGAAGATCATTTTCAGTGAGCGCCATGAGGGCACAGTCGTCAGCAAAGAGTGCCTCAAGAAGGAGTTACTGCACTGCACTGTCTTAGTCTTTGCATTCAGGCGACGGAGGTCAAAAAGTGAACCATCGTGCCGGTATTTCAAGTATATACCTCAGTGCATATCTTTCATTGCATGGTTAAGGACACATGCAAACACATCCTTGTTTCACGCCATTGGTGATGTTAAAGGGGGCTGATGTGGCTCCATCAGACAATACTTCGCCTGTCATGCTGTCATGAAAAAGGCGTATAATCTGGGCAAATTTTCTTGGGCAGCCAAGTCGTGTTAGAATGGTCCAAAGGGCTTCCCTGTTGATGGTATCAAACACCTTTGTCAGATCTATGAAGACAGCATACAAGTGCATGTTCTGTTCAACGCACTTCTCTTGTATTTGTCTGACAGCAAACACCATGTCGACTGTGCTCCGGCCAGGTCAAAAACCACATTGACTTTCAGGTAGCTTTGCCTCGGAAATACTGGCTATTAGGTGGTTCAAGATGATGCGGGCGATGATCTTCCCTCCAACGGAGAGGAGGGATATGCCTCTATAGTTTCCACGTTCTGCTTTGCTGCCTTTGTTCTTGAAAAGAGAGACAATAGTAGCATTGTGGAGGTCCTGTGGTATGTTTTCATCCTCCCAGATGTTGATTATCACGCTGTGGAACGCTGCTAGTGCTACTGGACTTGCTGCTTTGTACCTCTCTCCTGGTATCCCATCTTTTCCAGGAGCTTTCCCTGAACTCATCTTGCTAACAGCTTTCTTAATCTCATCTATAGTGGGTGGAAAGTCAAGATCTGTCAGAGCAGGTTGTTGTGAAATTTCATTGAGGACAATATTATTCACAGTTGATGGTCTATTGAGAAGGTTGCTAAAGTGTTCTCGCCATCTTTTGTTGATGCCTTCTTTATCTTTAATCAGCGTTGTGTTGTCTAACGAGAGCAATGGGGTGGTCCTTGGTTTAGAAGGTCCATAGACAGTCTTAATAGCACTGAAGAACATCTTTAAGTTGTGGGTCTTAGCATAGTGCTCAATTTCTTTGGCTTTGCTCTCCCACCAGTTATCTTGTATCTTGCAGTGGTGACGACGCAGGAAAGGAAACAGAACGCCAGGTTTGTTGGTAGCCAGAGGGCTTTACAAGCCTCCTGCAAAAAGCCTCAAGCCAAAAGCCTCCCAGGAAAACTTTTCCTGGGGTTTTTATTTCTCTCCTTACTTTGTTTACAACTCTTCTTAGTGGTTACATCTTTGCCCATTCAGAAGGCAGGCAGGATACACGCAGTGTGCAATTATACAAGATAGCAAACTCATCTGTAGAGCGCGTGAACAGCCAGCTGCAAAGGTACTATCAGGCTAGCCAATATGTTTTCCAAACATAGGCGCTAGAACAAGGTCACTCCCGCCTCAATTCCGAGGGAACAGTTTGCCGTTCTTCAAGGCTTATGATTAGGGAGCAACACATTCCTACAGTATCTGACGGAGGTCTTTCTGTGTTTTGCTCTGAAGGTACTTGAAATGGTCCCGCTTAGAGACTGAGGAGGGGTCATTCTGCCATTCGATCAAGGCTTTTCTCTTTACTTCCAGTGCTGAGCACATTTCTTCTTGGTTCTCATCAAACCAATCCTGATGTGTTCTTTTCTTTGCTGTGTCAGTCACTATCTGCTTGAACTGGTCCCACTTTTCGGTTACAGTACCGATCAGTTGTCCGTGGGATGTCAATTTGTCATCAAGGCTCTTCTGGAATTTGTTGAAACATTGAGCATCCTTCAGTTTGGCTATATTGAAAGCAGGTCGCACATGCTTAGGGCGTTTGTGCCAAGAAGGAACCATGTAGAGTTGAAGAGACGTCCTGACTAATCTGTGATCTGTCCAGCACGCTGCGCCTCGCATTACTCTAGTAATCAGTACGTCTCGGATGTCTCGCCTTCTAACAATGCCATAATCTATCAGATGCCACTGTTTGGACCTAGGGTGCATCCAGGTCGTTTTGTATTTGTCCACTTGTCGGAACAGAGTGTTAGTAATGGTCAGGTCATTTTCAGAACAAAGACTCAAAAGGAGTAGTCCATTGCTGTTCATTTTGCCTACACCATGTGGCCCGATTACTCCTTTCCAGTTCTCGCTGTCAGCCCCGACTCGGGCATTGAAATCTCCAAGTAGGAGTAGTTTGTCTGTTACAGATGTGGCCTTGATCAGTCTGTTGAGATCTTCATAGAATTGTTCCTTTGAGTTGTCAGAGCATGTTAAAGTGGGTGCATATGCACTGATGATGGTGACATAACGTTTGGCATTTAGTGGGAAGCGTAGCTTCAGCAATCTTTCATTGATACCCACTGGAAGGTCTGGGAGTTGATGCATCAATAAGGTTTTTATTGCCAGACCAACTCCATGTATTCTATCCTCTGTCTCAGTCTTACCCTTCCAGAAGAAGGTGTAACCACATCCTGGTTCACTCAAGAAACCTTCCCCAGGCAATCTTGTTTCACGTAATGCCGCTATATCGATGTTATACCGGACTAGTTCTCGAGCAATGAGAGCTGTCCTTCTCTCAGGTCTTGCAACAGCTTCTCGATCCATGAGCGTACGAACATTCCATACACCAATGGTAAGTTTTCTCAAATTTTTCTTTTGGTTTCGGCCACAGATTGGGTTGAATGGCCAGCCGCAGCTTGTTGGCCAGTTGTTGTAGGGCAGGCAATTTTTAGGCCACCTTTTCTAGGCCCATCCCTTACTAGGGTGAGCAGTGCTGTCCTGAAGAGGGCTGCTCAGACGCCTGGGATGCTGCTAGTCAACTCTGCTGCCCCAAGTACAGAGCTGGACGATCACCAATCCACAGATCGCCTGCGTGCAGGATTGGGACTATGACTCCCAGTGGTAACCTCCACCTGTCGCTTTGCCCCTCCCCCATCGCTGCAGGACTTGAGTGGTATGATGATAATGTTTGATGATTTGCACAGAACCTGTGCGTGAAAGCTTTTTAAGTGGTAGAGCCGTTGCACGGGAGCAATCCCACTCTCTCGACCTTAGAAGCCAGACACCAATGGTACGAAAAATCGTCACGACTGGTAACTTCTTTGGTTGCAGTGGATGGCCTTGACGTCTTTTGTGCCTCATCAAGCCCTTTGCTTTCCACAAAGCGTTGCAAAACCCCCTTCTTGGCCGTTGGATCTTAGTGATCTCTTTCACCCACTCCGCCGGAAATGACGTCACATGTGGGGTAGGCATATCCCTAATTCACTGAGGATTTGGATCCCATCAGTTACACTCACCTGGTTTGGCTGGCCTGTCGAAGCCGTTGCCCGGGGTGTGGCTGCTGCGCATGCTGCAGCTACTTGGAGCCACAGGTGAGAGCTGAGTGACAGGTGGGGACCAAAGTGGACGGACTACCCCCGAAGGGGTACGACAAGTCCCCCCATCAGAGGTACTACCCCTCCCTGGCCACCCCATACACCCTGCCAAATACCTTAGCAAAATCCACAAAAACATGGATCATCTTCCCATCATTCTCCAGCACTTTCTTCAATAGCATATGCAGATTGAATATTTGCTCCATTGTATAACCTTTGGGTCTAAAATGAGCTTGTTCTCCAATTCTCTTCAGCATGATGCACAGCAATATTTTGATAGGTGTGTCAAAGTGATATTGTGTGGTAATTTCCACAAACAGTTGAGTCTCCCTTTTTATAAATAGGCACCATCAAGAACTATGTTCAAATGCTGGGCCATCTTCCAGACTCTCAAGTCACATTGGTAAGCTTATGGGATGCCTAGGTGAGTGCCACTTCACCACTTTTAATTAGTTCTGCTTGTACATTATCCACTCTATGGACTTTATTGCTTTTCACTGTCTGCATCATATCCTTAACTTCTATCATAGGAGTTTAATTAGGATATGTCCAGCTTCTCACATAGATCTCATCTTCCTCTTTCCACTTCCAACTTAATTCATTCTGCTCATATTATACAGTTCTTGTTATATACCTACTCCAAGTGTTGGGTAAAATGGTATTTTTAGTAATTTTTATGGCCCATTTAGGATGCAACGCTATATACATTTAAAAAATCAAATGAAAACATGTCAGCTATAATTCATAGTAAAAGAGGAAATAAATGCTGTGTGTTCACTCATTAAGAGGATCTCTCCTACCAAATAGTAAAATGTGATGGTTGACAGATAGGCAAGAGGAGTTAACCTGTAAAGCAAAGGGATTTGTTTTGAACAAGTTTTTGTTGGGTTCTATGCAATTAAGCTCTTTTTAAAAGTAGAAGCTAATAAAATGCACCATGTTATCCATATAAAAGTTTTGATTCTAAACTGTGCACATGAAAAGCTACATTGAGACTTACAGTGGAGATCAGCACATGATACCTCTAGACATGAGTCAAAGAGCCACATCTGAAAATCAAGTTACTCCTCAGTTTTAATCAAAGTACATACTTCGGCAGATCATTGCACCCAATAAAGCCATCATTTCTATAAGCATTATTCAGGCCCCAGTGTGGTGAAGTATCCAAGCATGGTAAATTGCCTAGGTAATAGTCGCATTGAAAATTTGTACGAATAAAAACTGAAGGTTCAAATGCTATTTTACCACTTAAGAAAGGACCCTCCCCTGGGAAAAACGGGTTAACAGCACAACTGTATCCAAAATTCACTGATTCCCTCTTTAGACTGCTTTCCTCAGAAAAATGAAAGCTATCACTTAGGCTGGAATCTAGTTTTTGCCTTTAGCCTAATCTGAGAAACAACATCTTTTATTTATTATTTAGTTTCATAAGAGGTTAAAACAAAGAAATATGTCCCGAGATCATCATATCTACAACCTACTTTTATCCATGAGAACGAAAACATACAACACTTGCCCTTGACAGGTAATTCAGCTCAATACTCGACTAGAAAATGTCAAATGGTTAATACCTGATGTAAAATGCTTGTAGCAGAGCTCTTGGCAAGACATTTTAAAATTTAGGAGAATGTTTAAACAATTGTTTTTATGCTGGTTTAACTACTATTCAAATATGCTCAGTAGCTGAAAATGTGCCAAGAACAGGAAGAGAACAGCAACAAGAGCAGAAAAATTCTGTACTTCTGCTTCCCCTTCTAAATTACCCAGATCCCAGATGTTCACCTTTTCTTCTCTCACTGTTTCACTGACTGACATTTATGTGGACAAGAGTTGATACGTTTCACTAGCTTTCGTTAAACTAAGCCAAAGTAAACACCCTTCTTTGTTAGTTTTCTTTTTAGAATTAAGGTACCAAGAAATGTGTAGAGGAGCTGTGAAATCTCCTCATTATTGATGACAGTTTGACTGTGATGGCTCCTGGCCTCTTTCCTTTTTCTTTTTGATGGGTAAACCTTAAGTCTCAGTGTTTGAGTTTAGAGATAAGCAGTAATCAGCTGAATGTTTGATGCTTATTCAAAGCTTATCTGAACTGTCCATTCCTCCTGGTCTCATGAGGACAGTGTCTCATAAGGTTTACTGTTGCTCCTGTTTTAGACAGTCCAAAAATACCATGCGAACTTCTTTTAATCTCATGAAACTGGCACTTCTGCCTCTGCAGATTCCAGCTGAGTCTCAAATGCAGCACGGTGCAAAAAAGAAAGAAAGAAAAACAGTGACCGACAGATCATGATCAGACCTCCAAAAAAATGGTTCATTTATTTAGGGCTGGCGTACACTACAAAATTAGGTTGGCTTAACTACGCTACTCAGGACTGTAGTCCTGGTGTAAGCACCTAGGTACCACCTCTCAAAGAGGTGGATTTATTACAACAACTGAAGTGGTTCTAGTAAATGTCTTTATGCTACAATATTACAGCAGCACAACTGTAGCTCTTGCATTTTTAGTGTTAAGCTAGCCTTAATTTTGATGGGATTCTTATTTTCTTGAAGTTCTTCATCCATCTTTGGAAACTGCATGGTTTATGGAGAAGACTCAAGTGGGATTCAGGAGATCCAGGTTCAAATCCCAGCTCTGCGTGTGATTTGTCCAAGGTCACACAGCAGGTAATTTGCCTCTGTGACTGTTTTCCCCTCCTACCTTTGCTAGAATTGTGCATTTTGATTGTTAGTAAAGCTGTGTGAGAAGCAGATTTTGTGGGAAATTCCACAATTTCAAATTTTCTTCCATTCCAAAATGGAATAAAACAAACAAAAGAAGTTGGAAATTTTCCAAGAAATGAAATTCTGAAGGGGAAAAAAATGTATGAAAAGGTTTCCATTCAGGTTGACCTTTTCATTTCAATTTTTAAAATTTTATATTCTATAATGTAAAGTCATTTTGAAACAGAAAATCCGTGTGTTCAAATTTGACTTCATCAGAATGCTCCATTATGTGGGGTTCCTCCACCCAGATCAAAATTAAATCCAAATAGAAACAATTTCACAAAAATGTTTCATTTTTGACAAATTGACATTTAAAAAAAAATTTCAGAAGATTTCCAATGAACTCTAATTGTAATCTCTCCATGGCAGGGACTGTCTCTCACTATGTGAGTATATAGCACAATGGGACCCCATCTTCATTGGGGCCTCTAATCACTATCATAATGCAAATAGTAATGGACACTGCTTTTTTTCTGCACTCCTCCCCATTTTCTCAGGTGGGTCACTTACTCTTCAAAAAAACCCATATGAAGTGTACATAGTCACTGGAGTGGTTAGATTCCACAGAAGTAGGTTCTGTATGGGAAAGTAGGCTTGACTCTGGGGAGACTGGCTGCATTTTGGAGAAATCTATTGACAACACTGGAATGTGACAAGTAAACTACAGCTCTCCCCTCTCAACCAGCCTGTTAAAGGAATGTGTAAACTTCCTAAACTACTTCTCTAAACTGTGTGGTCCTGCTTAGTAGCCTATGGAATGTTTAGACTTGTCTCACCCTTCCTTAACAAGAACTTTCTATTCAGGAGTTACTGGGAATTAATAAGACAAAATAGAAAAGATCTAATTAGTGGATACAAGTATTTTCCAGGCATCAGCTGAGTTACCCAACAATAAAAGGAACGTATTAAGCATGGTCAAAAATTTGTAAGGGCAAACCAAGAACGGGGCCCCATTGTCCTAGGCTCTTTATACAGTCCCGGATTTAAAGAGCTTACAATCTAAGTATCAAAGCAGCCTCTGGGCAGTCCAAGAATTGGTAGTTAGAGAGGAAATATTAGTGTGCATCAACTACTGTGTTACTAATCCAAATTAAGATTTTAACTTTGTTAGACAGTATCACACACTGAAATTAAAAGGAAGCACTTGTGTTTAGAATGAGAATGAGGCTTCTTGTTCTACCAAGGCATGCTGAGGTGTTGCAAGGGATGAAGTCAGCTGTTGGTTGACCCCTGACTATGGGCAGGACAAGCATTAATCTGCAGTGCATGCTCATATCTCCCTGACAGATAAACATACTGGGTTTAGAAAGACAATTCACTAGGAATGAAAACTTAGTGATCTGCACCAAAAAGCAATGTATGTATGTGGATCCCGCCCAGGGCATGTTTACCCAGAAAAAGTAATGCATAGACTAGCCTACTAGCTTGAATCCAGCCAGTGCAGAGATTGAGAGCAGTGAAGGCATGGCAGCATGGGCTTCAAAGCAGGCTAGTGATCCCAGTATGTACCCCGGATCCATGCAGGGCTTATGCTATCCACACTTAACTCTGTACTGTCTTCGCTGCTATTGGTACCCATGGATTCAAGCTAGCTCAGATAGGCTAGCCCTCACCCAGACCTCTGTGTCTGATCCTGAACTATTTAAGTCAATAAGAGTTTTGCCATTGACTTAAGTGGAAAAAATCAGGGCCTTATTGAGTACTTTTAACCTAATTGCCCTATCATTCCAGCCTGTGTCCTCTAGGAGAAGATACCCACACCAACAGAGGAATATGCAAATTGAAAAACTATGTTACCCTCTGCCACCCCAAGAAATCTGGAGAGAGAGAGAGAGAGAGAGAGGAAATAAAGCAATATGTCTGGGTTGTGTGCTGGATTAGTGAAATTCAGCCTTGTCCAGAGTGTCAGCACAAGAGATATGTATTACTTAAGCCCTCAAACATGGAACATAAGTATATGGGTGAAAAGTGGACATTACCTTTTAAAGAGAAGATGTCCAAGCCAGACTATCCACTGTTCTACAGCACCATTTCTGTTGTTTGTCTGAGCAGATGGTGCAAAGCCTCTTTGCTTAGTATCTCTCAACAATCTCTCACACCAAATCCATCTGTTAGGTTTAAGTGGATTCTGCTGCATGTTGGGTTTCCAGAAGTCATATTTGGCAGGTGTTTGACTGCATTTTAGTAATCATTTTTCCTCTCCTTATTTAGAACTTTCCTATTCTCTGAAGCCACACCACTGCTTTCCATTCACAAAAAAACTGACTTGGATTTGAGGAGACACTAGAGTGGATGTTGCATTGCTCTGTTTGAAAATAATATTTGTTTATTTTTTAATCCCAAACAAAACCCTGGATCCTCCTGGCTGCCATGAATTTTGGAAGATGTTCAAAGTCTGAATTTGACCTCTGCAATGTGAACCCATCTTTATTTGGTTGTGGTCATAGTCATGCCATATAAGAACATCCCAGAATTTAAAAGTAATCAATAAAAGACATGAAATTTTCCACAATAGACATAACATCTTTCAGAGCAAGTCTTTCACCACCCTGACTACTCCTCTTCTCCTTTCCCCTTCCTTTCCAAACATACATGCAAAGAGACACAGTGAGGCTCTAAGAAAATAAAAAATGAATTAAGTTTCCATAGTTTCCTATTCTCCTTACAGACACAATTAGCGGCATACAGTGTAAAGTACCCAATTGTCTTGCCCTCTCTTTCTTAATATTTAATGTGCAGCGGGAAACTTGAATAGTCCATCAAAGTGTAAATCCTTATTTGTAAGTCCTTTTTTCCCCTCCAGACTGTACTAGATTTTAAAATTCTGAAGCTGCAAGCAGAGGGCCTTGTGTCTGAGAGTATTCCAATTTCTGCCAAACCACATGGCATCTCTTTATTTAAATGTTAATGCTTTTCACATTCAGCATGAACTCTTTGAAGTAAATTTGCATTTGTCTGTGATATAAAGTGGTTTGATATTAAGTGGCTTAATTAAAAGTTAATTTAATAAGTTTGCAAAGTACTGTAAAAATGATTCAATAGCACCCAACTTTCCAATCAGGACATATTTTAATTGGTAGAACTGTTACAGTGATTTCAGGAATTCATTTTCAATTAATTTGGAAGTGTTGTTCCCGCTAGGAGACTCAATGCAACATGATATCTATCTTCAAAGGTTTGGTGGGTTTTTTTGTGTTTTTAAATCCCCAAGGATTAACAAGTATATTTTAGGAAGATATCCAAATGAACTGTGGTTGAAATAACTGCTGTGAAAACAACAAACTTACTTGCATATGTAATATCTGACAACTTCTGTGCAAAAATCCATGAAAGGTCTTGGAGAAAGAATATCCATTGCTTAAAAGGAATTTACACAGAGAGATGCAGAATGTTCCTCTGACAAAACCTCATGGCTTGTGCCATTCACTTTCAGTTTGGTCCAACTCTAACAAGAATAAACAAAAGTAGATGTCACTGCCAGTATACTAAACATAATACCAATAGGTGGTTATGCCTAAAGGGCACTATTGGACAAAACTCCCAGGAGGTACCAATGCCAGAAGTTGCCACTCCCTTGAGTAGGCCATCATATAGTCAATTCACACTTTTGGCAATGCAACATTAAGGGTGACATTTCTGGGACTAACATACACATACCAGCACCCAATCAGTTTCCAAAGTCTGGTGTGTAGACAAAACATCCCCTCTGCTAGGGTCAGACACATCCCAAGATGCACATGGGTTTTGTTGGTTTTCCAAATCCATTCACATTAGAGATAGGTCTCCCAAGCTAGTGTCCTATGTTTGGAATCCTAGCCCAGAACCAGATCCAAAATTTATTTTGTCTATGTGTGAGAATGCAGCTTACCTCTGATGTGAGGTCCATGTCTCAGTTTCCCAAAGATTCCCTTCCACAGCGTGGTAGAGTAATGTGTTCCTCCAGCCAAATCAAAAAGTCTTTCCCTTCCAGGGCAACAAAAAATTAAAGCAAAAGGGAATATTTGCCCTTTAATACAAGGGTTCTTTTTATTTTTGGAAGGTTTTTTTTGTTTGGTTGGGGTTTTTTTTTTCGCCTCCCTAAACCACACAGTTTTTCATCCCTCAGGTTAGGGGCTTAGTACAGTGCTTTGCCCTGTCTGTGTTAAACATTTGTTTCTGTCCTCCGAGGACTCAATTCTTTTACCATTGATGCAGGAAAGTGCAAGGGTGTTGCTTCCTCCTCCCCCTTGCTGGAAACCCTAAAGGAAAAGCAGTTACACAGACTAGGGCTTAGTTCAGACAGTGCACCCCTCTAGTTATCAACTGCCACCCCACACTGAACCCCTATTGTATGGGGAGATTTTAGCAAACTAGTAAAGGGGGGAGGGATAGCTCAGTGGTTTGAGCATTAGCCTGCTAAACCCTGGGTTGTGAGTTCAATCCTTGAGGGGGCCACTTAGGAATCTGGGGCAAAAAATCAGTACTTGATCCTGCTAGTGAAGGCAGGGGGCTGGACTTGATGACTTTTTGGGGTCCCTTCCAGCTCTATGAGATAGGTGTTTGAAACCACTGTTGCTTATTGCTAAAAGCAGCCTAGTCAGCAGGCTGTAAAATGGCCATGGCAGGAGGGGAGGGGGTTTGGGGTGCCACAGAAAGGGCAGCTTGACCCCGTGTCCTTCCTGATAAGAATTGTGTTGAAGTTGCTGATACATGCATTTTAGAAGAGCAGGATGTGCGCCAGGAATGTCTACTGGAGCCTCAAGCTGCAAACTCTGGAAAAACCCACACCTGGTTAATCAATAATAAGAAGGAACCTCTTGCTTGACCATTGAAATTGCTTACTTAACAAGTTTTCAAGGGACATGTCATTCTATTACTAATGTATAAATAAGGAGGAAAAGTTTGAGGTAGTTGGACTCATTTGGATTCTTTTGGATACATCTTGCGGCCCCCACCGGCAGACAGAAGATTTGGCCACCGGAAGCCTGCCGCTGTGTCACTCGAGAGCCACACTCAGATTTGGTAATTATCAAGGATTGCGGGTGTTTTACTAATCAGTTGCAGACTTGTGTAAGTGCTTGAGACTAAATAAAGCTTAGCTTTAAGTGAAAGCACTCTTGTGTTGTCCTGTTTGTGCCAACCATCTATCGCAGGGGTAGGCAACCTTTCAGAAGTGGTGTGCCGAGTCTTCATTTATTCTCTTTAATTTAAGGTTTCGCGTGCCGGTAATCCATGGGGAATTCTGTAGCTATACAATATGTGGGGTTTTGCACGTAGTCAATGATTTTTACTCTACCTGTCTCCTAATTGTAGGCAAAGTACTACATTCATTCCCTAATTCAGATACATGGAAGACACAGTAACAGCAGAATAGGGGAATGAGTATACTGGCTCAATTACTTTGTCTAAGAGGAGTTTTAGTGGATTAATTTCTCTGACAGAAAATACAAAACCCCATTTTTACTGGACCAACAGAATGCCATTCACCAGTTGCTGTACTAGGAGTGGGCTGGTCGAAACATCCACAGAAAAAAAGATGTATAGAAACAGTCATATTTTCCCCTTGAGTGAAAGAAATTTGTTCATGGTTCTAGCTTGGAAGGTATTTAACAAAATTATTTTATACCAATAAACTGAAGCTACTGTAGGAGCACTAGAAATTGTATGTTGATTTAAATTGCAGATATTAAGTACAATGTGATGGCAAGATTAGGTTTACTCATCGTTTATCATTTAGATTATATTGTTATTTTCCTTATCAAAGTCCTTTACAGTATAAGTTTATATGTATCACTATCTACACACATCCATACTAGTATTTAAAGGACACAGTAAAAAGAATAACACATATAAATATATGACAATACATCTATTTGCATAAGTATACATAAACGATCAATATTTACATGATCAAGAGGATGATGTATCTGTTCAAAAATTGAACAGATTATATAGAAAAGTATATGGTTGCAATACCATTGGGACTATTTTTTGTTCTTGTAGGCAAGTATTGGATGACCTAACACTCACACTCTCACACACTCATGCCCATCACCCCAATCGGGGTATGGGCCGCCAACCACAGATCTCCAGAGTCCTTTATCCTGGGCCATTTGCTCTAGCTGGTTCCAGGTATAGCCCATTTTTATGCTATCAGCCTGAAGGTCGCGTCGCCAGGTGTTTCTTGGATGGCCTCTTTTCCGCTTGCCTTGGGGGTTCCACCGCAATGCCTGTCTAGTGATGTTGGTTGGCTGCTTGTGTAGTGTGTGTCCTATCCAACCCCACCTTCTCCTTCTAATTTCTTCCTCTGCTGGAATTTGACGGGTCCTCTCTTAGAGGTAGATGTTGCTGATGGTGTCTGGCCAGCGGATCTGGAGAATCCTTCTAAGGCAACTATTTATGAAGGTCTGGATCTTCCTGGTGGTTGTTTTAGTTATCCTCCAGGTTTCAGCTCCATACAATAAGACTGATTTTACGTTGGAGTTGAACAGTCTAATCTTTGTTGCCAAAGACAGCTCTCTAGAGCTCCAGATGTTCTTGAGCTGTAAGAAAGCTGCTCTTGCCTTACCGATCCTTGCTTTGATGTCTGCGTCCGTGCCACCCTGTTGGTCGATGATGCTGCCTAGGTAGGTGAAGGACTGCACTTCTTACAGAGGGCTTCCATTCAGTGTGACTGGGTCATTACTGATGGAGTTAATCTTGAGGATCTTGGTCTTGTCCTTGTGGATGTTGAGGACAATCTGTGATGACGTGGCTGCCACTATGTTGGTCTTCTCTTGCATCTGCTGTTTGCTATGCGAAAGGAGTGCAAGGTCATCGGCAAAGTCCAGGTCATCAAGCTGGGTCCACAACGTCCACTGGATTCCATTCCTACGCTCATAAGTGGATGTCTTCATAATCCAATCAATGACAAGGAGAAAGAAAAATGGTGACAACAAGCATCCTTGTCTGACTCCGGTTCGCACCTGGAAGCTGTTTGTAAGCTGCCCTCCATGGATCACTCTACAGTGTGTGCCGTCATATAAGTTCTTAATCAGGCTGACCACCTTTGCTGGGATGCCATAGTGCCGAAGGAGCTTCCAGAGAGTCTCTCGATCCACGCTATCGAATGCTTTCTCATAGTCAACAAAATTGATGTACAACGAGGAGTTCCACTCCATAGACTGCTCGACTATGATGCGGAGCGTTGCTATCTGGTCCGTGCATGATCTATTTTGCCGGAAACCTGCTTGCTCATCACGTAGCTGTGGATCGACGGCATCCTTCATTCTCTAAGAGGACTCGGTTGAAGACCTTCCCTGGCACCGACAGAAGTGTGATTCCTCTGTAGTTGGCACAATTGCTGAGGTCTCCTTTCTTGGGGATTTTAATAAGATATCCCTCTTTCCAGTCGACCGGAATCACTTCTTCTTCCCATATCTTCTCAAAGAGGGGGTACAGCATTTCCACTGAAACATCCAGATCTACTTTCAGGGCCTCTGCTGGAATATCGTCAAGTCCAGCCGCCTTCCTATTCTTCATCATAGTGATGGCTTTTCTGATCTCATCTCTGGTTGGTCTGTCACAATTGATTGGAAGGTCTTCATTGGCTGGGTCAATGTCTGGTGGATTTAATGGTGCTGTTCTATTCAGGAGTTCCTCAAAGTGCTCCGCCCATCTATTCATCTGTTGTTCTATTTCTGTTATAGACTTTCCCTGCTTGTCTTTGACGGGACGCTCTGGTTTGCTGAACTTTCCAGACAGTCGCTTGGTGATGTCATACAGCTGTTTCATATTACCATTGTATGCTGCCTGCTCCGCTTCTGCTGCCAGTCCATCCACATAATCTCTCTTATCCTTCCTAATATTCCTCTTCACTACTCTATGGGCTTCAGCAGACTCTTTTTGCGCTTTAGCCTTTGCTGCTCTAGTCCTGCTGTTATTAACTACTGCCTTCTTCTTCTTTCTATCTTCTATCTTAGTCAAGGTCTCTGCTGTGATCCACTCTTTCTGCTGGTATTTCTTAATTCCAAGCACTTCCTGACATGCTGACCTAAGTGTCTCTCTCACTTTCTGCCATCTGTTGGATACACTGTCTTCCTCTTCCTCAGACCGATCCTGTAGTACTGAAAACTTATTCTTCAGCATCAGTCCAAAATCTTCCTTGATCTTATGATCCTTCAAAAGGCTGATGTTGTACTTCGCTCCTCTATCTAACGCGTCTATCCAGTTCTTCTTCAGCTTCAGCTTCAATCTGGCCACCACTAAGTGATGGTCGGACGCTACGTCTGCTCCTCTTCTAACTCTAACGTCCTGCAAAGATCTTCTGAACTTCTTGCTAATACAGACATGATCGATCTGGTTTTCTATCGTGCCTGCTGGCGATACCCAGGTACTCTTGTGGATCCGCTTGTGAGGAAAGATGCTACCTCCTATGACCAGGTTGTTAAGTGCACACAGATCCACAAATCTCTCTCCATTCTCACTCATCTCTCCCAGAGCGTGGGTCCCCATGACTTGTTCATATCCTGTGTTGTCAGGTCCAATTTTGGCATTAAAATCTCCCATAAGGATCGTAATGTCTTTGTCTGGGAGAATCTCTAATATTTTCTGAAGTCTGTTGTAAAAATAGTCTTTGTCCCCCTCTTCACTGTCATTGGTTGGAGCATAGCACTGTACAACATTCATCTTAATCCTCTTCATTTTAGTTCTGAAGGATGCTGTGATGATCCTGGAACCATGTGCCTCCCAACCAATCAGTGCTCTCTGTGCCTGCTTGGACAACATGAAGCCTACTCCCTGTGTGTGGGGTGCGTCGCTCTCTTCATGTCCGGAATACAGCAACAGCTCTCCTGTCAACAGTTGTCTCTGTCCAGCTTGCGTCCATCTTGCCTCGCTAATGCCTAGTAGGGTCAGGTTGTTGCTCCTCATCTCTGCTGCGACCTGCGACGTCTTTCTTGACTCATACATGGTTCTCACGTTCCATGTACCGATGGTAATCCTCCTGGTTGCAAGAAGGGTTATCGGCTTAGTGGCTTCCTCACGACTTTCACCACCCAGCATCATGCGTCTTCGAGTTGAAGACCCTTCTTTTTCCAGGCTAAAAGTCTCTGTTATCTCTATTGTTGGCATTTCTGTAGCAAGTTGATTTTTTACGGTGTGGAGTTGCTAGCCCCACGCCCAACTCTCCTCCTTTATCCTGACTTGGGACAGGCAGATGGCCCCAAAGGATCTCTCTGGTGGAGTTTGGATGACCTAACCATGACATCAACTAGATGATAGGCAACAAATTGGCAACAACCCTGCTGGCTGGGGAAAAGTCATGGGCACAGCAGTGGAAGGCATCTGAACTGATAATAGTGAATAGCTTTTGAATCTTTCTGGCACAAACACCCTAAAGATAGAAGGCGTTCTTTTCTAACCCAAAAAGTTCGAATGGAGATCAACACTAATGTGACTATCAACCATGTGGTAAGGGACCTGACAGAGCAGGACATGGTATTTTCTAACATCAAAGATGCAAGGCTCAGGTGGCTGGAATATGTACACTGTATGGAAGTTGGGAAACATGCAGTCAAGCATTGCCTTGAGTACCTGAGAAAAGAGGAAGCAAGAAAGGCCAAAGAAGAACTGGCAGAAGACAGTAACAGAGGATATTGCATGTGCTGGCATCACCTGGGAAGAAGTACCACAACTAGTGAGCAGCCATAATCACTGGAGCAACTGCACTGCCCGATGGGTCAGAATCACAGGAGGAACTAAGTTCTTGCAAGTGATTCTCTGAAGTGACTTATACTTTATATGAGCCTGATCTAAAGCCAATTACAGTCAATGGAAAGACTCTTACTGGCTTCAATGAGCTTTTGAGTTAGGCCCTATAGTCTAGGATATTTCACTATACATTAAGAATAGGCAGTAAAAAGGAGAATGAACACAGTAATGTGACAACATTGGCATATTCAGGAGTAAAGAAAGTGAAAGTGGTGTTGGAGAGAAACCGTGATGGATATGTTAAGAAATCAGATTAGAACTAATGCATGAAACACAATAAAGTTCCAATGCATCAACACACTTCAGCATGTGCTTAACTTTACACCTGTGAATAGTCCCATTGGCTAATATAACTATTCACATGCTAGAAGTTTATCATGTGCTTCGATAGTTAGCTGGATCAGGGTCTAAGGGCTGGTCTATACTTAGCCGCTAGTTCGGCGGCTGGAAATTGAACTTCCTGGTTCGATTCATCGCGTCTGGTCTGGACGCGATAAATCGAACCAGGAAGTGCTCGCCGTCGACTGCGGTACTCCAGCTCAACGAGAGGAGTACCGCGGAGTCGACGGGGGAGCCTGCCTGCCGCGTGTGGACCGCGTCTGAACCGCGGTAAGTTCGAAGTAAGGTATGTCGACTTCAGCTACGTTATTCACGTAGCTGAAGTTGCGTACCTTACTTCGACTTGGGGGGTTAGTGTAGACCAGGCCATAGTCTAGTCTCTTGTGCTAGTTTTTCTTTTCCAACTTTTTGCAAATATGTAAATTCAGATTTGTATGTTCAAAATAACTGTGCAAGCAAACATGCAAAATTATGGCCACAATATTAGATGCTGGGCTGAGGACTCTGAAATTGTGCGTGTTGTGAAAGATGTGAGGTTAATTATAACAAAACCCATTCTGCATTAATTGGTCTAGTGGCTTGACAGAAGCACTTTTCATCATCATCACTGAGTTAGTTGTATTGTCATAGTTCCAAAAAGCCCTAATTATGGATCCAGGTACCATTGTATTAGGCTCTTTACTGAGAAAGAAAAAGACCGTTTTTGCTCCAATTGCTTCCACTCTTGATAGGAGTAGTTTTGTCTGTGAGGCCAGAGTTCAGGAACTCAAAAGTCTCTCATTTCTCAAACTCTTCTATCTGAGAAGTGACATGCTTCAACTTTAGAGTCAACAGTACAATAATAAATGTTCATTTATCTGACTACATTCTGATAGCGATTCTCAGAGGGATTGGCAATAGAGTTAGAAACCTATTCACTTCCACTTTGTGATATAAAGAAATGGCTTACCCATTCCCAAGGTTGATTACAAGAAAGAAATAAGTTGCTAACCAACAAAAATCCTGTGTTGAGGATAACGTCCTTAATATTTTTCAAAAATGAGGACTGAGCGGGAGGAATTGAAATAACTCCAACATTACTAAAAAAGATCAATTCTCTCTAATTGGAATGTTTATCATTGTTTGCCATGAAATGCCAGGGGCTGTTTGAAATGTTACTCAATATCAGGTGAACAAACTACCTTGTACCTATCTCCCTTTTGTGGAGCAAAGCTTTGCATTGGCAATATGTTGGGTTGTTGTTGTTTTAATGATGAGTGTTCTTTGAAGTTTGTTGCAAAACAGGGATATAGAACTGTTCAAATATCATGAATACAGCAAGACTGCCTTTTTGACAGGTTTCTAAAGAGTTCAGCAAATTCACTGTTCACACTGTGCTGTTTGTTAATTTCACCAGAGATGAAAGGAAATTTCCACCAGAACAAATTACTTTGTACCAAAAGTTTGAATGTATACATTGCAGTGGAATGGGGAGGAAAGGGAATTTGCAGAATTTTGGCAAGGTTTCTGGTGAACAGAAATTATGTGGATTGTAAATTTATACTCATTTACACCAGCTTAAGATCTAGCCCCCCCTTTTGTTGCTCAAATGCCTCTTTTTGTGTGCTAACTTTTAACTAAGGCAGTTAGTGCTGTTTCAATGATATGTATCTATTAAGCATTCTGCCAAGGAGAGCTACTTGGTTAGAACATAAACAGACATTACTAGTCACTAATAATTGCCACACAAGCCTGTGCAATGCGATACTCAATGTGTTGTGATTCTGAATTGCAGAAAGAAGTTTGAAAGAAGTGCTTTTTAATTCTGGCACTGGTGGAGTACTTATAGGTATTATGTGGTAAATCTCTCAATTCTGTTCCAACTCAAAATAAGGATTGAACCTTTAAATTAGGTCATTTAATTCTACTGATTTGGGGCTGTCTAAATATGGGTACAGATAGGTTGGGGTGTACTAACTAACATCACCTAACCATGACCTTTTCCTGGTGTGGATATATTGCAATGCCTTTTATTTATTGGGCAGGTCAATGTCAACCCCTGGGAGATATAATTGGAGAAATCCCCAGCTATAGTGGAGAACACAGAAAAGACATATATACATGAATGAAAGCAGATCTCTGACTGGAAGCACAGTCTCTTTCTCATCTTCTCTGTCCTAAGGACCTAGGCAGAACAATTAGATTCCAGAATACACAGCTGATGGAAGGATGAGGAACTGGACCTGATCTGTCTGTCACACACACAAACACAAACCCTTATTGCACAATGCTGGTTGTTGTCTCCCTTTCTATTAAAGGTAAAGAGAGCTGGTTGAATAATGCAAAATGTTCACAAATAAAGCATAGTAAAGAAAATCAAATCAGTACTGACAAATAATATTAAAAATTATATGCCAAGGCCTGAATAACCTATTTGTCCTTCAGGAAAGGAGTGTCTTTTTTACTCAGTGTTACTTGGGGAAATTCCTCTATAAGACAGGAAGAATTTTAAAGACCCAGGATTAAATTTAGAAAAGTGTATTCTGCTTTGAAAGAGTCTGAAGATTGGAATAAATATTCCCTAGTCTTAAAATGATGATTTCATCCTGTTGTGACAATTGAGCCTACAAATTAACCTGAATTGTGAGCTCAACTGTAAACATTATGTTGAAGTTCATAACATGTTAAAATAACCTATAACAAATGATTATGGAAAAGGTATGAAAGGGAGACTGAATAACTCTCTTTTGGGGTCCCTAAAGAAGTGGGGGAGCACAAAAGAACAAAGAAAACAGACAGAAAGAATAGACAGAGGCTATTGGAGCAAGCTTCACCATCATGGCTGCCATTTAGGCCCCTGGACTTTCAACATCCTGATCCTGAGAGGTGTCCGGGCCAGAAAGGGGCCAGAGAGGGATAGTGACTCAGATAGCATTGCCACCTCTACCAGATCCAGCTGAATCCCAGCCACCACCTTGCTATGACAGTTGCCATGTAAAAGACTGTCAAACAAGGTGGATTTTCCTTCTAAGACTAGACTTTAACAGCAGCAGCAACATCTCTGGCCCATCTTCACTAACTTCTCTTTTTTCCCCAAAAAGGAGAGTTACCATGTAATACTGTCAAAAAGAGGACAAATAATTAAATACTGTCTACAGCTAAAGGGAAAGGAAACAAAGGATTTTGTTGAAATGAAAGCCATATGTAATAGTTTACATTTCAAATGCTTTAGCCATTTTTTCCCTTTCTGTATCTTGATGAATTTGGGTTTTAGGACAATGGAATAACAGAGGTGGAAAAGAGAAGTCATTCCTACCTATAGAATGCAGAACCATGACAGAAGTTTCATTTGATATGAAATTGGTATTAAGGATGGAATAACTGAAAAAGATGCATAAAGTCATCCACTACAACTCTTCAGAATTCATTTAAAAGCCTGTTTGCTAGTAGGACTACCCACATAAATGTATGTGGGGAGAGACATACATATATAACTATTACATGACTGCTAGACAATACACTTTTTCCCCTGACAACTCAGATCTCATGTATGCCTTTTACTTACTTGTTCTTTAACACTTAACCCATGAACAACCACCTTGGTCAACACAATATGGCATAAAATTGTATTTTGACAATGAACAATGCCATCTGGATTTAAGACCTCATGCAGTAGCATGAAAGACTGACTGCATTATCTTATGGCGGTGTAGAGTATATTAAGAAGTGTCACCATTGTATACGAATTTCCAGTTTGCAACAAGTACTTACCCATAAATGTAAATGGATGGAAATTCAATACATCTTAATGGACATGCTGGATCATTTATGGCTTGATTAGATTTGCTAGATGTGTGTGTTTTTATCTCCTCCTGTTTGTATTTAGAAGGCTAACTCAATCAGCAATGAAGGAGAATATTGATCTTTTGGGGAGATTACTTTCCAGTGGACTGAATAACTTTAGAAGGGAAAAAATAACAGTAAATCTTAATCTGTTTCTAAGAGTCCCTGAAATCTGGTCAATCTGTAACTCAAGTACATAAGAAATGCTGGTCTTCAGTGCTGGATATATTTCAATTAACTATTTTTTTCTTCTGCTAATTGTCTTCCTAGATAATAAAGCTGTTTGGTAGGTGTAAAAAGGATAGGAAATTGAAGCTATTTGCAAGTGTTTTTATTTAAATTGTTTTTTCTCCTGACTAGACAAAGCTCAAGAGACAGATGTAAATCTTTGACAATCAACTGCATCCCCATTATGGAAGGGATTTAGTTGTCATATAGAAATGTATTTATATAAAAAATATTAATTTAGTAACTTTCTGTTCTGAGGATTACTGAATTCAGAGATTTAAAATCCTAAATGGGTTCTTTTGACCGCAAAGACCTCTTGTTAAGGCCAATACTGCTGCACTAGAAATAATTTTATTTAAAAATTCACCCCCTCTTCCCCCAGTGAGTAATTTGAAAAGGAAAAGCAATAAAAACTACTACTAAGAAAAAGAATATGAATGAGATGCAAGGAAATGGATAAATAGAAATGTAAAACTATTTTAGAATAATTCCCAATATGGCCATGTTAATCATAAACTTTAAAAGTTTAAATATTCTCTAGTTGCTCTGGGCTGGGATCGAGGGGTTTGGAGGGCAGGAGGGGGATCAGGGCTGGGGCAGGAGCTTGGGGTATGGGGGGGAGGCTCAGGGGTGCAGGCCCCGGATGGCGCTTACCTCAAGTGGCCATGTTAATCATAAACTTTAAAAAGTTTAAATATTCTCCTAATTTATTTCCTTATCTCCGCCCCACCCCAGCCAGAGTCTGGACACCCTGACACTGAGAGGTTTGAACTCAAGAGCCTGGATCCAGATCTAAATCTGTATTTTGTAAATGGCCACTATCTTTATTTATAATGGACAAAAACAAACCTGAGACTTGGACACCCCCAAGCTTTGGACTGTTCCAAATCCACATCCAAATTGTATGGTTCAAACCAACCTCTAACGGTCCAGTTCTTATAAAATATCATTACACGCAATAAGCAGGTTAGTACTTCCACTCTAAGGATGACAATCATTCTAATATGCAAAGATATTGTTATGGCAGCAGTTACTAGGTGGCCCTGTTTCATGTAACCTTATACTTTTTCTTAGCATGCAAGCACTATTCAGAGTTTGAAGAAATGTGTGTTGCATTTATCATGCAATTTCTTTTTGGGGTGCTGTGGCAAACATCAAAGGAGTTTGCTCTCCGTCTCAAGAACTGACTGTAGTTAGAAAAAGAAGGCAGAGATGCTACCTAGAAACCAGGCACTGGTGTGGACTAAGATTCCAGATGGACAGTTATGGTTGATACTTTTGTTTGCTATTTGTAACTACCTCTGTTCAAGGACTGATGGATTATCCCTGTCTCTCATTCATTACATCCAGGCTGCATCTAAATCTTGTGGATTCTTACGGTATACCATATTTAAGATCTGGCCTCTTCCAGTTGTCCACACAGCTGCAATGCTCATCCAGGCTCTCATCTTGCATCCTAATTACTGTAACATCCTTTTCTCTCTGGCCTTGAAAAATATAATCTTATCCCACTCAAAGCCACTAAAACTGCTATTAAAGATAATTCTCCTAGCTCAGGGATGGGCAAACTATGGCCCATGGGTCTGATAGAGCTCACCAGCCATTTTAATCCGGCCCTCAAGCTCCCGCTGGGGAGCGGAATCTGAGGCTTGCCCTGCTCCGGCACTCCAGCCAGGGAGCAGGGTCGGGGGCCACTCCACGCAGCTCCCGGAAGCAGCGTTCAGGCCCCCCTCCGGCTTCTATGCATAGGGGCAGCCCAGGGGCTCCACTCTGCAAACTGCCCCCTGCAAGTGCCATCCCCACAGCTCCCATTGGCCAGGAACTGTGGCCAATGGGAGCTTCAGGGGCGGTGGCAGTGGAAAGGGCAAAGCGCAGCTGACGGGGCAGCGCCTCTGCGTAGGAGCCAGAGAGGGGACATGCCATTGCTTCTGGGAGCTGCTTGAGGTAAGCGCCACCCGGGGCCTGCACCCCGGAGCCTCCCCCCATACTGCAAACTCCTTCCCAGCCCTGATCCCCTTCCTGCACCCCAAACCTCTCATTCCCAGCCCCATGCCAGCACCTGCACCCCAAATCTCTCATTCCCAGCCCCATGCCAGAGCCTGCACCCCCAGCCAGAGCCCTCACCCCATGCCCCAAACCTCTGCCCCAGCTCTGATTCCCCTCCCGCCCTCTGAACCCCTCGATCCCAGCCCAGAGCACCCTCCTACACCCCAAACACCTCATCCCCAGCCCCACCCCAGAGCCCTCACCTCCTCCCACACCCCAAGCCCAATTTGATGAGCATTCATGGCCCGCCATACAATTTCTATACCTAGATATGGCCCTCGGGCCAAAAAGTTTCCCCACCCCTGTCCTAGTTCATTGCTTTGACCATGTCATTCATTGCATCCCTCCATGGTCTCCCCTTTCTCAATTATATCAAAGTAAGCTACTTATCTTCCCTTTTTACTCTGCACATCATCTCTATCTCCCCATCACTTCTCACACACTATTGAGATACTAGCTCCTGATTCTGATTAGCCAACTATGCCAGTCTTCATTGTCCACTTCTTCAATTTACAAAACAAACTTCTTCGTGCCTTCTCCCAGGCTGTTCCTCCTATATGGGAGGAGCTCCCAGTGAACACCCACAAACCACCTCATTGCCCTCCTTAAAACTCCTTTGTAGTGATACCTTCTGTCACAGTTTTGATGTAAATTCACCTTTATTCCCTCTCCATAGCTCCTTGAGGACACCCACTTAAGGCTTCCAGTTCCTAGCAATCATGTCTCTTGGGAGGACACTTATGTCTCTCTCCTTCCTGACCAGGGGTTTAAGCCTTCACTGCTCCCTGTCTTATATTGAGATATTCACAGCAAGCCAATCTGTTTTCTCTCCAAGGGCTATAACCAGTTACAAGTTACCACACAGCTCTTTGTAAAGCAAGCACATTCATTCTCAATGTAAAATCATTACAGAGAAAATATATTAAAGACAAAAGTTTCTATACATGTACTACAATCTATACAGAGGTCACCCATCCATTTTGTGGGGCCCCTAGTAGGTCAAAGTTTTTCCAACCTTTCTGCAAAGTTGGAGCCCTTGGGCAGAAGGTCCTGTCCATTTGATGGATCAGAAAGAACATCCCAAGTCCATTTAAATCAAGTGTCTTTTGTTTGTTTGTTTTTTAATCAAAAGCCCTCCTCTTTGATTGTTGGTTTCTGGAAAAGCCAGTATGAACCAGCATATGCAAGCATCGCAAGGGATGGAACTTCTCTGGAGGTGTTTATAACCTAAGCAATTCAACCTTAATCCTGGTGGGAGTTGTGCCAACCCTCCGTACATTGGATTACATACAATTCCTGGCCCACAGTGATACATAAACCTTTCATACCCTTAACGCAAAATGATCCCCAAGGAAATTGTATGCAGTTACTATATCTGTCACATCTACAAACTTGACAAAGTTTAGGCTGCTGGTTTATCATACTGACCAATATTATCTCATTGTTTCTTTGTGCTCCCTCTCTGTACCTGTTTTCTTGTTTTATAATTAGACTGTGAACTTTTTGGTGAAGGGACTGTCTTTCTGTTTTTATACACAGAGTTTAACAGAACGGGATCCTGCCCCAACACTAGGGCTTGTATGTGCTGATACAATACAAATAATAATAGTAATAAAATCAACAAGTTGCACTAGGCATATACCCAGTCTTTTTCTGATTTTTCCACCAGGAAGCCAACCTGTAAGGCCCCCCCACCTGCAACCATTCAGAGGGTTCACTTTCTGAATGACCCTAAGATAAATCTATATTAGGAAATTAACCACACATCACTGTTCTTAGCAATATACCTAATGGAGTGAGTCAGATAAGTACACCCCCAGCAGGCTAACATTTTTAATAACTTTTATAGATTTCTAGCAGTCAGCTGCTTACCCTTAGAGCCTTGTCGGATCTCAGGCTAATGCTAACATAACTTTTTCTAAATTAAACTCTCCTACCAGAGGGCTTCTTCCCTGCATTCTTATAATTCAATGGTGCAGTGTTTCTCTGCAAAAGTGAACATCCTGTAGCATGATCGTTGGCATTCTTCCCTTCCCCAACTCTAGCGGGTCATTCAGCTCAAGCTAAAATTCCTCAAGTCTGCATTAGCATCCTTTGGAGACTTCAGTAATAAGCTGTCAACATTTTCAATTTGAACAATTACCCAAGAGACCTCTTCCCCATGAATTAACCAGGCCAGTAATTTACTGGAATTGTCTCATTGTTCATATGTTTAGTATTTCCCCCAAATGAACAGGGTTGTTTTTTTTTCCATTTCCCCATCTGACAAGTGTTAATCAAATTGCACTCAGATTTAGTTTAATTTAACTTTATTTGTGCTTGAGGAGATTTTATTTTACCAAACTCATTTTCAGGATGAAATTGCCTTTCATACACAAAAATAAGCAAGACACTGAAGGAACTTGTAGATGCTTTAATGAATAAGCAAGTGCCGTATGTTCTATTTTACACCACTTCGTGTGTGTCCTATAACACAAATGAAGTCCACATTCAACTCAAACAAATTTATATTTGTGCAATGTCCAACAGCGTGGAGATTCATTTCTTTAGGCTGTAAGAAGTTTGGTTAACTTGCGCACTGCCCCATAGGTCTAATGGCCAAGACATAAGCATCTTACACCAAGAATAGTGGGTTCTAGTCCCATCTAGGATAGATGTCCCTTTTCTAAAAGATACTATATTTCAACTACAAGCTGCTAGGAATCATTGGGTGAAATCCAATAGCCTGTATTATGCAAGGAGTAAGAGTAGGAGATAATGGTCTCTGACTACGAAATTCAGGGCAGGAACAGTGGTAGTTGTGTATTGTACAGCTCTAGGCAGTGTTTCTCTGTCAAAATGATCATACTGTAGCATGAAAATAATTTCACAGGGTTTCCTTTTAGGCCACTTTTCTGATTAAGCGATAAAACAGGGATATTATTAACAGGCATCCCTGTCCTGTGTCTACATCTTCTTAGAATGTGTTATACTGAAAAGAACATAAGCAATATTTGTCCTATAAGATAGCATGATCTGGTGGATAGGGTACTGGAGCAGGAGATCATTCCTAGCTCTGCCACTGACCTGCTGTGTAACCCTGGGTAAGTCACTTCCATTCTGTTTCCTCTCCTACCCATTGTCTGTTTGGATGGTAAACTCTTAGGGGCTGGGATTATCCCTTGCCATTTGTTTGCACAGTCTGCAGAACAATCCAGCCCTGAGTTGGGTCTGGGTGCAATGCTTGATTGAAAATTCTTTGCGTCAGGGTCTGTCTTTTTGGTCTTTGTATAGTGCCTAGCACAATTGGGCCGTGGCCCATGACTGGGGCTCATAGGCGTTACTACAATACAAATAAATATAGAAATAATAATATAAAATAGTAAATCGCACACTTTCTGTCGGTGCCCCATTAACATATGCCATCTCCCACAAACATTTTTACAGAAAAATTTGAACATGAAAAGCACTTGCTTCTAATGGTTTAAGCCTTGAATTTATGCAAATAAATGAAAGTTTATGCAAATCTGAAGGCTAATATATTTTCAGAGGACCCTTTTCTTTTAAGAAGAATTTTCACAGTAGGAAACATAGGTAGTGAGTGCCCTTTCAGAGATATCTATACCTTCTCACCACTCCCACCCTGCCCTTAGGCCAGCACTCATTATGCACCTAACGTTTTCATATGTGCAGATAAAAAATGCTTAAATTAAAACTGTGGCTCCTATGTTTAACTAACTGTTTCTATTGCCTCCAGTTATCAGAACCACCTGGCACATCTTAGATTGGCACCTACTATGGTTATTTTTCTAGAATAATGCAGAAGTCATAAGCAGGTGGTAGCGTTTACTGTCTAGGCCATTATTCTTTTGTTTCTTGCCTTTGGCCACTGTTTCCTACCAGATGTGTTCTGCATCCTTGCTTTTAATTAAAAAAAAAGTTTGACTATGATCTATAGCAGTATTGGATTTGTGTGCACGTGCTCATGAACAATTTTGTTCTTTAGAGAAATTTAAAGAATTAATAGCTAAATAATAAATGAAATTGGAATCATGTGTTACTACTGTATATGAATTGTATTTCCATCATAAACATCAAAACATTGTTCTGCTTTTTACGGAGAGGTTTTATGTAAAATAAGCTATTTGTCATTATTCTTCAAAGGCAACTAATAGAGTCTTACACATAAAATATAAATGAGTCCTCTTACCGGGGGCTGAAAATATCTGAGTCATTGGTTAAAACACACAGCCACACACACCACCAGAGTACTACAAACCCTAACTTGGATAATAAAGGCTGTCCTCCAGGTTTAAATATCCTTCATCTGAATTGTAACATTTTTTCCCTGCCATCCTCCAGACTCATACAAAGAACTCAGTGTCCCTGTAAATTCTGATTGGTCTTTTAGGTGCCTTCATTTGAAAATGCCATCATGCAAAACAACTTACAGTACATTATGGGCGTTTCATATATTTCCTTGCCATGACATTTAAGTGTCTCTCTGGTAGAAAAATTCACTTTGTCAAAATGACAGCTTGATAGTGCATAAATACCTTTACTCTTTGACTACAATGTCATATTTGCTGACTTTGCCATTAAAATAATTCTTTGTTTCTCTTAACATATGGTCAGCTTAGACTATGAAAATCTACTCACATTTTTCTGCTTTACCATCAACACTTACAAGCAATTAACATAACAATGCTGAATATACCAGAAGCAATGTTAATCTTTTGTTAGGTAATAAGCATCAGCAACCAAAGGCTTAGGAGACAATTGAATAAGAAGGAGTGGAACCCTTCCAGCATGAGGTTTTTTGTCATCACAATAGCTGACAGAAAAAAATAGCTCATTGTCTTGCAGTGGTGCTGGAACTAGGGATACTGCTGCACCCTCTAGCTTGAAGTAGTAACAACGCACCAAATACATGGCTTCCATCATCAGCACCCCCACTATAAAAATTGTTCCAGCACCGCTGCTATCCTGCATTCTAGTCCCACTAAACCATCATATCCTCTTCCTTTCATGTCAGCTCTTAGGTGTGTGAATAGAGAATTTTTTTTAGAATGTAGCATCCAAACAAACATGGCTCATTTGTGTCAACTTGATAGGAGTAAGTTATGTTATAGAAAAGTGTGTGTGTAGGGGGGTGGGGGGGGGGGAGGGCAGAACAGTATATTGCCAGAAAAAGGAGCAACCACGCCTTCAGAAGTGATTGACTGCCTACTTTCAACTGACACTCCCCATCATATAATTGCACTTTTATGATTTTTTTTTCCTAGCATGCCTTTGAAAAGAGGTGTGGTCTGGAATTTTAAGTCTGACAAAAAAAACAGTTGTAACCCTAAAGTCCAGGGACTGCAACTGGCTGCTGCAACTCCCCTTCTTCCTGCTGGTAGTGTTACCAATTCATGATTTTCTTGCAAGTCTCATGTTATTTAGTGTATTTAAAAAAACCCAGAGACCCTGCAGTCATCTGAATGCACTAGAACCTTAGCTTTTCTCTCTTTTTTAAAAATAGTAAGTTTCTAGTACTCATTCATTCAGATGTAAGCTTGAAAATGTTACCCTTAAAAGATACAAGAGACAGAAGACAAATAAAAAGAGCTCTAAATGCTTTTTTTTTTAACCAAAAAAACAAAACCACTCTGATTCTTAGTGGTAACATCCAGTTTACATACACAGTTGCATTTCTGCAATTCTTATCTTGATATTACAGTATGGCAGAGTTCTGGGACTTGATTAAAATGCTAGTAGTCCTTTTGGAAAGACAACTATTTATATTCTAGCTTCAGCATTTAAACTGCTCTGGGAAATACTTGTTTTTTTAATTGTTTTCTATGACTCGATTGCAGTCTATAGTTCAGCCTGAAACTGGCCTTCCCTGAGATGCTTCTAAATGTGAAAATAATATGCCATAGTCCACTTATATTCACACTTTGGAAGAGAATTCTAGGTTTTATTGCACAGGTTTCATCTCCATTTGCACAATGTATATTTTAGTCCAATCAGGTTCTAAAGGCATGAGGAATAGAGACTGAAGGCACTGGAATAAAACTCAGGAAATCTACATTCATCAACTCCTGTCCCTTTCACAGGCATCCTGTGCCACTTTAGGCAAGTCACTTGATTTTTCTGTTACTTCATTCCCCATCTGTAAGATGGAGGCCATAGTACATCCTTTCTTCTGTGCTGCTTGTGTGTTGGCAGAGTAACTAGCACAATGGGGTCACTAACAGCTTTGTCTTCCAGAGATTCCAACCTTCTTTTAAGATTTCAGGACAATGGATATGTTATGCACTTCGCTATGTTAATAATGTACAAAGAGAAGACCTAGATCAAACATAAGTTATGGTTACTCTCCAAAGAGAAGGGAGCTGGAGCATTTACTTGTGCACAATGGAGTTCAGCAGGCTATTGTGAAAAGACAACTCAAGCTGTGCTATCAAATGTCAGAAAGCGGCACATATTTCTTTGTATGCATTATCAATACAGAACTACACAAAATGGGTAATATTTTAAAAGAAACTAAATGACTTACAAGCCTAACATACTGGAAGTCAATGAGACTTAGCTGTAGGGTGGCCATATTTCCCAAATTAAAAACAGGACAATGCCCGAGCCCCATGCCGCCCTGCGGCTAATGTTGCCACTTACCCTAAATGTCCCTTTGGCAAAACTGGGCATTTTGATGATAATCAGTTGCAACAGCAAACGGGACATATGCCCATTTTTGTTAAAGAAAGACAGGATGCCTGGGACAGGGCTTACGAAGGGGATTGTCCCAGCCAAAATGGGATGTATGGTCACCCTACTTAGCCTTCTACATAACTTAAGCACCTTTGAAAAATGTTACTCAATGGACGCTTCAGTGTAGGAGATACAGATTATGTCTTATTCTGTGCTCACTTCCAAGCCTCTTTAGAAACCCATTTCCATTCTAATTTGAATATAAAATTTGGAGAACGTGTATATTTTTGTTATGGGGTAGCCCAGGTTAGATTGAGCCCCTTGCACAATGTGGCTCAAATACACAATAAGAGACATTCCCTTCCCCACATAGCTTACATTCTGAATAGACAAGATGAGTGAAATGATTATTCTGCCTATTTTACAGTTGGCAACTGAGGCAAGAGAAATTAAGGGCTGTAGTCACACAGGAAATCCACAGCACATCCAGGAATTCAACACACATCTGCCAGCCTAGGACCTTAACAGAAAAAGCATTTTTGCTCATTCTCCCCTTTAAAGAGGTCCTACTGTTTCCTAGTGTTACCTGGAGGGCACTATTTTGCTATTGTTCAGCATCAATGTTTGAATGAAAAAAAATGGAGGAAGAATTTGTACCAGTTTCTGATCCAGAAAACCAGGTACTATAGTGAATTACTGTGCTTGACTTTGTGAGTTTAATTAACTTAGAGAAACTGTTTATCTTGTATATCATATTTTGTAATTCATGGATCCTAATTTATATCATTTTACAGCAATACAAATGAAATTTAAAAAAAAAATCTCATTTCAATATTACATCCAAAGTCATCAGTTCTAATCATTGTTTAATTTCTCTGAGGAACAGGGCAACTAGTATTTCTATGCAATGATCAATTATTACTTAGCCTAAACAATTGGTTGTAATGAATGTTTCAAAAGGTGTACAATATTGGTTTTCAATGGTATTAAATTATTTAGATTTAAATTAGCCAATATGGCTTTAATTTATTTACAATGCATTCTAAAGTTGTGGTTAATTGCTTTGCCCATTTTTTGTATATATCTCTTTGACTGTTTGTTAAGCTCAGTGGCTATGCTAATGTATATGATGCCTAGCACTGAGCTCAGGTAGTACATGAAATTGCTAGGGCTGGATGTAGGTACATGCTGCAAGAAGAGCATGCCTTCCATCTCCATTGCCAGGATGGCATAAGGGCCAAGCATAATTGCAGCCTCAACCTCAGGGCAGCATAGAGACTGTCCCTCTTCCTCTTTTTCTAGAGTCACCCAGCACCCAGTTGCAGCAGTCTGGGCCATGACCTTATTTTTCACTCCCCTGGAGCTTTACTGGCATACCAGGGAACATTTAGCACTCAATAAAGGGAAGTAACAGAGGGTGAACTCCCACCATATGCCAGGTAGTTGAATGAAGATTTCATCCTCCCAGTCCTGAGAGGCTTTGTGCTGCCCCTTCCTCTCTGCTATGCCCAATAGCATGCTCTCCACTTAAATCATGCTCACCATAGTGACAGAGGGTTAAGTTTATTTAAGCTATCATGCCATATCATTTTATAACAAACCAATTCCTACAGCTAGTTCCTCAGTTGGTGTCAAGGAATGTAGTTATTCAGATTTATACCAGACACTGGTTTGGCCCTCTCTCTTTGATGATTCCAAATGTCATATTATTGTTCAAAGAAACTGGATTCAATTTCTATTAAGCCTGCTCTAATCACTGTCAATGGACACTTTTGTAAACAAAATATTCATTTTCATCCAGTGACAAACAGTAGCAAGCTGCCTGTAGAATTAATCCCTGAAAGAGTTCAATTGTCCCTGTTTTCTATACTCACTCTATGAATTAGTCAAATTTTCACTCACTTTGTTAAAGTGTAAACTAGGCCTGTGCCAGAACTAATTCTTTGAGCTTATCTACACAGTCCAAACCAGAGGGTATGCACTCTAGCATATTGTGCACTTACTGCCCCATATGGACCTGCTAGTGTGTACTAGAGGTAAGAGTATAGGACCAGATCTTTAGCTGGCGTAAGTTTGTATAATTTGACTGCAGTCAGTAGAACTATGCTGATTTCTACCTGCACATGATCTGGACCTTAAGATCTACAGCTTCTTCTTATAGCTTCCTTTATGATTTTTTTTAAAACCTGGAAAGGGTTCAGGAATCTCTTATTGCCTCTTATCCCTTGCCATGTTTATTAATTTGTAAGACCTACCTTCGTTTCCACATCTGGTAATGGATTTCATGGGCTTGATTTATCCTGGTTGGCATAGGAGTGTGCTAACTGCAGAAATCTGAGACATCAAAAGCAGTTGTACTCCTGGGGCTCATCCCTAGAGAAAGCAGGTGGTGTTTGCACTACTGCCCTCTGTAAGATCTCCCACCAGTGGAGACAGTCTTTAAATGTAGGTCATGGTTCCACAGGAACTGCATGGGTAGAAGTTGTGGTTAATCAGCACATCCCCCTAGACATTCTGGCTAAGCAAAAAATCTAAACACTTCAGGCTTGAGGCTGCCGTGTAATAAATTCATCATAGATCCTGATGAGAACAACACTAAAAATATTGATTTTACAGGCAACCACATTAAATGTGATTTGTCTCAAAAGACTGTTCTCTCTGATTTGTCACAGTGAGTCTTTTTACTTTTTGATTGTGGTTTTCTAAAATCTAATCTGAAAAGGTTAACTCTCTACATGGGTAACATTCTAAGTTAGAATGAATCTGAAAGTTACAATCAAGGACTTTCCGACTACAGGCTGTGTTCCTGTGAAACTGACCTTACATTGTACATTGTACAATGTTAATCAGTGCCTTTGTCTGAAAGACTGGCATTTTTTCAAAGCACCTGCAGTTCCTGTGCATATTTTTATTAATGCCTTTATTAGTTCTTAAGTTTCATTCCACTGTGATCTGCTTATGGGCATTTCAGGTTTTTATCTTTGTTCGTTATCCAATTTGCCTTAAAATTTTGACCCCAGGTTATTGGCAGGGAACAGATTGCCCTTTATCTCCCTTTACTATTAATTGCACACAAGTCATAGTGAAGTGAAATTCAAAAGGTCAACAGTAACGAAGGCTTTTATCTTCCTATGGTTTTTGTTTCAAGTTAACTTTGATTAAGCAAGGTACTAAGTAGATGATCTGTAAAACAGTAGCAGAATCGGCTAAGTAGTGTAAATCTTGTCTGTGAACTCAAGTAGAGTTCATTTTGAAACTGTTGATGAGATCCTCTTAATTATTTAAAGATTTTTCTCCAAACATTGGGCATTAAAAAAAAAAAAAGCAGAAATTCCAAAGTTTTCATGATTGAAATTCCAAAGTTTTCATGATTTCAACATCAATGACTATTCATCTCAAACGTCTCATCAGGAGTTGATCATTCCCCAATTATTTTTATCCTGTTTAAAATGTTTGTCATCTAGCAATGACAATATCATATGACAGGTAGCCAACCATGCAATATGACTAGTGACTAGTCAAAGCAAGCAGTTTGCAAACAATCCCTAGAGTGAAGGCTATTTGTCTAAAACCATTCACCAGATTTTTATCAATATATTAGGAGATCAAGACTCATGGGAATGATTTGCAAATAGAAAGAGGACTAAATTAATAATGAATATTGCTTGCCATAAAATATTCAGCCAACTCTAGCAATTAATGATATTTAAAGTTACCTTATATTTGTTATACCCATGGATAGGTCAGTATAATTTATTTGGCTGAGATTTGCTCATGTGGTCTAGAATTACTTATTATTGTTCCTAGATGGTCAATATATTTTGAAATATTGGTTGAGATAAATGCAACTGTTTTCTTCAAAAAAAAAAGTAGGCTCAATATATGAAGAAAAAGTTGTTGAACATTTGTTAACAAAAAGATGCTCTATGTGAGTCAACTAAAACCATTCCCCATTGCTCGTTTTTGCACTGATACATGTACATACCTTCCATTTAGATTAAAGGATGCCTACAAGTGTATCAAGGGGAGACTTGAATCTAGTAACAAGCAACACACAGGGAAAGTGGTTTTTTGTTTGTTTTTTTGCTCTTCTGCTGCTTCTTAGGGTATGTCTACACTACGAGGATAATTCGATTTTACTTAAATCGAATATGTGGAATCGATATTGCAAAGTCGAACGTGTGTGTCCACACTAAGGACACACTAAGGACAGTAATTCGACTTTGTGAGTCCACACTAACGGGCGAGCGTCGATATTGGAAGCGGTGCACTGTGGGCAGCTATCCCACAGTTCCCGCAGTCCCCGCTGCCCATCGGAATTCTGGGTCGAGCCGCCAATGCCTTCTGGGTAAAAAAAATTTGTCGTCATCCGTCCGTCACTAACGCCCTCCCTCCCTCCATGAAAGCGCCGGCGGGAAATCAGTTCGCGCACTTTTCTGGTCAGTGACAGCGCGGACGCCACAGCACTGCGATCATGGATCACGCTGCGACCATCGCTGCACTTGTGGCCGTTCTCAACACCTCGCAGCTTATCATACACCTTTCCCTGAGGCAGATGCAGAGAAATCGGGCGAGGAGGCTACGGCACCGCCGTGAGAGCCTGAAGTCGGAGAGTGGCACAGAGCTGTCAGAAACCACGAGCCCCAGTGCCCAGGACATCACGTTGGCAATGGGGCATGTGGATTTTGTTGAACGGCGATTCTGGGCCCGGGAAACAAGCACGGACTGGTGGGACCGTATAGTGCTTCAGGTCTGGGATGAATCCCAGTGGCTGCGAAACTTTCGCATGTGGAAGGGGACTTTCCTCGAACTTTGTGAGTTGCTGTCCCCTGCCCTGAAGCGCAAGGACACCCGCATGCGAGCAGCCCTCACTGTCCAGAAGCGAGTGGCCATAGCCCTCTGGAAGCTTGCAACGCCGGACAGCTACCGGTCAGTCGCGAACCACTTTGGTGTGGGCAAATCTACCGTGGGGGTTGTTGTCATGCAAGTAGCCAAGGCAATCGTGAAGGTACTGCTCCTAAAGGTAGTGACCCTGGGAAACGCGCAGGTCATCATAGATGGCTTTGCCGCGATGGGATTCCCAAACTGCGGTGGGGCTATCGATGGGACTCACATCCCTATCCTGGGACCGGACCACCAGGCCAGCCAGTACATCAATAGAAAGGGCTACTTTTCAATGGTGCTGCAAGCACTGGTGGACCATCGGGGACGGTTTACAAACATCTACGTCGGATGGCCGGGCAAGGTTCATGACGCTCGCGTGTTCAGGAACTCTGGTCTGTTTAGACGGCTGCAGGAAGGTATTTACTTCCCAGACCACAAAATAACTCTTGGGGATGTGGAGATGCCTACAGTCATCCTCGGGGACCCAGCCTACCCGCTAATGCCCTGGCTCATGAAGCCCTATACTGGCGCCCTGGACACAGAAAAAGAACTCTTCAACTACCGGCTGAGCAAGTGCAGAATGGTGGTGGAGTGTGCTTTTGGCCGTCTCAAAGGGAGATGGAGAAGCTTACTCACTCGCTGTGATCTCAGTGAAACCAATATCCCCATCGTTATTGCAGCTTGCTGTGTGCTCCACAATCTGTGTGAGAGCAAGGGGGAGACTTTTATGGCGGGGTGGGAGCTAGAGGCAAATAGCCTGGCTGCTGATTACGTCCAGCCAGACAGCCGGGCCATTAGAAGATCCCAGCGGGACGCCCTGTGCATCCGGGAGGCTTTGAAAGCTAGGTTCCTGAGTGAGCAGGGCAACCAGTGACTTTTCAGTTTGTGGACAGAAAAGCTGAACCTGCCCCCGTTTCTTTACCCAGTCCATTTTGACTATCCTCTCCAGTTACATACCCCCTTCACCCCCTTCCCCTTCCCAAAAAATAAAATCATTTCGATTTTGTTAATGAACACCGTTGTCTGTATTGCTGTTTTCGCGGGAATATTTTAAACCGGGGACGCAGACTGTGGCGGGGGGCGGGTTTAGTGTTCTGATGCAAATGATGCTTCTAAACTCCCGGAATGACAGGCTCCGCACTGGTGGACTGGTTATTTCAATGGAGCCTGCCAGCACTCCTGGGTGGGACTGTGTGTATGTGTCGGTTATGTGACTTTCTGGCAGGGGGGGTAGGGTTACAGATCCCCTGCTGCGTGGATCTGTGAGCCAGGATAAGGACCGCTGCATAAGATCTGTAACTGCCCTCCCCCGCCACAAAGTCACAGCGCAACCCCCCCCCCCCCAAAACATGAAAAACACCTCCCAGACTGACC
>NW_020664561.1:22892342-22909148 GCF_002925995.2 Terrapene triunguis | reverse complement strand
CCCCCCCCCCCCCCCCCCCCAAAACATGAAAAACACCTCCCAGACTGACCAGGGTAACCAGTGACTGCACTGTGTATGTGTCCTGATGCTGGACCTGACACCGCCTCTGTACCCTGCTAAAGGTCACTGTCCTGTCCAATTACCAAGCCCCTTCCCCCCCTCCAGACAGACTCTCCCTCAAAAGAACCTGACTGAAACAGTAATGAACAGAAACAAACATTTTATTGCGAACCAGACATGAAACGTGGGGGGTGAAACTTGGACGGGGGCTTGTGTGAGGTGGGTAGGAAAGGACTTATGAAATTTTGGGGAATGTCAGCCTTCTACTGCTAGAGCAGTCTGCAGGGGTTGACTGAAAGTTTTAACGGCCCTTGCCGCCCCTCCTTCTTTGGACTTTGGGTGAGGGTGGTGTGGGACTTGGTGGCGGGTGAGGGCGGTTACAGATAGACTGCAGCGGGGCTCTGTCCTCCTGCCTCCGGTCTTGCAGAACATCCACAAGGCGCCGGAGCGTGTCCGTTTGCTCCCTCATTAGTCCAAGCAGCTTTTCAGTAGCCTGTTGGTCCTCCTGACGCCACCTCTCCTCCCGTTCCATGACTGCCCGGTGCATTTGTGACAAGTTCTCCCTCCACTGTGTCTGCTGGGCTGCCTGGGCTCGGGAGCAGCCCATTAGTTCTGAGAACATGTCTTCACGCGTCTTCTTCTTCCTCCGCCTAATCTGCGCTAGCCTCTGGGAGTGTGCTGACAGGCTGGGTTGGGAGACAGTCGCAGATGTGTCTGTGTGAATTTTAAAAAGGGAGTGAATTCCTGAGACAGATAAATGAAATTGTATACAAAGAACCTAGTCTTTCTCTGTGAACAAGACCATGCACTGAACCTCTCACATGCGCACTCAGGACAAGGTCGAATTTTCGGCCGTCGCCTTCAGTGCCTGTGGACTTGCGGAGGTCTTGGAGTGTTCAGAGAACTGTGGCTGGAGACCTGAACTTCTGGAGCGGGCAATAATGGTAAGCCGCAGACTTGTGGCTGCTTAAAACTCCAGCAGTAGCACTGGCCTCCTTTCACATTGAAAGCAATGCCAGTCTCTGCTGCCAGCAATCAGGGCAGCATCAACTCTGCCCCTGTCCCACCCCCTCGCGGCTGTCCCAGGGAAAGATCCCTGTATGCTGCCCCTCTCCCTCCACCGCGTGGCTGTAAAGCAGTCCCAATACTAACATTCCCCTCCCTAATTCAAAGCAGGGCGTCATGAGCGACATCACCCTCCTGAGGATCCCGGACACCCAGAGAGAACGCATGCTGCGGGAAAGCATGCAGAAACCGGGGCCGTATGCCGCCATGCTATGTCGTGCGATGATCCCGGAGTACTTGATTGTGGCGTGGAGGGGACATGTCTGCTACCACGGAGGGCCCACTAAGATCGCCCTACCCCGGAACCTGATCAACAGGCTTGAGCTCTACCTCCACGAGACCTACGAGGAGTTCTCCTACGAGGATTTCTCGTCGATCCCCGGCCACATTGACCGGATTTTCGCGTAGGTGCACTGGGACTTTGGAGTGGAGCGTCTTGGGCCTGGGAATCATGTAGTAACGGACATTGTGAAATTTTTTTAAAATACTTGGGACTAAATTGAGAAGAGCCTAAGACAGAGAAATCATGAAAACCCATTTGTTACCTTTGTAAATATTCCTGTTTTGTACCTGATTATTTTTTTACTAGTTTACAGCACTTTTATAAATATACATTGTTAATAGTATAAATATTACCGTTCTGTTTTAAATAAATGTTTACATGTTTACAGCACTTACTGCTTGATCCTTCCCCTGATTCTGTGTCCGGGGTAAGGGATGGGGACGGTTGGTACGGGATCTCGGTAAGGGTGATGAAGAGCTCCTGGCTGTCGGGGAAATCAGCGGTGCCAGCGCTGTCGACTGCCTCGTCCTCTTCATCTTCCCCGTCCGCTAACATGTCTGACGAGGAACCGGCCGCGGACAATATCCCATCCTCGGAGTCCACGGTCAGGGGTGGGGTAGTGGTGGCGGCCGCTCCCAGGATGGAATGCAGTGCCTCGTAGAAACGGGATGTGTGGGGCTGGGATCCGGAGCGTCCGTTAGCCTCTTTGGTTTTTTGGTAGCCTTGTCTCAGCTCCTTGATTTTCACGCGGCACTGCGTTGCATCCCGGCTGTAGCCTCTCTCTGCCATGGCTTTGGAGATCTTCTCGTAGATCTTAGCATTCCTTCTTTTGGAGCGCAGCTCGGCAAGCACGGACTCATCGCCCCACACTGCGATGAGATCCAAGACTTCCCGATCAGTCCATGCTGGGGCCCTCTTTCTATTGGATTGCACGGCCATCTCTGCTGGAGAGCTCTGCATAGTTGCCACTGCTGCTGAGCTCCCCTCGATGTCCAAAGAGGAACTGAGATTCAAACTGCCCAGACAGGAAAATGAAAACGAATTCAAATTTTCCCGGGGGTGTGGCTGGTCAGAGCATCCGAGCTCGGACTGCTGTCCAGAGCGTCAACAGAGTGGTGCACTGTGGGATAGCTCCCGGAGCTATTACCGTCGATTTCCATCCACACCTAGCCTAATTCGATATGGCCATGTCGAATTTAGCGCTAATCCTCTCGTTGGGGAGGATTACAGAAATCGATTTAAAGAGAGCTTTATGTCGAACTAAATGGCTTCCTGGTGTGGACGGGTGCAGGGTTAATTCGATATAACGGCGCTAAAGTCGACATAAAAGCCTAGTGTAGACCAGGCCTTAGAGTTGTCAGACATGTATTTGGAAACAAGATTCAGAATAAAATAATGCAAAAAGTAAATAAAGAGACTTACCCCAGACACCAAGAGGTGCCATCTCCCAAATTGTTTTAAACAGAAATTGTTATGCTCACACATTTTATTGGTGTATGTAAATGAAAACATAGCATCCGCTGTACAATGTTAATTATGCCATAATGCAGATCAGTCATTGTAGCTTCCGAACCAAGAGCTAGCATAGCACTAGAGATGCCATGTCTCTCTTTATATAATTGGTGGCTAACTGGTACTTGCACAGCTGTTGTACACTCAAAGCTTACTACTGTGGTCCCCATACAGACAAACATCCAATTGACTTCAAAATGAGCTTTGTCTGCATTGTAAAACACATTCAGCCCTAAATAACACTGTCTTCTGCCATAAAAAAAATGGAGATTCAGGTACTCCAGGAGGTGACAAGAATGAGAAGTTGCCACATTTCAACAAATGCACAACTAGAATTGATGAGGAATTTGACTAAGTTTATTTTGATCAGAAAAATTCTTCAGTATTGAAGCTTATTACGGGAAAGGGTAAGTTTTGAGGGTCCTGAAATTCCATGTTGGACCAACAAGAGTTAGACCTGTCCCCACCACCACTGCTACCTCAGAATAGCCATTAGTCTAGTGAATAAGACTGGACATCTCTCACATCCCAGGTGAGAACCCTCATAATGAGGCTATTGGCTATTCTGAGATGGGGGAAGTCTCATTCCCATTTGGTTTTGCAAAAAAAAAAAAAAAAGGAAGGTCTTGATTTTATCCCCATGTGGAACAAGAAAAAGGGCATCTTGAAATATTTTTCAAGATGGGAAAGCCATATCTTGACAAGTCCTACGCACAAACTCTCTCCACCAGGTGACCAGCAGCCATCCACTGCAGCCTGAAACATGAATGGAATTGACTACAGATGCCCCGATTCAGCACATTGCACAGGCAGTGTCCACTGCTGGGGCTTCTTTAGAGCCCTAAAGGTTATACTGTTCTTCCCTAGGGCATCCCCTGCCAAAACCACAGCCCTCCTCCACAGATGAACCCCAACAGCTTCCATGGGCACAGGCCGGTCCCATCAGGGTTGATATTTGCCTATGGCCTGCAAGATCATATAAAATAACAAGAATACAGGAGAGGTGATGTTGATAAATGCTCAGCATGAAACAGTCTGTACTTCTATGACAGAACACATGCTGCTTATTCGGGACAGCTGCTATGGAGCTTTTCAATTGCTATTACCTCCTAAACTGTCTAGGACTACTCTAGTGGGGCCTGATTAACTCCCATATGCGGGCTACCAGATTTTGAGCTGCTCTCAATAAGTGCAAGTATCACTTGGAGCAACTATTGCATCAAAGCAGTTTATGGAGCAGTGTCAAAAAGAGAGACTCAGGTGTTGAATCTGGAGAACCCAATTACCTCTGAGAGCTTTTTGGCAAACATGTTCTGAGAACCGCTGTGCTACAAGGAACTGACAGCAGACCAGCTGTGGGCACAAGAATCAAGCTTCTCATTACTTTCCTCAAAGCATGGGAATGCTTGTGTTAAAAGTGATGTTTTAAGTAGCAGTGAGGGACCAAAATTATGAATATTGAGGAAAACATGTATTAGCAATTAACACTGCTACAGTATCACTACTGAGTCCTGCAACTGGCTGAAACAGGATCATATGACCCTTTGCTGTGAAATAAAAAAAACCTCATGTGAATCTATCAATAGATTCTCATGTTCTCCCACCCTTTACATCCTAAACTGTGAAATACTGTACCATCTAATTAAGACATCTAAGGCATTTTGGGTAGGATTTTCAAAAGCACCTACATGATTTAGTTGCATTGGAAGTTGATGGGACTTGGGCTCCTAAATCATTTAGACATTTTTGAAAATCCCAACCCTTTCTCTAAAATATTATGCAGATTTTCACAATTCTGTTTATTTTAGTGTCTAAAAGGGAGTGTGGATCATTCAAAACTCTGCCCTCAATTGTGGGCACTAAGCTCTTCTGAAACTTAAGCACATAGCATCATGTCTACACTGCAATGAGACACCCATGTTTGGCCCAAGCCAGCTGACGCAAGCTTGTGGCACTGTTTAATTGGAATGCAGACTTCTGGGCTTGGGCTGCAGCACAAGCTCTGGGAACCTCCCACCTTGAGACAGCTGGCATGGGCCAGCCATGGGTATCCAATTGCAGTGTAGACATACCCACAGAGTGTAACTTTTTGATTTAGTAAAAAACTGATTTGTCCTCACACTACTCTTGTTTACAATACCGGTGTGTGAAGTTATTGACATAAGCTGAGACAGTATATATATTATATATATATATAAGCACTGTTATATATTGGCAGCAAATATTGTACAAAGGTTGTCATGTCAGGTGTCTATAAAAAGGTTATGATTTGCTGGTTACGATTATGCTATCTGTATGCGTGTATCATTTTTATAGTTGAAATTATGAATATTGGCTATGTACTTGTATCTCAATGTGTTTCATTCTACCGGTAAGTAGCATTAGTGAAGTATTTGGTCAGCTTCTTGAGAAAGGGATTTGCAGATTAAGTGCCCAATCAAGAAACACTTAACTGACAATGGACCTTGGGAGACTCCAATCCACATATGAGAAGTCTTCCTGGGACATTCCAGATAGCACGTGAGCAATAGCTGCCACCTGCAAACTGAGTCATGCATGGACATGTGACTTGCCCAGGTGGCTACAAACTCCATCTTGTTGCTGTGATTTTGCACAGGAGAACAAAGGGGTTTCCGCCCACAAGAGAAAGAATATAAAAGGCCCTGTAAACCCTTCCATTTTGTCTTCAAACTTGCTTCTTACCTTTGGAGAAGCTTTGCTACAAACTGAAGGTCTGAACAAAGGACTGAATGACCCATTCAAGCTGTGGATGTACTCTAGAGACTTGATTTGAGCCAGCAGTTTATTCCATCACTGCTACAAGCCTGAACCAAGAACTTTGCTATTACTGTATGTAATTGATTCCATTTAACCAATTCTAGCTCTCATCTATATTGCTTTGTTTTTATGAATAAACCTTTAGATTTTAGATTCTAAAAGATTGGCAACAGTGTGATTTGTGGGTAAGATCTGACTTGTATATTGACCTGGGTCTGGGGCTTGGTCCTTTGGGATCGGAAGAACCTTTTTTTCTTTTACTGGGGTATTGATTTTCATAATCATTAATCCCCATAAGAAGTGGCTGCTGGTGGTGATACTGGGAAACTGGAGTGTCTAAGGGAATTGCTTGTGTAACCTATGGTTAGCCAGTGGGGTAAAACCAAAGTCCCTTCTGTTTGGCTGGTTTGGTGTACCTTAGTAGCAAGAAACCCCAGCCTTGGGCTGTGACTGCCCTGCTCTAAGCAATTTGTCCTGAATTGATACTCTCAGTTGTGTCCCGCCAGAGGCAGCATGCTTACATGGTGAAAGGACTGTGATAAAACGTGTGCAGTTTCCAATTTTTGGATCTTGTTTGTCTGCCCTTTGTAAACAGGATGTTTACCTGGAGCAATATTATTGAACTCCTGCTGATTTTAACACTTCAGTTAGGTTACCAAGTTCCATCGCTCGCCTCCCCTTTCCTCCATCTAAGAAGCTCAGACTTTCCCTTCATAATTTAAATCTTTGAGTCCAAGTAACATGTTGGTTGAATCTGTTTTTTATCCCGCCAGGAGCAATTATAGCTTTTCTCACATGGCTATTAATGCATGAAAGACTCTTGCTGAGAGCTAACCAATACTTTAGAATTCCTTTAATTTTGTGTTTAATTCATCTGGGATTCATTGCAGCATCCTGTTCCTTCTGAGAAGCAGCCAACATCTTAAAACATCCTTTCTTAAGTGTTCCCAATACTAGTATCTAGTCCATGTGCTCTAGCACTTTTTCTTTAATATTTGCTAAAAAGCTCATTCTGTACTTATTTCCACCACATTCCATTTTCCATATAATGACTCCAAATTAGGGCCTCAGTCATTGAGTCCAGGTGATAAGTGTGCACTTCAACTTAGGAGGGGAGATATAGAGGTGATTTTAAGCCACCTTTGACACCCTGTTTTGATCCAGGAACAGCTGTATTCCAATATAAGCTACAGCAGTTTGAGGGTTTATCTAAAGTAAGCCAGCTGCCAATACCCCCAGTGGCTCATACGGGCAGTATGGAGTACGAAAAACCCAGTTGTGCCTTCATTCTCCTAGCCACATCTATGCTGGCCAGCGGGAGGATGATTGATATAGGTCTCTAAAGAGTGGCTCTCTGCAACCAAGGATCCTCCTACACAAGGGGTTGAGTTATTTGCTTTAGATCTTCTGTAGGGCAGTGGAGTGTAAGAGAGAGGTCAGATTGCAATAAAAATGTGAGCCCATGTCTTAAGTGCTATAGGAACCAAAATTCAAAATTTAATCATTACTGTTACCAATTTGCAATTGTGTATTTAGTATTTATCATACCTCATGCTGAAAGAAGAGCTGTTGGGAATATTATATGCATTCTTTATTACTCATGAAGTAACTGTTTAATACCTCTGATACGTTTGACATCTGTAGCTGTTATTGCATTGAACATGGACATTGTCAAATTAAAATTATATACTAGGGTTAAAAATACATTCACACAGCTGACAATAAATCATGAGAAATTCAGGGAATACTACTTTTTAGTATTGGCTCTATCAATCTGATCAGTTTCACTTCTGCCGTCAACAGTGCATAAAACCTGAGTCAGTTCAGTAGGATCAGGCACTACTTCTAGTTCCATGTAATCTGAAGGGTCTGTTTGCTTTCTAGTGCCCAATGGCTTTCATTGCCTGTTGCTGCTGTGTGATATGTGAATCTTGACAACAGCAGCTTTGCTCACAAAGATCCAGTCAGTGACAAGATTGTTAGTAACTTTATTGTCAGGTCTAGTTTCCTTCTTAACTGCTATGCATGAGTGCTAATTTTATTCTTTATTAGATGGTTTCATGCCTTTTGACATAAGGCAACCTAGTCTTTCCACCTCCATCTGTCCAATGTCATATTTCTTGCTCTGTTATAGTCTGTTTCCATGACAGTGAAATCTTCACAATGGTTCATATGTCATCTGTTGTCCCCCTCTTTTCCATCTTCCACCACATGGTATCCAGTCAAGTGAATACCTAAGAATAGTTGTGATATCTGTACAACATATCCAAACCACTTCAGCCTTCTTTCTCAAATGATTGTCTCTACAGTCTGGTGGCCAGTCCTGTGTAATACATCAGTGTTGGCTACTTTATCCCATCAGCGGACACTACGTATTTTTTGCAAGCATCTTTGATGGAGTGAATAAGGTTTCTATTGTGGATTTCTAGCATTTGCAACCTTTTGGAAGCATACAACATGTTGGTATCAAAATGGCATTGTATAACTGTCTTGGTTTTTGTGTGAATCTCCTTATTTTTCCAGACATTTGCCAGCTTTGAAAAGGTTCCACTTGCCTTCCTGATTCTTGCTTTCATCTCTTTATGGAGCTGGCTATCACCACTAACTGTATTTCCATGGCATATAAACTCATTAACCCATGCTGTATTCTTCATTATCCATCACATATGCACAATCATTGCTCACTCCAACAACCATGACTTCTATTATCTTTTCTTAATAGATTCTTAATTCTACTTTGATTCTTAATTCACATTGATATTTGGTAGGAGTCCTTCACATAGCAACAGCAGCTGTGTCTAAAACAAAATCATCATCAAAGAAGTTGAGATCTTGAAGGTGTCCTCGATTCCACTGAATGCCTACAGTCTCCCTTTGATGTTGCTTTTCACATCATGTAATCACAATGTAGAAGAGAAGAGGTGATAAAATGCATCCCTGTCACATTCCAATGATAATATCAAACCAGTCAATCTCTCTACTTTGTCCTTACATAGCATTTTGGAACTTCATACAGCATCTTAACCAGAAACATGATCTTTCTAGGAAGCCCATATTGTTGCAAGATCTTCCATAGTGACTCTATTAATGCAGTCAAAATGCTTTGGTGAAATCTATAAAGTTCAAGAGTAACTCTTCTCTGGTAAGCAAGCCCTTGACTGAGAAACTGCTTTCTAAATCAATCTTTTCAGTCTAGAACCTGTTTGCTCAGTATGCAGTTTTTTTCATCTATGACAAGTTTGAGTGTGTTCAATAGTACACTACAGAACGCTTTTCCAGATACTAAAAATTGTATTATTCTTCACCATTTGGTTTCCTTTCTTTGGTAGTTTGCAGATCAAACCTTTCTTCCTCTCTTCCAGGCAGAATTTTTTTCTCCCAGACTATATTACAAAAAAATTATGTATTTCATATTTATGTATGTCTTGCAACTCACTGCAGAATGCATCTTTACTTGTTCATTATGGTCACTGGGAGTGGAACACTGGATGAGAATTACTTTACCATGATTTGTAACAAAACATGCTCTTATAATTCATGAGTTAACTGGTTCCCACTCCATTAGATATTGTATTGCCTTTTTATTAAGGAGTACTCAGAGTATCATCTTGCCTTCCTAAATATAGTACTTGATACCATCTGAATGGATTCTTCCATACCCAGTCCATCTCATTTCACTCATTCCAAGATTTAGTAATAATTAACTGAATCGTTTCTCAGACTGAGTGAAGTAGTTAACGTGTCCCATATGGTTCTCACATTCCAGCACCAGATTCTAGCTTTAGCTATTAGGATCTCTTGTTTCAGGCAATGAACATTTAAAGAATTGCATTCCTCAGTGAGATGGGGCTGCAAAAATTCATTTTAAAGGGCTTCACATTTAACTTCTTATAAACCTGAGAGGTATTTCTTCTATGTGGTTGAAATTATACCTTTTATTGGGGGGAAGGATTAATCACAAAAACATCCAGGAGGGATTGTTATTGCTTTGTGATGGAAATTGAGCTTAGAAAGAAAGCCCTAAACTTACCTATGAGTCATGACCAACGCCTCTATAATTCAGTTTCCTATTTCATTAAGTATATTTAACCATGCATAATTAACAAGTAATATGAAGGGAAAACATGGGCTTCAGCTATAAACGGAAGGGAATGAAATCTGAATAAAGTTTTTAAATGAGAATTTCAATTATTAGAAAGCCTACAGAGAGCAGAGAAAAATTGCTGTGAACCCTAACAAGCAACAAACTTCTTCTACTTATTTGCCCTGATCTTGTCTCTCTTCTCATACACGGACAGGTTTAATGGGCTGTATCTGACTTTTTACTGCATTTTTGATTGCTCATGCAACTTCCTGTATTCTAGGAATCTTAGTGCAAAACTGATTAATAACCACACATGCTTAGAAGATAGTGTCATGCTAGATCCTAGCCCATTACTAAAGTTAGATCATGCCCCTAAACACAAATACAAAAGAGTAGGATCTAGGAAACTCCATTAAACTCCCCTTGCTGATTTTCCCCTGAATTCTTCTGTGGGCAGGCTTTGCCTCTCACTCCCCGTTGCTTGTGAAAGAATCAAGGAGTTTGGCCCTTACACCCAGAGTTTAACATTGAATATAGACCCCCCTGCAACTTTGCCCCCCCCCACCTCCAAAACAGCACAAGTACACAGAAGCTATACTGTAAGGGACCTCACAGCTAGTATCAACCTCTGGGACTTGGCTTGCTCAGCACAGATGGGGCTGGGTTGTTCCACTTACTAAAGAGTGGGGAAGATGATTTATGCTCTACCTCTGACCCATCCATTTCCCACATTCAGATCACTGGGACTATGAAAAAAATGTCTTCTGGAGAGCCTGGCAAAGAGGGGATGTTGTGAAGAAATTACTTATCCTCCTTTCCATGTGGAGAGGGGAAGATCCATGTCTGAAGATTCCCCAGGATTCAATCTGGCCACTAGTTTTGTTATAGAGCTCTTTTTCCTCTCATCTTTTTCTGTAGATGTTTCTTTAAAGGAAAATATATATATATCACCAGCACCACTTTAACTTTTAGAAGAATTACTTCAGCCAGCTTTAAGGCAGAGACTCTAATGAGCTGTTTGGGGCTAGCTCATTTGTGGCATTATTTTTCAAGCCTGCTCTATGCACAACTTCCATGGCCTACAAGGTAAATTCGGTGCTCCAGTCCAAGAATAGGGAAGGACTGAGCTGTCCACATTGCTACCTTTCCCCTTGTGGAAGAATTTCCAATGAGGTTGTGCATGGATGGGGCCCTGCTGGGTTTGGGGATGGGGTTGAAAGGGGGAGGGAAGTGGACTGGTCACTCTTTATGGCCATCTCCCATGCAGAACCCCCACCTTTCCGCATAAAATCCAGGAATGAATGATTTTTGGTCAGCTGGAAGGGGAAAACAGCAAATGGCAGCACTGCTGCTGCCACCACAATAATTCTTGTCATGGACAAGGAATTCCAATGGAGCTGGAAAGAGGGCACCTTCCATATAAACCCATTTTGGTTTCCATGGATCTAGTAGGGTGCAGGGTCACTTCCTCTTGGATCCTTAAAGTTTTATGCCTTCTCCTCTACAAACTAAATGCCCTTTTAATTCCCACCCCCTTGTGGCAATGCTTTACATGGAACTTCATGAGGCAACCCTTGAAATTTGTGTGAGCTGCTCTTTTGGACTGCTGTGAGTTCAGCACACGGAGAGCTGGCAGGATTGGGCTCTTAGTTCAGTCCAAAATACTAGAGCCTTTTTGACAACTCTGACTTGGAAATAAGAGTTCCTGAGATTTAGGGCAAGGACTGGATAGAGATTGCTTACACAGGTCTCAAAGAGTGTCCAAAAGAGGTTTGATTAGGAGAGCCACAAGGACATGAGGCAAGGTCTTGAGATTTTCAAAGACAAATGGCAGATGAGTGCTTCAACTCCCAGAGAGACTGACTAGGACTAACTGCCATTAGTGCCTAAATGAATAGGAAAAAGTGACCCAGGAGCATCAGAGAAAAAGGAAGGTAAATTACAGGCTTTTTCTTCTAACGCGGCTCATTAAAAAATTCAAATAGTTAGCATACTTCCCCAAAATAGAAAGCTTCCTCGATTTTATAATTACTACTTTTATTTATTGCAATGATAGGAATTGATCTTGCTATTTTACTTTGCAAGAGAATCCTGTTGGAAATGGCACTCAGCATCTCATTTTCCTAAACAGAAGGCCTTGAATGCCCTCAAAATTCCCAGTTGCTAGAAAGCAGTATTTACATTTTGCCTTCTTGTAATGACTAGTGGCAGTGGAGTTATCATGTAGAATCAGAGCATTTGTCCATCTAGTCTGTCTTAGTTCCCTCGAGCAATGGCCAATACCTGAAGCTTAAGAGAAGGGGAGGGATAGCCCATATCCCAAGCAGTTATGAAGTATTGTACATGGAGGAGAGCAGAATTACCTGATTCTCACTGGCAACTGGGTTATACCCTGGGGCATAGGATTCAATCACTCTACCTTTATTTTTAACTTGCAGATCTAAAGATGGTACTAATGATTAATATTAATTTAAAAAAAAAAAAGCCAGATGCAGTAGTCACTGCAGCCAATATTACAACAGTAAATACCACAGGCTGACTGTGGGCAACATAACGTTCTTCCTTTTCCAAGTTTTGAGCCAGGAACTCAGAAAGAAGTCATTTAAGTTTATTACAAATATTGAAGATTTTAGAGCTATAAATAAAACTTTAGGCCAGTAAAAAGAGATAGTGATAGATGCTTTTTCTATCAGATAAGCATTAAGGTGGAATTTTCAAGAAGCTTAAGAGATTTAGGCACCCAATTCCCTTTGATTTTCAGCAGGAGGTGGATGCTTAGCTCCCATAGGCCCCTTTGAAAATCCCAGCATAAAATATCTGATTGAGCATCCATTATGTAGATTAAAAATGTTTTATAATAATGTGCTAATATTTAGTTCAGTGGTTGGAATCTGACAAAGTGACCCCTAAATCAGCACCTCTGGAGCAACACTAAGAAGTGCTGTATTCATTTTCAATACCATTGTGATAGAATGAGGGAGATGAGAATATGAGATCTGAGACCATAAAACCAGGAGAAGTAAAAAAAGTCTTCTTTATGTTTCAGTGCATTGATTTCTTTATTGTATCTAACTTCCAGCACTCTGAATAAACACCTGAACTGGGATGTGGTATGTTCCATGGAAGGCTGAACAGCAGGATGTATTGAGGACAGCTGTCCATATCTGCTAATATTTCAGCTTGCATTAGACAGCCAGTTGGGGTTTTTGTTAGAAAAAGAAGATATTGGGGCTTAACCGATTAATGTAATCTCTATAGTTATCTCCTCTTCCTCTCTTGTCCACCCACCTCCCATTTTCCAGACTATTTTTGAAGTAACACGCACTCAGCACTAAACAGAGTGTCTCTGCCTATCACAATGTCACCAGCACACTGAAGACTTGCTCAGAATGTAAACACCAGATGCTAGGCAGTTCTTCCCTTGAAACATAGATCAAGAGACATTGCAAACACATACAATGTACTTTCCTTTTAAACATTCCACTGAACTCTGCAGAGAGTTTTAAAAGCTAGGCTCACTGTGCCTTCAGCGAAGTCTCTTGAGGTTTCAAATTTACTTTTCATTTTCTTCCAGCAGGAGAGGCAGGTGCCAGATAAGTGGCAGTACAAGGCTTATATTCACTTTATATTACCCTGAACTTCTTGAGCAGCCAATTCAGCAGGTGCAGGATGATATGCTTATGAGCGTCTGTCAGTTAAGTTAAGGGGAAGGCAAACTATTTATTTTTTTCTTGAGCTTGCCACATTTGGCTACGAACAGCTTTTTTATTTGCATTATAGAAACCTCTGGAGCATCAATTCTAGTTCCATCACAGTAGAATTCTAACTAATGGCTTAGATGAAATCATTCTTGGGGAAAGCTTCCTGAACCAGCTGCATCCTTCTTATTGGAACTTGAACCAAAGAGATGTGAATTGAGAGTTTGACTGACATACAGTCAGCACCTTCTTAGGTATGGATAAAGTGTCTGTAGCAACATGTTGTGATATTTTATTTATTTTTATTATTACACATATGGCCTGTCTATATCAGGGAAATTCCTACCATTACAGATATGTGATGTAGCTGTACTTTTGCCAAGTTCTAAGGTAGAGATGATGCCCTGCACAACTGCAAGCCCTCCATCAGACTGCAGAACACTGGAGTTTTCTATGTTGTAGTTACACTGGGTACAAATATCCCCATTATAGATAGGCCCTTATTCAGTGCCTGTCCACAGCTCTAGCTATTTTTAACTCTTACTGACATAGGGAAAAAGACAAACACACACTTGCTCCTATGACAGTAACATGCCATTCTATTTTAACATTTTTTAAAATTTACCTTTTAATTTTTGTATATTAACCATAGAGATCTGTCTTCAACTTATTCTTAAACCCCTGATCCTGGAACGGACTCGATGTGGCTGACCCACCGTGCCTGTCCAGAATCCCATTGAAGTCAACCTGGCACCGTAATCAGATAAAAAAAAATTCAGTGAGCTGCAGACTAGAACCTAACAAGGTTTGTTTTTCCCCAAACAAAAGGAGCATTTGAAATCAGAACCGAAGCCCACTGGAAGGGCTCGGAGTTCAGGCCCGTAGGGAAAGAGGGAGGAAAGGTCATACATTTATGAAGAATGCCTTTGAATAAAAATACAAAACCTTATTTTTTAAGAAAAAAAGACTATGAAATTATATCTACTTTTGGCATTGGCTTATGTGAACTAGGATAAATTATGCTGTGAAAAGGCAAGTTCGCAATAGTAAGATATTTCAAGAAACAGGTTGGAGAATCTAGTTTAAAAATATCACTAGGGAACCTAATGGGATGAACACCTGTCAGACTCTGAATAGCGTACTTCTGAACATTTGAGTTTGGAAGCATCTTTTCCATGTTAATTAACAAACTTCCATCTGGGATAGCAGGTATAAGAAATTGTAGGCTGTTTTCTTAAACAAGTAGTACGGAAGATGAAAGTGGGTCCAGTTTTTGAAGAACTAATCTCTGCTCTCCAAAGTTGTCAAGCAAAGGAGGTAAGGAGAGAGAAAGTTTTATTTCATCCATTGCTCTTTATTTCCAAGGACTAAGGACATTCTTACTAGAAGGTGGGAGATTGAGTGGGCTGTAGCAATTAGCCATATCTTCACTAAAATTTACACCGAGGTTTCCCCCTTCCCTTGAAAGTAATAAAATGATCCCACAAAATAGGTTTTCTTTAATTATTGAGAGTAGCAGTACAGAAAGAGCACTCACAAAGGTCAAGAAAACAAAATATGTGACAGTTTCATAGTTTGCTCTGTTTATATGACTAATAAACAATGATCAAGTATCAGAAGGACAGCTGTGTTAGTCTGTATCCACTAAAACAACGAGGAGTGCAGTAGTACCTTAAAGACTAACAGATTTATTTGGTCGTAAACCTCTCCCCAGTTCTGGGTCCACTCATCTAGGCTCAGTCCTCATGTGGATCTTGAATAGAGGAATATTTAACGGTCAGAAGAAATTAAATTTTTCAGTGTGGAATACAGAAGCGAATGTATATGTATTTGACAACCACTTTTGCTGCAATAACAACCCTAATTATGTCACCGTTAAAATTTATCACTGATCATTTTAAGGGCACATAGTGCATAAGTAATTCCTTTTACATTATCTGTCTTGCTTAATACTTCCAAAGATTTGCAGCTAGCTCTGTTTTTGGCTACATGACATAATAGATATGCTTAGCTAAGTAACATTGCATTAATTACTATAATTAATGCAAAGTATGCAAAACCACTACAACTCAAACTACCATGCAGATGATAACCTTTCAACTGACAATGCAGAAGTTGAACTTGTCCTGCTTAGTTATGGCAGCTAGAATGCTGAGAGCAGTGTTATATTTCTTATTACATAGGTAAGGCTTGTTCTCAGCTTTTATAATTATGATGTGTTCATTCAGTAGCACCTCATAATGCCACCATATTTAAATACCTATTTCTCTAGAAGGCTGCATTTTACAGGAGCTTATGCTATGCTTAAAATTAGCACTGTTTCAAAGCCTGGCATACTATGTGTTGCATTAGTTCAAAGGATGAGCTATATTGTTCCCCCTTTCCCCTAACAGTGTTTCTATTTCTTATAATTCAAAAGTAGACAGATTATAGAAGTGTCATAATTATTGTGTCAGAAACCAAAGCTTCATGAGTCAGGTATCTAGGGTTTCAGCCTCTTAGATCGTTTAAATACAAAAACTTCCTTTGCAGCCACAGCTACATTTCTCTCCCCATCCATCCTTAAATTATTACTTAGATCTCACACACTCCTCCCACCTTGGGTAAATAGGCAATGTGATTGGATAGACTGGCCTGGGAGCGCCATGTTCTTGTACAAGCTCTGCAATGGGAATGCTGTTTGATCTTGGGCAAGTCACTAATTTATGTCTCAATTCCCCACCTATCCCCATACCAGGGGTGATATTTTATCTTCCCTTGTAAAATGCTTTGAGGATCTGCAAGTGGTTGATCCCTAATTTTATTATGAGCCAAACCACAAAGTTCAGGGGTGAAATGCTGGTGCTACTGAAGTGTGTTTGGGGGGAGGGGGGGAAGGGAATTGCCATTGACTTCAGTGGAGCCAGTTAAGATTTCACCTCACATTTGTATCCAGATCTAACAAGTGGGTTTTGTAAGAAGTGCCATACACATTTAGATCAGAAAGACAACTAGTTTAGCATACTGTGCCTTAAAGTAGACAGTACCAGCTGCTTCATGACATGTAAAACCTCCGTAATGGTCACTTATGGAACAGCCAGCTCACAAGGAAAGTTTATTCCTAACTTCCGGCAGTAATGGTTGGTGTACATGCTAGAGCATGAAGGTCTGTATTTGTTATGCTATCTAACGTAACTGTGGAAGCTCTCATCCATGACCCTCTGCCAAACTCTCAGGCTCAGTTTTGTTTTGTAGCAATGAGTCTAAGAGGTAAGTTATGCATAGGGTAAAAGACCACACACACACACACACACACACACACACACACACACACACACACACACACA
>NW_020664561.1:22846902-22892332 GCF_002925995.2 Terrapene triunguis | reverse complement strand
TTGCCGTTCTTCAAGGCTTGTGATTAGGGAGCAACACATTCCTACATGTTCCATGTTCTTTTCCTTGTCTTCAGTACAGTAGCTTCATTGAAAAGAAAGGGATAGTGGAAATGTCCTGTACTGAGCTATGCATGTTTATATTTTGATAACTTCATTGATTCTGATTTTACCTGTGTGACTCAATTATCTCTTTGTTAGTGATAACTGATTTTAATTAACTTTGTGTCTTGGTTGCTTAAAGGATTGTATTCTTGCCATGTAACATGTGTGCCTCTAAATCTATTTCAGGACATTAGGAGTTTGAACAAATTGTTTTTTTTTTTTTTTTAATTTGGCTTATGTTCATAAATATATACACATATACAGACACACACACACTTGCAGAGTACCTGTTTATTTGCAGAGTATATACCAAAGCCATAACTTATTTTAAAGCATATGTTAAAAGTTTATGTGACCCAGTGTAAAATACCAGATAGACTAAAAGTGACAGCTGTGCATATAAAAAAATTCTATGGAGAATCAAAGGTCATATGCCAGAATCTCACTGCATTGAAATGCTCACATACAGATTGATATAAATGCCTAGATGATAGAAAACTGAAATGGTTTATACATTATTTCTGTGTATATGTAATTAGGGGTTGCACTTAAATTTCTTGACTATGAACACAACTAATCCATTAGATCTCAGTGTACTCATGTATTTTTTTGTTTTTGAGTTTTTTACTCATGTACTTTTGATTGTCTATCCCTCTCATGCACTATCTGTTGCCATTTGATTATGTGTCCAGTTTTTCTTTCAGTGTATTTTTCAGCTTCTCATCTCTGCTTAGTTTATCTCAACTGCTTTCCCATGTGATCTCAATCACAAGTTGTTTGGTTTTGAACCACAACCGATGAATGCCCATTGTAGAGCCTGTTGGTTTGGAATAATTTTTTGTATGTATTCACATCAGCCTCAGTAAATTATTTTGCAGATTCCTCTAATTTTTTGTTGTTGAGGGGGGTTTTTTGGTGGATGGATGGGTGAAAAGGTGGGAAAAGAGGGTATATTTTAAAACCTCAGACAATTATAAAAGCTCACAGGAGCCATGTAAATATAAGGACAAAGTCTAATATTGGCTTGCATGAGGAAATTAAACTACAAAGCAAGCTTTGAGTTCCCATACTGCAAGTGCTGTAAGTGCATTAAAAGCCACAGGGGAACACCAAACGAGTGGGGAAAAAAAACTAAAAATGAAGTGTTATTGTTGGGGCTATGATGACAGTTATTACTTTGTGTAACTGTCCTATGTGATTGCTTCCTTGGATCTTTACTCTTTGTAGATTTCTCCTCTCTTCTTTGACTTTACTTCATGTTGGTCACTTGCCCTTTCCTATAGAAACTGCTGGATTTAAGTACCTAAACAGGCAACGTGTATCACTGGGATAGACCTACCTAATATTGTCATCCCCAACTGTTCAAATCCCATGAAATTGGCTTAAATATCTTTAAAGCCATAATAATGTTGGGATTCTCTTTCTTGTTTATGACCCTTTAGTGGGAACTTGGGTCACATTTTCAATTTTTTCTTCACAGCCATCAGGGCTAGAAACTTTTAAAATTGAGACTTTTTAAAGAGACTCTAGATGTCATAGGTTTAATGATAAAAATCATTAGACATGAAAATGCTGCCTAAAAATCAACATGGGATCCCCATTGAATTCAGTTGAGCTCTGCACAAAGATGGGATCCACCTGTGCAGAGCTGCTTACAGGAACAAGGCTGGCACAAAATAAAAATCATGCTGGCACATGCACTGCAGTCAGACCGTGCTGCAGGTGAGCCCCTACCTCAGTTTCCACTCATCCAGAATATAGACAAGTCCAAGCAGACTTTACAGTACTAAAGAACACCCTCCTCAGAGGGTCTCATTTCTTTAACAGAAAAGGACAACAAAAAAGAAACAAAAGCTTTACTCAGCAAATCAACCAGAAACTCACCTCCCCAAGGATAATCATTCTTAAGTTTCACCCCTCTAGCTCCAGAGCACTGTCAGGTTGAATTCCCTACCTGAAACTTAGGTTTTTGCTGGATATTCACCCAGATACCCGTTTTTCCATGACCGTGCATCACCCTTGTAGCTCTCCAGGAGGTCCTACACTCAGTTCCTTCTCCTGGTCTACTCCAGTCCTTTGTTTGGGAGTACTTTCAGTCTAGGCCTGTTCCTCTCTGTGAGACTCTATTCTCTAAGAAGAAACCACTGGAAGTAGCCTCTTACCCAGCTACCCTGAGGAGCCTCTCTCCTTACTTTATTCTGGGGCTTCCTGACTGAGCCCTCATAAGCATTTATTAGCACCAAGTGCTCCTTACCTAATTAACTGCCACCCAGCTACTGACACAATTAACTAAGCACCAGTGGATCTGGGTTAGCTCATTCTCCTTAGCAGAGCCTGTTTGACTGCCTCGTAGGCCAGCCCCATGGCAGAGGCTTAACTTTGTAAAGCATTCCCTCATTCTGCATTTCAATGGGTAAAATCCTGCCCTTCTTGAAGTCAATGGGAGTTTTGAATGGGCTTCAGTGGAACCAGGATTTCACCTATTGTGTTTTGTGATACCTTATGTGACCTACATAAACATATATGCTGGGAATTTCAAAGGAGACAAAGGAAGTGTTGTACCCAATTCTCATTGATTTCCCTGATGAATTTCAATGAGAATTGGGCACCATTAGGCTCATCAGGAAGTCCGAACCACTTGTAGTATGCTATTATCAATAATAAACTCATCCCAAGATGCACATACGCACCTGTGTTATGTTTAATTTTAATAGTTTGTCCTACTAAAGCATGTTAAGGAGTACTCTTAAAGGGGTACAAAACAGAGTCAATTAAAATCAAGAGTTACACCAGGGATGAATTTAGCTCAGATGCAGCTAATGATTCATGGAAAAGCTCTTACACTTCAGTCACATTTCCTGTATTCTTTTTTGACATAGAATCATAGAAATATGGGGCTGGAAGGGATCTCAAGAGATAATCTAGTCCAGCCACCTGTGCTGAGAATAGACCAAGAATACGTAGACCATCCCTGATAAGTGTTTGTTTAACCTGATCTCAAAAACCTCAAATGGACAGGGATTATGCGGCCTTTTTTGGTAACCTGTTCCAGTGCTTAACTATCCGTATAGTTAGAAATTTTTCCCTACTATCTTACCTAAATCTCCTTTGCTGCAAAACTAAGCCAATTATTTCTTGTCCTAGCCTACATACTTCATAGGGAGACTATACTATTAATTGTAATTTAAGAAAATGGCATGAATTTAGGGGGGGGAAGAAGACTTTAAAGTATGTTGAGGTGGTATCAATGCCCATCATTTCCTCAGATAATTTCTATGGTTTTACAGTGACATTTTCTTGTTTCTTTAAAATATTTTTGTGTCTCATCCAATGTGTAAAAGACCCACAAACAGGAAGAGACGGATTATACACAAAATGCTGTTAAAATGCATCCCATAAACTAATATTTTTTCTCTGAACTCTTTCAGCTACAGTTGTATTAGGGGTTATTTCTAACAGTAAGTAAGTAAAGAAAGAAAAACAAAAGTGCACCTATATCTGATTTAAATTTATGATATCATCTGAAACATCCAAAAGCAGATTAATGCTGCTATTTTTGGCCTGATTCATGCAACTGCATGTAAGCGCTAGTGATTTTCTTCGCAATGGTGCATGATATTTAGAGCATCTTTCACCTTTAGGACCCTGATACAAATCCAGTTCAGGTCAGTAGTTAAGTAATAACTGAAAGTCATTACTATCTGAAAGTCACTTGATATCCTGTTTGAAATGACTTTGTAGTCCCAATTCTAATGCTTAGAGTACAAATGTCCACATCACACAAAAAATACCATCAAACTTGCCATGGTCTGCTGGTGGTTTCAGCATAAAGAGCCTGGGTTGAGTGGGCATGAAGACTGAACCCCTTCTCAAGATAGGTTTGGCTTCTCTAGGGCCCCAGTTCAACAAAACACTTAAGCAAGTGCTTAAATCCATCCCTATTTAGCAAAGCACTTAAATGTGTTTAGTTTTAAGCACACTCTTAAGTCCCATTGAAGTGAACAAATAAATAAAGCATGTGCTTTGCTGAATACGCACCTGTGCACTACCTACAATACACTGTGCACTGCCTACAATAGGACTGAGACATACTGGCAGGCAAGATTGGTGATGCCCACTGCAGGCCAGACCTGATGAGTAGGGGCTCTTCAGGCTCCAAGGTTGCAGATTTGACAGCTTCAACTCCTCCTGAAATTCCTTTACAATGAAACTGTTGTACTTGGGTAAAATATTGTGAGGTAAATGTTATATTGGCAGCTGAATAATCAGAAATAAGTCAGGTTTTTCTGGGGAAAATCTATTCTTAGCTTCGATTATCCATATTTCATCTTTTCAGCCATTTAAAATTATTATTTAGGTATGTCTACACTTAAACCACTAAAGTGGCACAGCTGCAGCTGCTCTGCTGCAGTGCTTCAGTGTAGACACTACCTACCCCAACCAGAGGGGTTCTCCCACTGGTGCAAGTAATCCACCTCCTTGATGGAGGAATTCTTCCATCAGCCTAGCACTGTCTACACCACGGATTAGGTCGGTATACCTATGTTATTCAAGGGGTGTGGATTTTTCACACCTCTGAGCAAAGTAGCTATGCCAGCATAAGTTCCTTCTCAGTGTAGTCCAGTCCTGTATCTCTATATTGGTATTTATAGCATGAAACAGAAAAGATCTGAATTCAACAGTTATACTACAATTCAGAGGCTGTTGGAGTTGTGTTTATCATCTGTGGGTATACAAGTTCAAACTAGTTTCTTTTCTGTGATCTCTCCATGATTATGACCTCAGAAGAAGAAAAACAAAACTTGAAAAGTGACCCTTTTACTTCATCTGCTGTGGGCTGAGACATTCATTGATAATTTTGCTACTTGAAAACTCTCACTTATATTTGGATAAAATTAAAACTTTTCAAATGTAGCAGAATCCACATTTTGGGGTCTGCAGGAAACAAAGTCAAGAGTGAAAGTTCACTGTTTGTTTTTTAGGATACAAAAAGTATGTTGAATTTTGATTTAGAAATGTAAAGTGTGCAATCATCGCTCCGTTTAAGTCAATGGGGGGTATTGCCATTGACTTTGTTGGAGTAGGATTTCACCCAAAATGTTTCTCCAAGTTTTCATTTTACAAATATGTCGGATGTCTATATGCACTGTTCTTTCCCAGGTGGTACTCACACTACTTAAATGTTTGGTCTTAGCCTACTGTCAGAGTCAAGAAGCAGAAAGTCATAGAAAAGTCAAAGGGAAAACAGAAAATGAAAATAATGTTTTTGACAGGTGCATCTTGTAGCTTCCTCTGGCACTTATGTGTGAGGTGAGGGTTCTGGTTGCATTCAAGGATTATTGGATTTTAAAACAATGTGGTCTCACCTGGTTAATTTAAATAGTTCTAAATCTACAAATCCATGGATTCTCTCTCACACCATTTTATTTTTGTTTATTTCACTGTCAACATTTATATTAGGTTACTCTTTCATACAGGTTTTAAAATCATCTTTGGCTAGGTGGTGAAGTTGATCCCATTTTCCTTTTGATTTCCATTCCTAATGATGGTAACACGGAGACTCATTAGTGCTATAGCAACATATTCAACAGTAGGATTCTGTTTGGGGACCAAGCCAGGGCTCTAAAAATTCTGCTTCTGCCACGGTCTAAATATTACCTCACTGAACTTTGATTTAATTCATCTTCATTCCTGTATCTAAGTGCAGTCTACAGGTTGAATTCAGTAAATCTTTCACAACACATTAACAATGACAGCCTCCCACGAACTCGCAGACAAGACCCTTCACCTTCACAATGAACTGTGAGCAAGAACATGCAAGTTTTCACTCATACAAACATACTTTCCACAGGCACAAAGGCAAGCAGCTTCCAGATGTGCAGTTTTTGATTCATGCTTAAACAAGGTCAGCACAAAATGGTGTCAACAGCTGTGCTAAAAGAGGAGTTTACACAGATCATACAGCTTCATGTAAAAGTGATCACTTTAATTCTACTCTTACAACACACTTCATATTTTCAGAACTAATTAGCTGTTTATGAACTGGGAATATTGAAGTTGCCCATTGAACTATTACAAAACAAATTATAAACCTATTTGCTTCATGTGATATTCCTAAACTCCAGCAAACATTACTACATTTTAATTATCTATCATATATACAAGTGGTATGGCTATCCCTTTAGGAATAAGTATTTAAACTCTCTTCTCAAATGTATATTCTGATTACCAGAAATGTCAGAGGTGTTGACCTGACAGCAGAAATCTCCAGTGGTTTGCAAGAGAGATTGATTATTGACTTGAAGTTCAGTTTGTAGTGGTCTAGTCTGAGAGTAAATTGACCCAAGGTGATCTAGACAAAACAAAAGTAAACCCTTCTCTACCTGTTAAGGAAACAATCAGTGATTACACAAAGTTTATTCAGTTCTGGGAAACTTTACTGTTTTAAAAGAGAATCTCTCTCCTGGGGCCAGATCCTCAGTGGTGACATCAATGAAGTTATACTGATTTACACCAGCTGATGATCTGCCCACCCTGTATTCATAATGGAATATGCCACTAGAATTGATACACCTCTACCCCGATATAATGCAACCCGATATAACACAAATTCGGATATAACGAGGTAAACCAGTACTCTGGGGGGGGGGAGGGGCTGCGCACTCCGGTGGATCAAAGCAAGTTTGATATAACGCGGTTTCACCTATAACACGGTAAGATTTTTTGGCTCCCGAGAACAGCGTTATATCGAGGTAGAGGTGTGTTATGTCACAAAGTGGAAGAAACTTAAGTGGCACCACTGCTGATGCTTTGATAGCTGGAAAGACTGGAGAGCGAAACTCTCCCACAATAATCTGTTACGCCCACAAGACATCATTTGGGGAGAAGTTTGAGAGATGGCTACTGTCAGAGTCCTTTCTAAAGAAGGGTGGTAGGGACAGTAACTATCCAGTGAAATTAACCAACGTATTTGTGACTTTTTAACATTCCAGGAAGGCAAAGACTGACCTTTACTTGCTATCTCTGGAACAGACTTGTTTCCTGCACTTAGCATATGTTACTATCAATCCTCTGTCCCGATCTCCCCTCTGCCATTCTACAGCATGCCATTTAAAATACTAATGATTGGCTGCAGTGTTGCTGGGCACAGCACTCTGCTGTTTTCTGCCAGTCCTGTCCTCTAAAATCATGCTACTACACTGACATAAGTCATGCCATCGTGAACTTCTTGGAAGCTGCACTGCCTCCAAATGTTTCTTGTTTTGCTACATCTCCATGTAGACTGCAGATTCAGGGTTGCATAGTAATACAAGGCATTTAACTGAGCCATGATTTCAGTTTCAAAGAAAGTCAGTGTAAGGCAATTATAGCAGGGGAAAGCCCTTATTGCCACATTTCCTATCCAGTTGTCCATCCCCCACTGAATAAGCTATGCATCCCATCAATAAATAAAATTTGAAGGGTCAAAGGTGGCTTTAGCTTTTAGATGAGCAGTTTACCAGTGGGAAAGACTTCATTTCTATTAACGTCTCACCTATAGGTTTATTGTTATTATAAAACTGATAATGTTATTTATGAGCATAAAAGTTATGAGTTTAAGGTTGTTTATTTTTCATTTTTTTCTTCAAAGTTTTGATATTTAATTGCAGGAATACCAGAAAGTAGCATATTTAAATTTGAAGCTAAAAAACAGTGCCCCAGTTGGTATAAATCAGTGTGGCTCTGCATGTTTAAAATAAAATGTTTAATAAAATCATTGACAGCTTCAGTGGATCACCGGCCTAGCACTATGCAGTAGCATGGTTGCCATAGAAACAAGAAAAGGTTCAGGATCATTTGGCAATTTATGAAAGTATCAAAACCCTTTGGCATATAAATGGTATATAACAATTGTAAAAGTAAAAAGGTGCAAGTTTTCTATTTCCCAATTCAAAAAACAATGTACTAAAATCCCAAGTTATACCCCTTTTTGTCTGTGTAGGTGCCATAATACCTACAGATGTTCAGATATCATTATTATACCATGTCATTTTTGTCTATTCAAATAAAAACCAGTTGTATATGCTACTGTATTACGATACATGATCCACAGAATGGCAGGTTTGATATTCATTGGAGTTTTTCTGTTCTTCTGTGCTTCACTTGGTGTTTACTGTTAGAGAATATGAAACAAACAAGATAGCCACTAGACGGCATACAGGAAAAAATCCACTATTTTTGTGAGGTGCAAGAGTATGAAATATTTTGATGTAAAAGGATCTCTTCTAAGGGAGATTATACATATTACATCAGCCTTATTAAGAAAAAAAAGGTTCTTGTTGGAAATTGTTTAAAACACATATGCCACATGTTATGCTGCTGATGGATTAGATATTTAATATGAGCATCATTTCCAAAAGCAACTCGTAGAAGTTAGGGAATGAAAACAAAGGTAGCCTGCATAACTCATGTTCAGATGGCATAATAACATAGTCCTTCTCTTGAAGCTGCAGAAGAATTTTCATAGACTGATGGAAGATTTTACTTCTTTTTTGTTTACAAAACAAATAAATTTACAATGAAATTGAAAATGTATAACCTAATTTTACCCAGTGAAAAAGAATGAAACACATAAATATGCCAGTTCAGAAATCTACGAGGTGCAGAAAACTATTAGTTTCACATCCAAACCTACACATTTCTGTGTTGGCATATACAGCATAGAGATCCACTCTGAGTAATATATATGTATTGGGGAATGATATACAGTGACAAAATGTGTGTACATTCTCTATGGAGAAACAAAATGTGTGTGTGTGTGCGTGTGCGCATCTCAGTTTGTGTAAATTAGTAATGGGGCAATGCTGATTTACATCCTCTGAGAATCTGGCCCTTTGTTTTGGCACAGAGAACTATATTTATATTGGGAGAGACACTTATATAAATATAGAGGGCTAGATAGATCCTATAAATCATTTGAGAAAATGGTCAGTGCATTCTACAGCACTTCTGCAATTCTAATCCATTGATCTTGTTGACAGAATTACCCCTATCAGCAAGGGACCCGGTTGTGCTAGGCCCTTAACTTCTTTTGCAAAGTGCTCAGTACACTCCACATTCATAGGTTTCAGTGGGTGTTGAAGGGGATAATCACTTCTGTGGGTGCTCAGAACCTTGTAGGATCAGACTCATACCAATGAACCGAAAAGAATGCCTGTTTTACTCATGGCAAATTTAACTTCAGAGCCCCAGCCATCAGAAGATAGTAGCAAAATATTAAGAGCATAAAGCTTGTAGAAAATGAGCATAAATGAGTGCTTCCGCATGTCTAGTAGTGTCTCCTATGAAAAGTTAACTTGTGGATTAGAGAACAAAGGAGCTGATCTTGTATCCCTTGCATAATCCAAACTCTACAGCCAGCAGAATTCATAGTGATGAAACAGGACATTCTCTTCTGGTTCCACCATGCTGGATCAGGACACTGGTCCACTTAAGGTAATTGGTCACATATGTGACTATTATTGCAGGATTCCTCTACATTCATTGACCATTTTCTTAATGGAGTCCAAAGTGAAAACAGCCCCATTTTATCCTGTCAAACAAACAATTTTTTAATGAGGGCAGTGCAAGGGCTGCAATTGGTCCCAGAGTATTTTTAGATTGCCAGCAAATTTAAATTATCTCTTGCCTGTCTAACAGATATAAAACATACATGCCCATCCATTATTAATTTTAAAAATTACCTTGTTTAGTCTATTCAGAATTATCTTGGTGAAAGCTGTGTAGTCTATATCTAGCAGAGAGATTGGTCTGAAATTTTCACAAAGATTGGGAAATCTGGCCTAAGAGATACAGTGAGCTACGGGGCTCAATACATTTGTGCTCTGAGACTCCTTCGCATCATCCAAGGAGAAGCCACCTTCCCTGGGAAGCAAAGGAGAAATCTCTGGCCAGCAGAGTTAAGGACAATAAGAAGGAGCTATTTAAATATATTGGGAACAAACAAATCCTGACAATGGATTTTAAAAAGGATAAACGGGATGACCCAGGTAAATTATAGGCCTGTCAGCCGGACATCAATCCTGGGGAATATAATGGAGCAGCTGATACGGGACTCAATTAATAAAGAATTAATGAAAATCAGTGTTGGTTTATGGAAAATAGACCCTGTCAAACTAACTTGATATTTTTGATGAGATTTCAAGTTTAGTTGATAAAGTTAATGGTGACATAATATACTTAGACTACTGTAAAGCATCTGATTTGGTATTGCACGATGTTTTGATTAAAAACCTAGAGTGATATACAATTAAAATGCCACACATTAAATTAATTAAAATTGGCTACCTGGTAGGCCTCAATATGTAATTCTAAACAGGCAACCACTGAGTGCATGTGTTTCCAGTGTGGTCCCACAGGAATCGGTTCTTGGTCTTGCACTATTTAACATTTTTTTCAATGATAAAGTTTGCAGAGTGGTAAATAACGAAGAGGACAGGTGACTGATTCAGAGCCATCTGGATCACTTGGTAAACTGGGGGCAAGCAAATGATGTGGGTGTTTAAATATAACTAAATGTAAATGTAGACATCTAGGAACAATAAACACACACCATACTTACAGGATCAGGGGTTCTATGCTGGGAAGCAGTGAGTCTGAAAAAAAGATGTGGTGGTCATGGTGGATAATCATTGGAACATGAGCTCCTGGTGTGATACTGTGGCCAAAAGAGCGAATCTGAACTTTGGATGCATAAACAGGGGAATCTTGAGTGGAAGTAGAAAGGTTGTTTTCCTTTATGTTTGGCACTGGTGAGATCACTGCTGGAATACTGTATTCAGTTCTGACACCCACAATTTAAGAAGGATGTTGATAAATTGGAGAGGGTTCAGAGAAGAACCACGTGAATGATTAAAGGATTAGAAAACATATTGATAGACTCAAGGAGCTCAATCTATTTTGCTTAAAGAGAAGATTAGGGGATGATTTATGTATACACATAACAAACAAATATTTAATAATGGGCTCTTGAATCTAACAGAAAAAGGTAGAATATGACTGACTGTCTAGAAGTTGAAGCTAGACAAATTAAGACTGGAAATAAGATGCACATTTTTGACAGTGAGAGTAATTAACCCTAAGAACAACTTGCCAAATGTTGTGGTGGATTCTCTGTGTCTGATCATTTTAAAATCAAGATTGGATTTTTTTTTTAAAGCTATGCTCTAGGAATTCTTTTGGAGATGTTCTATGGCATATTATTACACGAGGTCAGACTAGATGATCACAATGGTCCCTCTTGGCCTTTGAATCTATGAATAACCTTTTCTTACTGCCAATTGTGTCTTAGTGCATCAGATACCCTTTTATCATTATTGGATTTCTTTTTCTTCTGTTCTTTCATTCACCCTGTTTGCCATTTTACCCCTTCCATGTCCCTGGAGGATACATAGAATGCATCAAGAGCCACTTTTGCAGTTGCTAATGTCAGCTGAATAAGTGAGAGTAACTTCAGGAAAGGAAATGATCATCTGTACAATTAAACCAAACTTTAGCATTGCAGCTTTTATTTTTCTGGTTTTGATTGAAGTAGCTACAGCTGAATCTTGCTTGGGAGATCACTGGGACTTTACTTAACCAGTGTGAAATGACAAATACTGGTGTGGAGAGTGACAGACCAATATTTTTATATTAAGTAGGTAGGGTATGTAAAGGGCTTCTATACCAAAACACAGAGACCTGAGCTCCCAACAGTCACTCCCTCCTCTGGGAATAACAATCTACACCAAAGTGTTTTCTGATTAGCACAAATATTTATATTTGTACATATGAAGTTTTGTATTATTTATTTAAAGGGGAGAAAATAATCCATTTTTATGTCTGTTTTAGCCTCTATTATGGAATGTAAATTATTTGAAAGCTATAGTAAAAGGACAAAACAAGAATAGAAGAGTAAAGGGGAAATGGATTCTTCATTAATTTTTTCATTTGCATAATATACGGTCTTGAAGCTTTGAAATAAACCTGCAGGACAGTTTATTAATGACCAAAAAGAAAGAATCCCCTCAGCAATTTTCCTTTCTATTCACAATTGAAATCATTGTAATTCAGAAGAGTTATAGCCACAAACAAATATGAATTATGAACTTTGTACTCTGTGTAACCATCTTGTTTGCCAGTTGTTCAAAGCATTGAAAGAAAACAAGTGTTTCTTTGTTATTCTATTAAAAATCCTCTCCCTTATTTCCAGAGAATTATGTAGAAACTTTGTCCCTCAAAGATACCTCAAAGATAAAAAAAGTACCTCAAAGTACCTCAAAGATTAAAAAAAAGTCCTATAAAAAAACCACAGTTCTTTTCAAGAAGAGTTAATGCTACAAATGTGCTTTCCCCAAATAGCTCAATAGATCTTTAAATCTAATGATATATTAAGTTTTTGGATTGTTTGAGACTCCTAGTGTACCTCCATGTAAATACAACTCATAATTCTTGCTACTGGAATCTTTCCTTTTATATCGGTTATTGTACCCACTTTCTTTTAAATTGGTTACTGGTTTATGTTGTGTTATTGTGTCTTGTCCATAAGCTTTGCAATACAATTATATTGGACCCAAAATAAATACTTTAAAAAAAACCTATTGATTAAGTGAGAGATGTTAAAGGGGACTGGTTTTCACAGGACTGTTGTTCAACTCTTTCCAAAAATTATGTCCTTTTGTCTCAAATTGGGCACCCGTAATCAATAATCACATTTCAAAACCCTGGTCTCTGTCCTTCACCTTGTTTTGGAATGTTACAGTGCCTTTCATTGTACAACCTGAAACAGCATTACCAAAATTAAACTGTACAGTACTTCGGATGTAATCATTATACCAATTTTACAGATGGATAAACTGAGGTGAATTTAAGTAACTTGACTTATATCAGAGTTCAGGACCTGAAATGAGAGTAGCACTCAAGATTTCTGATTCCCAGTCCCAGGCTTACTAGCTGATACTCTCATTAGTTTATAGTTCAACTAATATAGGTTTTAATGATAATAGACTATTATTCACTGTTTTAGATTTATTTAGGTGGAGCCTTCTTTTAATTAGTTTCTGAATTATCTCCCACATTTTAAAAGACAAAAAATACCACACTCTTTGTATCAGATTTTAACAATAGAGTAATGGAATTGTATGTGTGTGCTAGAAAACTGTTGAATGGCCCTTGATTTGTCCACACAATATAGTGGGAAATATTACTGTTCTATTTTTATAATTCTTCAGACTTTCATATTTGTTTAGACTGGGACATTACATTTCCTTTAATAAACATTTATGTATTTCATGAATATTTATTGAAGAATACCCAACACACTAACAACATGACAGAATTTTAAAAGTCACTTTGCTTTTTGTGACAAACCAGGACTGTGAAGTTTAGTGATTAAAATACATAATGAAGAACAAATGTAAGGGGGAAAAGTGCTAATTAAATCTGATGTAATACAATGAACTGGAATGCATCTGCCTTTTGTTTGCTAAAAGTACAGATATAAGGCATAAACAAATATCAAACAAACAAATATTATACTATTCTTACATTATAGTTAAATAATTCATACAGTCTGCATTAAACAAACACCAACAAGAACCAAAAAGAGAGGCTGCACAATCAAGTCTGAGAAAATACAATCAGTCACATTCCTAGTGAAGAAAAAACTCAGACAAACAAAATAAAAATGTATCATCCAAAGAGAGGACAGAATTGTGCATTATGAACACTCCATTCCTGTTAGTCCTGCAGGCAGGAATGCATTACTGCATTAGCCATGACACATAGACGAGCTCTTGGAAGGGAAAAGATCCTTTAGCTGATTTATCGAGAAATCCTCAAAGCTTACTTTGGAAGGGCAAAGACATACTTTACCAGTCAACAAACCCAGAAAGCTTCTCTATCCAGTTAGAGATCATGAGTTCAGGATGTATGGGTGGCACCCTGTACTTTTGAAAGATTCTGTAAATCCAGATCTTGCATAGTTACAGAGCTCTGACAGCAGAGAAAAAAAAAAAGTTGAGGGTTCTAGAAAGAGAGAGAGAGAGAGAGAAGAGATATGGTAGATTTAATTCATAGACCATGGCCTCCTCCTAACAAAGGATTTAAGCATGTGATTAATTTTAAGACCACAAATAGCCAATGGGTCTACTTGCATACTTCTGATTAAACGCGTAAATTCTTTCCTGAATTATGATTTATCAAAGCATGCTGGAAAGCTACATGAAGGATGTGGCAGAAGTAGATTACTACATACTAAAAGAAGAAAGAGTGGTGATGTAGAAGAGAGATCCAAGAAAAAAAAAAAAGCACCCCAATGGTATCATACAACTGAGACCTCTTCCTTGCCAAGGAGACTCTGAATCTGAAATATTTTTAGAATTACTTGTCATGAATTAAGCCTCAATCTGTTCCTGTTAGAGTGCCTGGCAAAACTCTTGTTGATTCAGGATTTAGGTTCTGCATATGAGGCACTAGAATTTCAAGAGCTCTGCACCCATGTTAGGATCTGATTTTCTATAGCGCTCAGTTCCTATTTAGACACCTTCAGATTTTCAAAGAGCTTAGCACCCAGCAGCTCACTTTGTTACACTTAAGGCCAGATTTTCAAAGGAGCTTCCATTTTGGTGCCTAAATAGGAGCTGAGTTCTTTTGACAGTCTAAATGATCTGAGAAAGCATTTGTTGCCCTTTCATTAACAAATATTACAGAATACATAGCAGTGGTCAAGAAATCAAATATTTATTTATGCACATCACGTACCACAGTATCATAGCCTCAGGAAGTCACCCAGCCATATTTATAAATGTATGGCAGGCACCACACAATTCATACCAGCAAGCAAAGCTCCAGGGCCAGCAGTATTTATAATTTCCAGCCAGCACAACGGAATAGATACCAGCAGCAATAAACAAAAGTCACATAGGTTAAATTACACAAGAGACTTTGTCCCAAGACAGCCAGACAGAACACTACTATGGCTGACTGTGAAAAATGAATCATTATAGCCTCCCCCAAATGCATAGCTCTTGTAATAGCCCTGTGCCTGGCCATTCAAATTCAGCAAACAGCCGATCCACTTTGTGCCTCCACCATGGTGACAGTATTCCCCTTTGTCTCACAAATGTTATAATGTACACAACATACAGCTACATTGGGATATTTTTCTCATTGAGATCTAATCTAGTGAGTAAATAGCACCAGCGATCCTTAAAACTACCAAAAGTACATTCCACAGTCATTCTGTACCTGCTGAGCTGGCAGTTGAATCTTTCCTTGGTGCTGTCAGGATGGCTAGTGTACACCTTCATGAGCCAGGGGAACAAAGGGTAGGCTGGGTCACCGAAAATCACTATTGGCATTTTCACATTGCCAATGGCAATCTGCTACTCAGAAAAGAATGTCCCTGCATACAGCTTTCTGTGTTCTTAAATATGTGAGTGTCATGCACCTTTTTAGAAGCACTCCCAGTGATCCATAAGCACTGGCTTAACCACAGAAAATTAGCCCTTTCTTTTGATGTACTCAGTAGCAAGATAGGCTAGCACCAAAATAGGATACGAGTTCCATCTATTGCCCAGCTGCTGGTGGGGAATCCCATTGCTGCAAATCCATCCACTAGTTTTTGCACATTGTTGAGAGTAACAGTCCTGAATAGAGGGAGACAATGGTCCTACACACACCTGCTGTGCATCTGAGGAAGTGGGTATTCACCCACGAAAGCTTATGCTCCAATACGTCTGTTAGTCTATAACGTGCCACAGGACTTTGTCGTTTTCTGCTGTGGACTTTAACTCTTAAATGATTTCCCACTGACCAGTAGAAATCTGACATTGCATGTTTCCAGAGTGTGATCACCGTTTGCTTCTCCACTGTCAATGCAAGTCTCATTCTGGTGACCCTGTGCTGGGGGGCTAGGACAAGCTTATCTCACAGATCCAGGAATGTGGTCTTTGACACCCAAAAGTTCTGCAGCGACTGCTCATCATTCCAAACCTGCATTATGATCCTATCCCACCAGTCAGGGCTAGTTTCTCAGCCCCAGAAGCAGCACACCACCATCTGCAGCTGCTCTAGGAGCAGCACACATAGGCGCAGGCTTCCTCTGGGCCCGGGGGGTGCTCAACACTCCGCTCCATCCCAAGTCCCACCCCCACCCATCCCCTTCCCCCAAGACCCTGCCCCACCTCTTCACGCCCACCTTCATCCCCTTTCCCAAGTGTGCCCCGTCCCTGCTCCTCCCCCTTCCTCTGAGAGCCTCCTGCATGCTGCAAAACAGCTGATCACAGCAGGAGGTAGGTGCTAGGAGAGAGGGGGAGAGGAGTTGATCGGCAGGGCCTCTGATGGATGGGAGGTGCTGGGGGGAGGGAGGGAACTGGCTGCCAGTGGATGCTAAGCACCTGCTAATTTTTTTTCTGTGGGTGCTCCAGCCCTGGAGCACCCACAGAGTTGGTGCCTATGGCAGCACATAACACACTGGAATTCCTACCCATTGTGCAATGCACTTTATATCAACACAAGCACTAGCGGGGAATAAGTTCAGTGCCAGGGCAAGCAGACAAGTATGCATGTGCCAAAGCGCTATACAAACTTTGGCAGCTGTACGATGACATAACTTGTATCGACCTAACTTTGTAAGCTAGATGTGGCCTTCGGATTTTTTTACTGCTGCCCTTCAGCACTGTATCTGAACATCATCCACGTAAAATCCATAGCAACACCAAAATCCACAGTGTACTTCATTGACTCTGGTAATGCTCCCTTTTGGGGGGTAAATATTCTGCCTATTGTACGGTGTTGTTTGGTTTGTTGCATTTTTGCACATACTCCCCTCCTGCTGCTGCAGCTATTAAACAGCAAAACTACACAACAGTTTAGGGCAGGCAGTGAAGAATAGCATATCTGATTTAAACTGCAGGAGGAACTTGGCTTGGCCAAATGTTATTAAAACTTGTTATTTGGGCAGCATATTGGGGTTTGTGCCCCTATTTTACAAAAGGTGTAATGGAAGCTTTTACAGATTACATGTGTTATACACTATTTGAATTACAGCTCATCCAAAAGACATCTCTGGCAGTAGCTCAGTGCTCTCTAACACCAGGCTGAGACATTAGGTGAATGACTGAGGGTAATCACCTAGGAGTTTCCCCATCCAAACATTGACGCATCCTGGCCCCTGGTTAGCTTGTAAAATGTAATAGGATCACAACACAAAATGGCATGGCTGCAGACACACTCCCCTTTAATGAGAATATTCTCATTGGTACATTTCTGATTGTTACCATTATGAAGGATTTTCCTCTTCCCAAACCAAGAAAAAATATCCTGCCAAAGTCAGTCTTTGATTCACAACCTCCTTTTCTAACTACCCTCCACACGTCAAAAATCAGAAGAATGCCTCTAATGGGAATAGAAGCAATACAATCTAGTGGGTCTGGCAATGGACTGGGACTCAGGATATCTGGCTTCTATTACTGGCTCTGATAACACCTGCTTTGGGGTGTTGAACAAGTCAGTTCATCTCTGTTTAGACTGTATGGTCTTTGGGGTGGTGGATGTCTCTCCCTGTGTGTTTGTAGAGAGCCCAGCACAACAGGACTCTGATATTTGTTGAGGCCTCTAGATGCTACCATAATATTTTCTTCTCCGTTGTGTTAATCCCATCAAGTGGGGTCTGCTTTACGAGTCCTCTCCGTCCACAGTGCTCTGTTCAATGCCGCATCTTCTATCACACCACCTGCTAACATGTCTCCCTTTATGTCATCCCACCACTTCTTCTTGGCTTGGCCTCTCTGTCTTTTTTCTTCAGTCTTGATCCGTTGGACTGTCTTACACACATATTTGTCAGGACTGCACTTTGCATGGTCAAACTATCTGAGCTTGCACTCCCTCATTTTTCCATTTACTTCAGTCTGTAATACACATTCCTCACATGGTCTTTCTTGTTCACACTACTGCATGGTTTGCTCCTTCTGGGGAGAAGAGGAGGTGAGCAATCCCTGGATTGCTGTGGTGATCAATCTTTGATTGTGCTGTGCAAAGGAAGGAGGCTACTTGTATGCCCACATATGGAGCAATCACATCACCTTTATTTTCAAACAACTCCAAATTGTAATGGAGGAACCATTATAGCCTAGACTATAAACATTTTTCTTTATATGCAGTATGGGGAAAGCTTCTCCCTAGGCACATTAGGAAAGATGGGGAAGCATGATCTTCCATTCAGAACTCAATTCTCTCTCTCTCTCTCTTCTTTTATGGCTATGTAAAACCAAAAAGTAACAAATATGGGATTGCAAATATTATTCTGCTAGACCCATTGAATACACAGAAAACATATTAGCTGATGTACAAGCACTTCTCTCTCACAAAGACTGCAAATTTGTGATTAGGCTGACCATTCTATTTCACCCTGTGTTTTCGTACTGTGTCTAGTTCCAATGTACTGATTTGCTATTTCACAAGGATAAGGGTGTTGGAGATTTCTATTTCTTTCCATCTCATTGCCTCATTTAAAAAAAAAAAAAAAAAGACTTCCTGGGGCATTTCCATAGCAAATAACAATTCAGAATAGCATACCATCCGGGGTCTGTTAAAAACATGTTAAAACAATTTAACATTACTTCTTCAGAAATAGTTTGTAGTTGATTTTAATAACTCTCTATGAGACAAAGGCTAAGGCAGTATAAAAAAGTAATGAGTTCCCTGGCATGGATTCTTTGAGGAGGCAAAATCCCAAACTTCTTATCAGTATTGATCAATTTGAGATCCCATGTGTCTGTTTTGGCCAAGAGTATATATTACAGTTTCCTCCACTATTCCTGAATTTGTAAGAACCAGGAATATAATGCAAGAATCTTTGGCCCAGGCAATTGTTTGTAAAATATAGCCTGTTCCCAAGATTAGATCAGAAAAGTACTGACCCAGGAACATCAATGTGCAGAGCAAATAATACAGGGTGGAATTGAAAGAACAGTTGAGATACATTCTCTCATGGAAAAAGAAAGAAAATTGAACTAACAAAGGAGAGAGACTTTTAAATCTTAAGAGGACGGAATTGACTAGTGATTTAGGGCATCCAACTTTAGACACCTTAATGGGCCCTGATTTTCAGCATGTGCTTAGTACTTGTCCTCTGAAAATCACACTCTATTTAATGTGTCTGCAAAATGGCCACCCAGAATCACTAGACATTCTCACTTGAAGGGCTCTGTGCCCACATACAGCCACAAATGGAAGTTTAGCAAAAGGCAACTTGATTCCTAAAACATGTAACAGAACCAGAATGAAAAACAAAACAACCCAAAAGCAGTACTAGAGGGGAGGCTGAACTGAGTAAAACATTTGCCAGGTATTGCTAATAACAGCCTAAATCAGCCAGCTGAATATTGCCATGCAAACAAACAAATCTTTGGACCTACATATGTTGGTATGTCTGCATCAAAGCAAGGTAGAGGAGTTGGCAGATCTCAGGGAAGCAGGCCAGACAATCAGTGGCTGATTATAGATGTCATAGATTATAGATGTCACCTACACAACTCAGACATTTCTGAGTCACCATTTCAGATGTTTAGGTTCTTGCTGACACCATATTCTCCAGAGAGTTGTGTGAAACCTCAGTTTTCAAATTGCTGGCAATACTGAAAGACAAAATTATTTTGAGTGAACCTTTTTTTCAGCTAACCAGAAAATAATATTTTATATTATTTTACTTGGTTTTGGCATTTTTAAAAATTGTTTTCTAAAAAATAAATAAATTTCTAAACAAAAAGTGATTTAAAAATCAAACTATTGAAACAATTTATTTTGAAATCTTGAAACAAAACACGCTAGGATTTTTTGCAGATTTTTTGTTTTGTTGGTCCCCTCTTCAACCAAAACAACTTAATTAATTCAACACAAATTTGCAAAATTTTTCAGTCTACCCAAATCTGAGAAAAAGTGTCAGCTCAAAAAATTTCATCCAGCTCTAGCCCTCAGTGCTGCCTGGAGCAGAAACCATCAACAAGTTAATCAAAACAATCTCACTAGCTAAAACCAGAAGGACCTAAAATAGAAATTAAATTTGTCTCCTCTTAAACAAATAAATCATTTCTTTGCTACTGGAGCAGGGTTGGATCTAGAAGGCATAAGCAGAGAAGGAGAATGAAGGACAAGATGCAGCATCAGTCTGGCTTTCTGCTTGCAGTCTGAATGTTCTAAACATTACTGTAATGTAAATAATGACATCTGGGCCCTGTTGTGCTAGACTCTGTACAGACAGACACACACAAAAGAGGTCTCTGCCCTGAAGAGCTTACAATCTAAATAGACAAGGAAGGCAAAGAGTGAAAAGGGAAACGGGCACAGACCGGTGAAGTTACAGGGACACAGAGCTGGTCAGTGACAAAGATTGGAACAGAACCTGTCTCCTGACTCCCAGTCCAGTGCTTTAGTCACTAGACCACACTGCACACCATTACAAAAAGCAATCATTTATTCTGTGTTAGGTTCTGACTGATGATGACTGTCAAGGCTAATTCCCTACTCTGGCACTTCGAGTGCAGAAGGCGGGGGCCCGCAAGTATTCTAAAAATTAATACTGGCCTCTCCAGGCTTGTATTAAACTCCCAAGGTTACAGCTTCTCTCTCTTACCTTGGATTGGTAGATGCTCCCACCACCCAAGTGCAGAACCCCTTTGAGAGCCCAGGAAGCTGCACTTGTGAATTCCTTCCTCCTGGGTACCCTCACGCCCTTTCACCACCCCCTCCGGGGAAGAGCTGAGAAAGAAAAATAAGGAAATCAGCTGTTGCCACCAGCTAATATGTGCACAAATGTCTTAAGACACAAAAATCCAATTCTGTTCTTTAAAAAGGTAAATGTTATTAATAATAAAAGAAAGAAAATACATCTGGGAGTTCAGGCTATTGCTTGATTTTAAAAGAGCAACTACAAGGATTAAGCATCAAGAATAGCTTTCTTGAGGTCCAGTTTAAAGGTGACAAGCAAAACAAAAGCACCTGGGGTTAGCACAGAGGAATCCACAAGCCAAAAAGAAATAAAAGGGATAAAACTAATCACATCTTCCTAGACATTTCCTGATCTACTTACATATCTGGGTTTAAATGAGTAGTGTCTAGGTATGATACTGATGATTTTTCATACCTGGCCCAAGCTTCTCACAGCATAACTCTGCCCTGTTCACCTCTACCCGGGAGAACAACCACAGACAGACAAAAGGGGAGTCTTGTTTCAATTTTAAAAAGTTTTAGCCTTCCCATTGGCTCTTTTGGCCTGGTGTCCACTCACTTCCTTTTACCTATGCATAGCAGTGAGACCTTGCATAGCAGTAAGACTTTTTAGAGAACAGCTACTAAGAGGGATTTTATAGCTACTGGCTGGCTAGGTGTCCATAAAAGGGAGCTACTCCCGCCCCTTCATTTATCACAATGACCAAACCACTAACATAGCTAGGTGAGATTTAAAATGCTGTAATTCACAACAGGCAGATATACTGGTCTAAATGTTCAAGAGTGCCCACTATTTTGTGGTGCTTAAATTTCTCAAACCCAAAACAGTGACCAGACTTGATTCGGAAAGCATCCAGAACTACAACTGAAGTTAGAGGAAGCTGTGGAACAATCAGCACTTCTAGAAAGCAGGCATGAAGGTCCAGATTTTCAAAGGTATTTAAAGGTATTTTCAAAGGTATAAGATGAGATAGACACTTCAGTAGGATTTTCAAAATCCCACTAGGCACCTATCTGTACCGTTAGGCACCTAAATACCTTTGAAATTCTGGCCCTAGGTGTCTCAAGTGGCCAACACAAGATGTGGCACCCAAATAAGTGGATACTTCTGAAAATTTAGGCCACGTTTTCTCTTCTCAAAATACTCGATTGATGTAGTAAATATGTTTTAAAATAACTGATAATTTAAAGGCAGATATTAGACGGGGAACAAGGGGATATTTTGCCCTAATAATAAGTTCAGTGACAAGACTATGTGTAAAAATATTGTTAATTATGTACTTTATTTGTGTTCTTATGGCAAACCAGATCAAGGGTTCTCTTCCTACTAAACATGATTGAAATATAGTGAATAAGTTCTCTTTTAATACATTGTCTAAAAGAATTGTTTCATTAAATTTCCCAAGAAACATGTTAAATCTCCCCTATATTAAATCATTACTTACAAGTACTAATTAACCAATAATGTTGCTCAAAAAATTAGTTTTTACAGAAATGAAAATCAAAATGCTGCCATCTGAAGTTGCATATTATCAGCCATAATGATTTCCTGCTCAGTTAGCAATTATTAATTAATGTTCCCCTGCAACTCATAATTTATGTTGCCATATTATCTATGGATATAATGTACTTCCAGTAGTAGTTGTAATAAATCTTCAGAATCTCTATAAACTGCTCAAATGATTTTATCCTCTTTGCTTCATTTTTGTCAATGGGGAGACATTGAACCCATACACAAGGCTGGTCAGCCTGTTGGATTGGGCAAATATAAATAAGAACAAAAAACCCAACATACCCAAGCATTATGGAGCTGATTTGGGAAGATTATACAAATGAGCTCCTTGTCTCCCAAGCACTTCCATCCCTTCTCCTGACTCCCACAGCATCCCCTCAGGTGGAAATACTGATGCAGGAACCTCAAGAAAATAAAACCGTGCAAGGTTTTTTTCAGAATTTCCCTATTGTCATTCCCTTGCATGAGTCCTTCCACTGCTTCTAGACACAGCCAGCCCTTGAACTGAGTAGATCCAAGGAGGCATCCACACTGACTCTGAAGCCCCAACCCCACACTGCATAAATTCATTGATTCCGAGACCAGAAGGGACCCTTTAGTCTAACCTCCTGTATAAGACAGGTCATAGAACTTCTCCAAAATAATTCCTTTTGAACAAGAGAATTCCTTGTGAGGACAACTCCATCACAGCCATGACACCATGTCCTGTCCAAACTACAGGCCCTTTAAAGGGGCTTTACCCACTGCAGAATGGTTGTGCAGCAAAGGTGATAGCAGGAAAAGGAAATTCAGCTCTATGCTGTAATTTTCATGGGACTGTTGAAAGTATGGTCTGTGCAACCCCTGGCCAAATCCTCTCCCACTTTAGGTCCCAACACTTCTCACCTCATCTCCCAACATGGATCCAAAATCCACAGAAATCCCAAGAAGGTGGAAGATGCTATAGAAGCATCTGATCCTGTACCCTCCTTGGGCATAAGGAAGGGTATGCATGTCTGCAAAGGGTTACCTATGGGAACAGATTTTGGGGAACATGCTCTGTACCATGAAGTTGTTCCTCTTTCCCCACTTCTGCTGGGGACTGGACACAGATGTTACTATAGTCACAGGGCTGGAGAACAACCCACATAAAGCTCCAGCTCCAAAGCTGGCAATGGTCAAATGTTTCTCCTATCCTTCATTCAGAGTGGTGGTGGTGGTGGGGGGGGGCATTCTGACCAAGGTTGCCCATTGCTTGTGTTGGGTGCTAACCCCCATTCATCGGAAAGGAGGAACTACTTCATTCCTGCCTCCTTGACTGTGGATTCTTTGTAGGCCAAGTGAGAATTTTTGAATCAACAAGCCCCTTATATTTCTCCCTGAATGAACCATGTAACTGAAGAGTCAGACAGGGAAATATATTTGAGTCATGAGGCCCCTTTAAAAGTTCATCTCTAGCCGATTGTTGCTCCTAGGCAAAGGCTCAACCAGAATTTCCCAAGGGAGGGAGCTCTCCACCTGTTGCCCTGCTCCCAACCCAACATACTCCTTCTCCCTCTGCCACACTCAGTCTGAGCATTGGTGCTGCCTCTGCATCCAGACCTGCGCTCTGGCACCAAGCTCCACACACACTCCCCTGCTGCCTCCCCACACCCAGCCCCATGCTATTTTCCTCACATTGCCCCACACCCAACCCTGTGCTCTAACCCAGAGAGCTGGTCAGGCTGAAGAGCACCATCCCCACCAGGACCCAGGCCTTCTACAATCCCCAGACTCCATTCTACTTCTGCATCTCCACTTCCCCAGGAAGCACCAAAATCTCAGATCCAATCCTTCCATCCACCTGGGGACTCCTTGTGTATCCTCCTCCACCTCTCCCCAGGGCTTAAAGGTTCCCAGGGCCCATGGGCACCAGGAGGACTGCAAAAGTCGGAGAGGCAGCAAGCAGGCCCACGGAGTCACCTCACTACTCAAATTTGGCCTGCTCACCTCTCTGTCATTCCAGCTCCAGTCAGGGCCAAAGAAGACAATAAGGGAAAGGGGTTGCTGCCCTGGGTCCCCCTCCTATTGAGCCCCTGCTCCTAGGAGCCTGGTTATATGGCTAGGTGATGTCTGTGACAGTACCTTTAGGAACAAGACAATAACAGGTGGCTGCACACTACTGAAATCAGCATTATATGGCTACTATACCAAGGGTTAGTCCTGAAGGCCTTCTGCACAGCACTCACCACAGTTATTAACCGGAGCAGAGGGGAGCTTTTAGCATGGACTAGTTCTACTCAGGGCCGGCTCCAGGGTTTTGGCCACCCCAAGCAGCCAAAAAAAAAAAAAAAAAAGCCGCGATAGCGATCTGCGGCGGCAATTCGGCGGGAGGTCCTTCGCTCCAAGCGGGAGTGAGGGACCGTCCGCCGAATTGCCGCCGAATAGCTGGACCTGCCGCCCCTCTCCGGAGCAGCCGCCCCAAGCACCTGCTTGCCAGGCTGGTGCCTGGAGCCGGCCATGGTTCTACTGTACATTACTGTTATTCCAAATTCAACCATCCTCAGCAGAATATGGCAAGTCTGACAGAAAAAGGAATGTGTAGCGTAGTTCTTAGCTTCCCTCATTTTTAAATCACAATGAAATCCATCCCCCATATGTGGTCAGTGATCGGTTTGCACAATGACTTCTGCAACTTTGTTTTTGAATCCGAGGATTTCCCCCCAATGCCCCCGGTTTAAAATGTCATATTATTCAATACACACTAGTACCAGCTGTGGTCAAATTTTCAATAGAGCTCCATCCCCACAATGGGGGCCAGATTTTCAAGAGCAGAACTCCCATTTAGGTACCCATGTGGTCAGATTTTCAGAAGAGCTCAGCGATTTTAGTACAGAGTGTGTGCTGAGTTCTCTTGAAAATCTGACCACTGATTAATGTGCTTAAATGGGACTCTTGAAAATCAGCTTCCAAATTATGGGTGCTAAGGGCTTGAAATTCTGGCTACAAAAGGTAATGGAGAGGAAGACTAAATCTTACGCAGATAAATCTTATGTATTTATAAATTATAAACCACAATTTAAAATCCAGTCTGCCATTAAAGCAGGTGGCCCACTGGATAGAGTATTGGACGGTGACTCAGAAGTCCTGATTGTTATTGCTGGCTCTGCCACTGATCTGCTGGGTGACCTTGGACAAATCACTGAACTTCCCTGTGCCTCAGTTAACCCATCTGTAAAATGGGGTAATGGTAATTTTCTTCCTTTATAGATAGCTTTAAAGGCTACTGATTAAAAGTGATATATAAAAGCTTGGTATTATTAATGGGGAAGTGGCACAGCTCAGTGAACAAAGGGCTCATTGGCACTCTTTTTGTATGGCCACGCTGTGGTGATGGAATGTGTTCTGGGAGTCTTTTCTGTCTTCTTTCCACTGTTGTTAGCTGCTCTATTCTACTTTGCACCAAATCCTGCCACCTCCATTGGGGCTATGGCAGGGTTTGTCTCCAGATCCACTGAAGAGGGGATTGGCAGGACCTGGCTAAGTCAAGTAAGAGTTTGTATTCTGTGCATCAATGCCTCCAGCTCAGGAGGGTTCCCTTTGCATCCTTAGGCAACAAGGTTTGGGGGGGGGCATAGACAGGGGACAATCTGCCACTACACAGATCCACTGCCCCTTGCCTTCTGTGGAGCAGGGATCCAGCAGCAGAAGGGGGCCAGCAGCAGAAGGGTTGTGGTAGTAACCATGCAGCTGCTCCCATACCATCCTGTGGAGCTGGGAATTGAGGATTCCCTTTCCCTTGCTCTAGTGAAATGCCCCTGCACTGAGCCCTGTTCAATATTATGCAGCTAATATTTCAACAAGGCAGGCTGTTATCCCAGGCCTGGCCAGCTGGCATTGGCTTGGCATGGAGATGGGGAGGTAGGGTTCTCAAAACTGTTCAAACATCGAAACTCTTCTACGTAAGTATTATTCACTTACTGCCAGTGGCTACTCAACATGAATCTGCATATGGTTTATATACTCGGGGGGGGGGGGGGGGGATATCCATTTTGTGATAAAAGCAGGGGCTGTACTAGTGTCTTTCACACACTGTAGTAGGTTGGGGGAACACCAATACCATGCTGCCCTATAGGGAAATTGGAAAGAATTGTGCCTCTGTTCCCCCCTACCCTACCCCAGCTATCCAGCCCATATAATGGAGTATATCGCCTACCCCATCCCTTAGGCTGTTAGCATCTGTACCCACCAATGAGCCTACGCAGTTCTACATGTTGGTGAAGGGTGTGGGGAGGTAAAGGATGAAGAGAAAGGGGGTACAGAAGTTAGGGCACTAACCTAGACATGGAAGAGCTGTATTCAATTCCCTGATCTGCTACATGCTTATTGTGTGGCAGTGGGCAAATCACTTAGCCTCTATACCGCAGTTTCCCATGTGTAAAATGGGCATACATAGTATTGCGCTACCTCAAGAGTAGCAAGAAGATACATATATTAAAGATTTTGTGGAGTTTGGACAGTGATGATGGGGCCTTGAGTACCACAAATAATTAGACAGGGCTAATGACTCACCTCCTCTAGTTGTGTGGATGGAGCAATTCCTGCACACTGCAGAGTGCATGGGTTATGTTTGGCCGTAACCCTTAAGGAAGGTACATAAGTGAGAGAAAAGATGGCTCTCCCAGTGCACATACACAAAGTTCTGGAACAATCTATACACACACAAAATGCAGTTTCACAGCAATATTACCAATAGATTTGACTCTTTTATGGATTAGGCAGAGATTTCATTAACGAGCTTTGCTTTTCTAGTTAATGCTGGCTACATGCATAATTGATTGTACTGCCATCATTAGACAATACAGAATCTTTCCTGCACAAGTGACAAGAAAAAAATAATAATTTCCAGCTATCCTACCTTTGTAGTTCACAGAAAATATGGCAAATCCTTCTTTTCTGGGAGATCTTAGTTTGCCTTTTGAAATATTGATCCTATACGTAATAATATATGACTACACTTCACATTTAGCCATTCCCTTGCCCCACATCTTAGGTGGCTGGTTTAAGAAGAGTGAAAGCTATTTGAAATCCTCAAGTCACAAAGCAGCTGCTAGAAACCCTACAACAAAGCAGAAAGAATTCTATCAAATTCTGGGCGCTACATAACACATTAGAATTAATTTATAAAGAAGGTTAATTACATTGCTCTGTTAGCATGACCTGATTCCATGCTGTAGTAAGGAAGCATGAAAATGATTTTAAAGTACACATCAAGGGAGTGGATTTTTAATTCTTCTTTCTCTAGCGTTGTTCCTATGCTTTTTGTGCTCAGGCAAGCAATAAGAGATATATCTGTCTCTGCTGTGATTGTATTCAAGATCCCAAGAAGTTTGAATGCTTTTGTCAAACAAAAAATTTAAATGAATTTGATGACAACATCAAAACAAAAGCTAAAATATTGTAGTTTTGTTTACTGTAAACCTTAAAAATGACCAGATTCTACTAAGTTGTAACTATGTGTCAATGTCTTTTACCATCTACAGCTAATAAGATTATGCATTATTCAAGCCAATTATCTTGTAATAATTACAATTTGAGTCAGTAGGCTAAGCAACAGCTGATAATGGATTTACTATACACAAGTTTACCTCTCTGTGAATGATCAGCTTTATAAACATATAGCACCTTAGATATTCCAGCAAATGTGCATTTAAAGAAGGGGAGAAGACTTTTTAAGGCTGATCTCCTTTGATGAGCTTTGTACTGCTTTCTGTCTTGTAATTGTGCATTTGAAGTTCAGGAACTGTGCTATTTACTGCAGAATGTAGAATATAGAAAGAAAACATTTCAAAGGAATGTTTCAAGTAACCTCCAGTGAAAGTAAATATTGGAGAGTATCTATATAGTTTGAGTGGTATGACTGTCTTTGTTTACTAGCTTTATGGTATATCAGTTAAAAAAATACTTTTTTCACTTTTAGATTTTTTTTTTTTTTTTTTTTTTTTTTTAACACCAGTCTTTTGAACAAAGACTGAAGAACCCAAATATTCTCTTAGCAGGAACAACAAAGTGAAAAGTACTGTGATAGACCCAGGCCAGTTGGGTATAGCAGAAGGCAGATATACTGGCCACTGGATTAACAATTTTCTGTTCCCTGACTGACCAGAGCAGGGGCTGCTCCAGGCTAATGAGAACACCTGACTCCAATTAACCTGCAAAGAGTCAGGTGAGGCCATTAAGCTAATGTGACCACCTGACTCTAATTAAGGCCCGCTGATACTATAAAAAGGGCTCACTCCAGTCAGGCAGAGGAGAGCAAGTATGTCTGAAGGGCTGGTTAATGAAGACACCCTCAAGTTATTGGTAAGGGTGAAGAAGGGAGAAGCAGGAGAGCTGTGGGGAAGTGGCCCAGGGAAATGTAGCAACTCTGGCAGTGAAAGGTTGGCTGCCAACAGCTGCTACCATTAAGGTCCCTGGGCTGGAACCCGGAGTAGAGGGCAGGCCTGGGTTCCCCCCAACCCACCACTACAGGAACACCTTCTGGGAGGGGAAGTCAGGCCCCTGTCAGGACAGAAGGCTAAACTGTTCCAAAACAAGCCCCTAGGGACAACAGAGACTGGGAGTTCTCTCACCAACCTCCTCGCTGGCCTATGATGAAAAGGGCTCAGTAGACTGTAACCCTGGCCCTAGAGAGAGAAGGGCTACGTGGAGGGTCACAGTGAGCCACTGAGGCTAGCATATACCACCTAGAAGCGCAGGACCCACGGGGGCAAGGTCAGAGCTCTGCCACAGTACCTACAATATTTTGGTTAATGTTTGTGTGAGCTTTTGATTGCCTATAATACAAGATTAATTGAATTGGCACAACCCAGGAGCTTTGGAATTCCACTTCCCTTCACCCCTTCTTTTAAAAACAATTGAATTTACCCCGCAAGAAGTTGAATTATAAGGCTTATGGAGCTATCACTCAGGTCCAGATCCTCCAAAGTATTTAGGCTCCTAAACTTTCATTGAAATCTGGGGCATACTAAGAAATATTTCATATGGTACACATTGTCAACCTCAGTGGAGCCATCCCCACTGCAGCCACTGGTCCCAGCGTCTCCCCTGCTGAATGTGCACCATGCTGGGTTCCGACCTTCCAACCTGGCCCACCCAGGTGCAGTGTCATTCTCCATCCCTGAGCTAGAACAAGAGCTGCTAGAAGTGAGGCAAAGCCAGGCAAGTCTCTGGGGGGTGGGGGGACCCCTGATGCAGGAGCAACACAGCAGCAGCAACACTACCTCCACCACATTTGGCCCCAGCCACGCTCTGTCATGCTGGATGTGAAGGGCCAAATAATTCCTCCCAAGTACTCTCAATCTTCAAACATAGGTATCTAGATTTAGGCACTCAAATCCATGTTTAGTAGAGCTGTTCGAGAGATTTCCTCTACCTTCTCCACTGTGCTCAATGAAAGTGTCTTTTGTTCTAATCACCTGTAGCCATGACAGGACAGAGATTTTTCAGAGCAGTGCAAGGAACTTAACTGCCCATCGACCACTGAAATAAATGGAAGCTGCTAAATTCCCTATGCTACTTTGAAAATTTCAGCCTTATAATTTGTGCCCCACATTGGGCCCTCAAGTATGAAAACTGTGGCCAGATTGGCCACTAGGGGCAGCAACAGGAGACATCTCTCCAGCTGAAGGTTCAGAAAACCAGATATAATAGATGCAAACAAGCTATATAATCTTCAGAAAAAACATTTTTGTTCCCTCTGTTGTCAAAGTGGTTTTCTTAGCCCAAAAAAGCCATTCAGTCCAAACTCTCTAAAAAGAGTACTTAGATTTCTTTAGCAACCCATGCTTGCAGTCAATGAAAAATCTGATTAATACGGAATTGGGAAGCAGAAGAGGGACAGAGGGAAGAATTAGGATAGGATCTGATGAAATGGCCAGGATACATCTACTTGCTGTAGGGGGCAAGAATTATTTATCAGATGATTGCACTGTCTATTGTACTTTTACAGGTGATTATTCAGTTTAGTTCTGGAAAGGCTGTGGGAGAAGCAGTTCACACTTCTATGTACATCATAGTGGAGCTATTAGTGGTAATTACTTCCTTGTGGTAATTTAATTGGGTCTCCCCATACAGATTTCCCCACTCTGTCACTGTTCCATAACAGTGAGAGCAAGGTGTATTTAGATACATCCCTCCCCTCCCATCTTCTCATGGAGATAACTATCTTGTCTCTAAAGTATGGCATCAAGTGACACCTGGATTCCTCATAGCCAGAGGACTACAGCCCCACAGTTCCCTTCCAAATGCTTCAGAATCTCTTAAGTAAAACAATCCAAGAATTTCACAGGCAGCAGCAATTCCAGTCCACGAAGCCTCAAAAAGGTATATAGTTGCCCGTGACATACCAGGGTACAATCCAGACTAATGAGTAGCTGTGTCACCCTGCCCTCTAACCTGGGGTGCCCTTTACAATGCTTGGCTGCTGTAGTCTTCAGTCTGGACTGCTCGCAAATAGCCTCCAACATTTAAGTCACTCCCACCTATGTCTGTGCGTGCGCTGCAGCCAGCCAGCCATACCTTGGCTCTTACCAGCCTTGGTTATACCGCAGGGTGACCCCAACACACTCCTAGTCTTAGACTTCCCCCCAGAAATTTTATGTCCCGTACTGCCCAGCCTTCTCCTGGACAATACATGTTTATATATAGTCTGTCATGTCATCAAGAGAGATAATATGCACACATCTTGTTACCCCAAATAGAGTTTCCCAGACTCTTCAACTCAAAACACAGTGGATTAGATAAAACACCACAACAAGTTTATTAACTGCAAAGAGATTGATTTTGAGTACAAATAGTGAGGCATAAAAGCCAGAAATGGTTAAAAGAAAAATGAAGATGAAACACAAGTGGTGCCTAACTTAACTCTGTTAAATTCAAAGCAAAGTTTTCTCAGCATATGCTCTCAGCAGTCTTACTGACCCAACTTCTTAGATCAGAACCCTTTCTTCAGTTTAATGACCGCTTCCTTTGTCCCTTCTGGTGCAGTGAATCGATAGCGAGAGAGAGAACAAACACCCCCCGTGAGGTTTTTATCCCGCCTTCTTAGGGTTGCCAGTTATGGTTGAATGTATTCCTGGAGGTTTCATCACATGACAATCTTTAATTAAAGATTAATCTTGAATTCCTGGAGACTCCAGGACAATCCTGGAGGGTTGGAAACCCTACTCCTTGTTATAGCATCAGTACCCCTCTTGAAAAACATTTCCAGCTGAGATTCAGGTGACTAAATCTATGGGGAAGGATGTTCCCTGCTGCTTTCCCCCCCCTCACCTTTTGGAGCTGCTTTTGTTTCCCTCTCTGCTTGATGACTCCATTTACTGCTTAAATGCAAATTAAGCAGAGCACACATTCCTTTGTTTGAGACAGGCCTGTTTACCAACCTCAGTTTGGAACATGTGTTAACACCACCATAAAGTGCAGTCTTATACAATGTTGCCATGTACATTTTATCAGGACAATAACCAGCAAATTCTGAGTTTTCAATGATACTGCACAAGGCATGCTGGGTACAAAGATTATTACAACAGTGTGTAGGGTGTGGACACGGGTACATTCTGTCACAGTGCCTAACTCCCACTGGAATCAATGAAATCTTCTCTGCTTCCAGCAAGATAGGGAATTTGTAGCTAGTATCCAAACTGGCATTTTATGTAGTCATATACACCAGTGCAAAATGCTATCAACTCATGAGTCTGTCTCGAGTAGTCAGACATGTATTAAGGTGTAGGATAAGGGTGTATCAGGTCAAAAGATCTGAATAGTCTAACAACCATTAGACACCATATATGCATGCTGTATGATTTACGGGGGGGGTGGGGGAGAGGATCACACAAAATAAGATCTCTCTCTCTCTCGTATATACATATGAACGTAGACAGTTGCATTATTTCTGTAGTTTGGAAACTAGGTAATGCACACATGATATTCAATTAATGTCATACTTGTTTCTCTAATTAAAATTCTCTAATTGTGTTTGAAAAGCTTGAACTATGCATTATTGTAGGTGTTAATATAATGAAATGTTATATTCTTCCCTAATCAAAACATACAAGAGTAATTATGAACCAGAATTATCCCATTTTCCTCAACAGCAACTTAAGTTCACTCTTTAGCAAATGCCTTGCATGTTAAAATGTATAAATAGAACTTTTCTTATCTCAGTAAACGTAAGTATAGATGCAGCTGACTGCATCTGCAGCATTTAGAATTTACATCTTTTGAGGGGGCTATGCAGTTTGTTTAGTTAATTGATTTTCCACATTCTTACTGATTTATGTTTATTTACCAATTCAAGTAATACAAGTGCTGACCAACATTTGGAGAGAACACTTAGAATTTGCATAGCACCTTTGAGGGGGAAAAAAAGGTGAGGACAGAAGATTATAATTCAGAGATGGAATATATATTTCCAGTCACACAACTTAATCCCTGATCATATAATGAAATTTAAAAAGCTAGTTGCATGTGAGTGGCTTGGAAATTCATGATTTGATTGGTTAAGAATCAGTTATGTATTCAAGCCCAAAGTCTTGAAATATTACCACTTAAAGCTAGACTTGAAGTCTGTATGCCTCCACACCAGGAAGTGAAAAACAGTAATCCCGCCTCAGCTCCCCGCCATGACACACAAAGTTTGGGTTTGTAGGGACACACACAATTTTTTGGGGGGTGAGGGAAGAAGAACAGTATATGTATCAGCTTAGGCACAACGTGCACAGCTTTTTGATGGCATCATCATCAGCCATGTGGAGAGACAGTAGCCTGTCATCGAAATAAGTCAGTGGGCACTCGTCAAGGATATTCCACATGTCTGAAGCTGACTGCAGCTGCATCCTGGCTCATTAGAAAATTCCTTTTTAAAGAGATTGACTGCACAGGTGCCCTATTCTGTTCCAAACAAGATGACTGGACAGAATGATAATTTGTGTCAAAACAGTACCTCAGTACATATATTCAATGAAAGGTTATATACATGTACTATAAAAGCAACTGGATAAACTGATAAAATTGTAACCACATATTGTATATTAGAAAAGTTGCACTAAATTGATTTTAATTAGTCTAAACTGGCACAAATACCTAATATAGATTCACTTAAACTTGTTTAACCTTTGCTTAATTTGACAATTTACAGATGCAAATTAAGCCAATTTAAACAAGGGTTAAACAGGTAAGGCATTTATGCCAATTTAACTAGTTCAGTTTCAAATCAGTTTAGTGAAACCAGTGAAGTTTTCCTAATACAGAAGCTCTGAATGAGAAACACGCAGAATCCAATAGCTGAAACATATACTGGAGTGGATTCCTCTCTGGTCCTTAACAGTAATACAATCTCTCAGGAACACACTCCACAACAGCGTTGCAATTACTAATTCTTTCGCCTTTTGTCCGCAAGTCAATAATTTCTCACTGTATCAGTATGGAAGACTAGCCCCTGCTCTCTTTCTTCCTCAGATTTCCTTGAAAGTCACAGTGTATTATCCCTTTAAGGCCAACCCTGAGCCAACACATCCATGCTCCAAGTTCTGTCCCATTATGGACTATCATGCTGGGGACTATAGATGCTAGAGGATTACGTGGGCCTAGGCTGTGGCAAAACACGTTGAGAAGCAATTACTAGGGGCAGCCTTCCCTCTATGGAGGGAGGAGAGATTGATCCTCTTATGGGATTCTCCACTAAGACTTGGAAAACACTGAGCCCTGAAGGACTGTGAAGAGGCAGAATATAAGAAGATCCTAATAGGTTGTTTCACCCCAGTTTGTCTTTTCTTGACAAAATGACAAATTTGGTTGATAAAGGTAATAATGTTGGCATAATAGACTTCTGTAAGGCATTTGACTTGGCAAGGCACAACATTTTGATTAAAAAACTAGAATGATATAAAGTTAACATGGCACACATTTAAATGGATTAAAAATTGGCTAACACATAGGTCTCAAAATGTAATTGTAAATGGGGAGTAGTCAAATAGATGTGTTTCAGTGTGGTTTTGCAGGGATCGGTTCTTGGCCCTACACTATTTAAAATTTTGATCAGTGAAAGAACAAGAAAAATCACTGATGAAGTTTGCAGATAACACAAAAATTGGGGGGAGCATTAAATAATGAAGAGAATAGGTGACTGATTCTGAAAAACCTGCATTGCTTGGTAAACTGGGCGCAAACCGTGTGTTTTAATACGGCTAAATGTAAATATATTCACCGAGGAACAAAGAATGCAGGGTGTTACCAGATGTGCCCATTACTTTGGGGTATGCTCATTTATTCGGGTTACTCCTCTGGGGAAGGGGGTTCTGTAATCCTGTCAATGTACTGCTTGTGTCACTTGTGTTTTCATATGGAGCTCTACTTCTCCCTTCTGCAAGTCCCCTCCCAATGGAGCTATCCTGCAGGACCTAGGGTCCCTAGGGCTGGGTTACTCCCACCCTAGAACCGGATGAACACCCACACACCCACACGTACATTAACAGAGCAAGTCTGAGCAGACCGGGTCAATCAGCACTGTCAAGCTGACCCCTTATATGTCTCTGGACTCACTGGGCTGGAGGAAGCAGCACTTTCAAGCTGACTCTCCTTATATGCCCCTGGGCTCCATGGACTGGGTCAAGCAGCACTTTCAAGCTGTTACCCTTATGCGTCCCAGTTTCAGCACGTCCCTATCCCCACTCCCCCAACACAATTGTACTGGCAGTAACCTACTCGATGAGCAAACCCCACAGTATTTTGGGCGCTGCAGGGATCTTTAGCTTAGGTAAAAGAAGCGTTGCTGTAGAGTGAATGGGGGACGCTAAAAACACGAACGAGTAAAGTTCAGCAAGAGAGAGAGAAGCAACCAACTTAACCATAGAAGTTATTTATTGAATAATAGTGATAACTACACAAGGAGGACTAAACCAACCTAACATACATGATTAAAGGTTAATACCTAAGGTAGAAAGGAAAACAGAGAGAGAGAGAAAGGGGGGGGGGGGGATCTCACCCACTCCATGAGGCTTGAACTGGTCGGGGTTCCCAGGTGATGGTGGTAGCTGAGGGTCCTGAATGCTGGAGACAGGCAGAGCCCCCAGCATGATCAGTCAGAAGATGGAGTTCCAGTGGAACTGATGCATAGTTTGGATCTAAGCATCAGAACCCTGACTAGGGGGTGAGTAGGGATTTTTATAGAGAAATTACAATGGTTCAAGGGAGAACACCAGATTTGTTTATAGGTAAGCTGATGACTCAAGGATTTTCTTTAGACTAGACAATAGGAGCTGATCGCTATGGGTGGTGTTTTCTTCCAGGGAGCTCACAATGCAACTATCAGGAGGTAGCCGTGTTAGTCTGTATCTACAAAAACAACAAGGAGTCTGGTGGCACCTTAAAGACTAACAGATTTATTTGGGCATAAGCTTTCGTGAGTAAAAACCTCACTTCTTCGGATGCATAGAGTCAATGCAACTAGGCTACTTCAGTATTTGGATATCAATTAGGGATTCATTACTAGAATTGGTCTGATAATTGCTGAGCTGGGTGTGTGCAGACATAGGTTCATTAGCACCTGGAGCAGAGATTCCCATGATGCAGTGCTTCCCTGCTTTTTCTGGTCCCAGAATTCAGTGTGGTTCTCTGTTCTCCATTCTGTATGTAAATTCAAATGTTTTCCTGTCCCCTCTTTCATGCAGATGAGGCTAGGGGATTGTCTCTGCTCTCCATTCTGTATGCTAATGGAGATGTCTTAATCTTGTCACCCTTGTCAGGAGGGGTCTAGGTGTGTCTCCCAACGCCCTTCACTGGTCTCTGCAAGTTTTTTTCTCTGATGGGTTTTGGTTTAAGCAGAGGCTGGGGGTGGGAGGTGTCTTTCATGAGTCAGGCTGGATACTGCACCCTGGTTCCCCAAGAACACAGAGGTGTCTGGTATCAAGGGCTGACATTAATTGGGGGGGTCATGGTGGATAATGAGCTTAACATGAACTTCCAGTGTGATGCTGTGGCCAAAAGAATGAATGTGACCCTGGGATCCATAAACAGGGGAATCTTAAGTAGGAATAGAGAGGATTTTTTACCTCTGCATTTGGCACCGATGCAACTACTGCTGGAATACTTTGTCAGGTCTGGTGTCCACAATTCAAGAAGAATGTTGATCAGTTGGAGAGGGTTCAGAGAAGAGTCATGTGAATGATTAAAGGATTAGAAAACATGCCTTATAGTGATTGAGCTCCTTGAGTCAATCTATTTAGCTTAACAAAGAGAAGGTTAAAGAGGCTTGATAACAGTCTAAGTATCGACATGGGAAGCAAATATTTAATAATGGACTTTTCAATCTATCAGAGAAAGGTAGAACATGATCCAATGGCTGGAAGTTGAAGCTAGGCAGGTGAACATTTTTGATAGTGAGGATAATTAACCATTGAAACAACTTACCAAGAGTTATGGTGGATTCTCCATCACTGACAAATTTTAAATCAAGATTGGATGTGTTTTTCTAAAATATCTGCTCTAGGAAGTTATATGGCTTGTCTTATATGAGAGGTCAGATTAGATTATCATAATCATCCTTCTGACCTTGGAATCTATGAATTTATTAATTGAAGGAAGAGACCTGGGGTATGGGCTTAAGGTTTGATTTTGATGCCTATCCTTGCCTTATGGATTTAGGCTGGAGATTCCAGAGAGGATGAGAGGAAGCCCTTGTTCACTCACTTGTATGAAATGGGAAAAGCAAGGCAGATCCTGAGAGAAGGACACATGAACCCAAAGAGGACTGCTGATCTCTTGCTTGGATGCCTATCTTTGCTCTTGAAGGGGAAGACTTCTGATATGGCTGAAGGGTCAGATCATGGTATCTAGCTGGAAAAAGATACATAAGGAAAATTGAAGCAATGGATGCATCTCCCTGGTAGAGAGTTGAGATCAATTTACAGTGGCCACTGTAGAACACGTGATTCAGTATAAACAAAAAATATCCTGCAAGTAAACACTAAAGCTACCTCTGGGAATGCCATTAGGGTGATTTTTTTTTTAAATAGTGGTCAGCCCAGAGTAGAATGTATTTTCTATACGAACACTTCCACTGTAAATACTGAGTTACAAGCAGCTGGATTGTTTTGGTAGAGTGATAGAGTGAACCAGTCCTGGCAATATGAAAATTGCCATAATTCCCAAACACGGAACAAAGATTCCATAGCTTATTAGACTTATCAGCATTAAAAAGTCTTCTGGAGAAAGTACAGATCTATTAGCAGGTACAACATGGATAAACTTTCACAACTGACATTCTGGTGGAGATTTCTACAAAAATTGTGAGGGAACAAAATCAGATGTTTGGCTGGTGAAGTAGTGGGTTTAGCTCACACTTCCCTCAGCCCTGCTTCTCCCCACCACAGATGGTCCCAATGAGGGCAGACCTGGGCAGTGGAAAAGGAGTTACAGCTGGCCTCTGCAGCATTCAAACCTACCTCTTCACCCAAGCCCATCTATAGAACTAATGATGATTGGGTCAGCATTATCTTACCTGTTGTGCCATAACCAAAGATTAAAATAACGTGGAGGTACAGCTGCCCACTCCTCCTCTAAAAGCAGAAGGAGCTCTTCTGCATGGGTCAACTGTGCTACCCACCATTGTTTGACTGGCATGGTGGGACCTCTCCTCTTCCAATCTGTTTTAGCCCTTTTACTACATGGTCAAAGATTGGCACTATGGACTTCAATAGTAAAGCTCTCTCTGACTTCAAGGGGGATAGGATTTGACCCAACCAGCCAGGTTGGTAGGATAGCAGGAGACAAGGAAAAAAGCTGGTTGAAAAGTTTTCCATGAAGACTTTTTCCCTGTGAAAAATATTACATTGAAACTGAAGTGTAATGTGGAAATGTACTTGCTTTGATGAAGTTTTCCTTGGGCAAGTTTCTCAGGTCCAGGATGTAAATTAGAGACAGATTGACTCTATAGCAGGGGTCGGCAACGTTTGGCACGCGGCTTGCTAGGGTAAGCACCCTGGCGGGCCGGGCCAGTTTTATTTACCTGCTGACGCGGCAGGTTCGGCCGATCGCGGCCCCCACTGGCCGCGGTTCGCCGTCCCGGGCCAATGGGGGCGGCGGGAAGCCGCGGCCAGCACATTGCTCGCCTGCGTCACTTCCTGCCGCCCCCATTGGCACGGGACGGCGAACCACGGCCAGTGGGGGCCGCGATCGGCCGAACCTGCCACGTCAGCAGGTAAATAAAACTGGTCTGGCCCGCCAGGGTGCTTACCCTGGCGAGCCGCGTGCCAAACGTTGCCAACCCCTGCTCTACAGCCTGGTGGTTTTGGCACTTGCCTGGAATGTGAGACCCAGACTGAAGTCCCTGCCCTAAATCAGGCAGAACAGGGACTTGAACCTCAGTCACCCACATCTCAGGTAAATATCCTAACTGCTGGGCTATATAGGTGTACAGAGCCCATAAAAAAATTCAAAGGGTCTCAATTTTGTTCTGATGCAGAATAAAAGTAAACTTCAAAATTGTTCCTAAAATGGATTTTCGTTTTCCGGTCAGCCCTACCAAGGAGGTATTGGTAGCACAACTCTTCAATGAATCATGCTGCTATGATGTTCACAGAGCCTGGGGAGTAGTGAGGAGGCAGAGTGTCCACAAATCCAAAATATTCAGGTTTAAGAGACCCTGGGCCATGCCAGGTCACCAAGTGACTACCTGCCAGGTCAGAAATGTGTCTTTTTAATGATTGCCATTATATTGTATCTTCTTGTGAAGTTTTCATATTTTGCTTTTCTTCATGAGGTTTCTTGAATCTATATTCATGCTGGGGGAAACCCTTATCTGTGAATACCTTGACCACCAAGTTGGTGGAAAACCAGTCTTATTTTCTGATGTTTATTGTCCCCGTTTCATTGCAATCAGCAGACACTGACATAGATAAGAAACTTTGCTTGCACAGATATCTAATAAAAATATTTTATACTGCATCAGAAGATCCAGGGAAAAAAAATCCACCAAGTTAGCTAAGAGTAGGGAATATGAGTATTCAATTGTCACAAACATACTACAAAAAAGTGGTTAAAACACCTTGTAACTGAACATACAGGTTTCTTGATGAGATTAAAAGGAACATAGAAAAGTGAGAGAGGATAACAGAAAAATTCAGAAACTCAAAATGAAAGGAAATGGATAAATAAAAAAACTGGCAAAGAGGCTGAACTGTCCAAAAAATGTTTCAAATTTTAAATTGTATTAATACTCAGAGCATCAAACATTAGATTACATTTCTGAAACATAGCAGTAAGATACACAGCAGTGTACTTGCACTGTATTGATTGTGTCTACATCTTTTTTTAAAGTGGAGCATTTAGAAAGATAGAATGCAGTTTACTACTTCACGGGCATAGATCTAAATAGAGCCATTATGTTTCAGAACAGGCTCCATGGAATGATCTCCTGCTAGTGAAGGCTTGTCTTTAAAAATCATTTACTTGGTAGAAAAATTAGTTACATGCTACAATACCAGAAGGGGAATTGACTGTTTGTTTCTACAACTCAATGAAGATTCCTCCTTAGAAGTTCCTTTTAGTCTTTAACTAACATCTAGCAAACACTAGCAGCAGGCAAACCTCACTTTCAAAAATCAGAGGAGCATCTGACAGTGGTCAGTTGGATGGTCTAGGTTTTCTCCCAAAACGATTCACACATGTTTGATCTAAGGTGCAAGACATGTATAACCAAAATAGAACAAAGGGTGTTACTGTTCCTCAGGTTGTTAAGAACTACCCACAAGAGTGACCTCTATTCCTGGGGCTACACTCTGGCTTCTGTTCTGACTGATCTGCCTCTCTGGAACTCTGAACTGTGGTCACCTTTTTCACATTTTTTATGAAGCAACAGTATCTTTATTGCTTCAGGACCTGTTAGCTGTGATTGCCCCACCAATGATTATGTAATCTGCCCCAGCTGGAGTAACCAATGTCTAGTGCTGTAACTGTCAGGGAGTGATCTGACTACTTGATATCTAATCTCAGACAAGGAAGTTGATCCTGCCTTCCTCATAAGGTGAAATAACTTATGTCCATGGGCTGTTTCACAGCTTAGTTTACTCCTGAGCATTTCAGACAGAGCAAAGTACAGAGAAAGGAGGGGGAAAGAATGCAGCAATGACATGAGATAAAGAGAGACCAATGGGTTAATCGCTCACAATTCCTCTGTCTCTCAAACTCATGTATTTCTGGAGTGAAGACTCAATTAAAGAGATTCACACTCCAAGAAACTGAATTCTGACCCAAGTTACACATGATTCATGCTGGGAGTGAGGCCAGTGTGACACCCCTTCAGGAGGTCCAGCATATTCCACCTATGTGCATTGATCCTACTGTGAGCAGAAGTTGAACAAGCAGGGAAGGGATCTATGATCTATCCATGCCCTGTTCAGTTGAATTGCATCCAAAGTGGGTGTCACACAGTACCAGATAAGAATGTGGTGGCATGTTATATCCACTCTGCAGAAAGGGTTAATGGCTACAGCAGTTGTCACTGGAATATCAGTGCCTGGGATCTGAGAGTTCAGGATGTCCATGCATTTTCCAGAAATTAGGTATGTACTGAATAGCCTTAATGCTTAAAATAAGTGTTTCTGATAGGGTAGGACATGGGACAAGCTGAAACAATGAAAAGAGCACACACACTGGTGATGACAGCTTATCCCAAGATGTGATCCTGCTGCCATGAGACCAGGTGGTAATATTTGTGGAATGAGGTTATTTATGTGAGAAGGCAGAATTGGGCCCAAAGATGTTAAAAAATACTTCACTGTCTTCAAAGGGTGCAAAATTACTAAGATATAGTAAATCGGAGATGAAAACAAATCCGGCCACTTATGATTCTTACCGTGCTTCTGTGAACAGAAGAAGACAGGAAAAAACAAAAATATCTTAAGAGTGGACCTTTTTAATGTGAAACTGGGTAAACTGAAAGGCATATGCCACTGGCGGTGATTTGTAGCCAAGTGTGCAGCTCTGATAGATTGTGTGAATGCCATTGCCGGTAATGAGGATTAAGGCCGGATAGGAGTGCCATTACACCAAGACCCATAATTGCAGGTTTAGATTTCAACGAAGCTTTTCAAATCCCTGATTTCTCCTTGGATTTACAAAAGCTCTGAATTGCCTGTTACCAGTGACAGAGATCCTTATAGCATGTGAATAAATAAATGTAATCACCATTGAGTAGGAAAGCATTTGTCATGTTGCAAATGAGTTCTAAAAAATGGTTCAGAGAAGAGCTGGCTAAAACTGCTACAGCTAAGTTTCATTTCAAGTCCTGGCAGATCCCCGAAGTGTATAAATCATGGCTGAATTTAAGTCAATAGATCTAACACCTTCCACCTAGTGTCCAGCAGATTCAAGACGGCTTCACTAGGAAGAGTACACCTGCTGCTCCCCATCTCTCAAGATACCCACCTACCAGAGGTGCTAACTATTCTAACCTGTAAGTGCCTGATTCTGCCACCTTTATTCACCGTGGGGCAGTGTTCTACACTGCAAGTAGCCCCATTCACTTTGTCTCCTGCCTGAGATAATGTAGAAGCTAGTATTTTGCCTTTATGCCCTCTAAACGTTGTTCTGTCTCCTTTCACATCCCTGTAAACTTTCCTCTAGGAGTTTTTTCTCCCAATAGGTTACATTTTAGAGGGCCTAAATGAAACCCATTTGAAGTAAAAAAAAAAACCTCCAGTGATTTCACTGATTTGGGGATCAAACCTTCATTATGCAGAGAAAAGAAAGTGATGGTGGCTGGGATTCCTCTCCAACAAGAGAGAAGATGCCCAAGAGTATTGTAGAATGGGGAGCAAACTTACTGCATTCCTGGAGTCTAGAGCAGGGAGAGATGCTGATTTCCTGTACATGTATTTTGATAATATTGAGGGGTGCATAATCATAGCTAAGTTGGTACCCATGTATTTGGAGTTCACACATTTTTTCAAAATACTTTGACCCATCTCAGATGCTGTGCTTTATAAATTCTGAGGCCAGAATAGGATCATCTAGTCTGATCTCCCATATATCACAGGCCATAGAACTCCCCCAAATAGGAACAGTTATATAAAAAGTGTCCATCCCACAAGAGCTTATTCCCAAAATGGAAAAAAAAACACCCACTACAAATGACATTCAAACTGAACTTTGGTGAGAAATCATCTATTGAGGCCTATGGACTCCGCTCGTCTAGCTCCTATTTACCCCATTTTATTTGTTTTCCTCACTCTTATCAATAAATACAGTAGTGATGGAGAAGCCATCAATTATGCAAAAGAATAAATAAGGCACATAAAGACAAGAATTTCTATATAGATAATACTTTGTGGGCCAAAACCTAATTTCTGGATGATGCTATTATCTGCCATATTCTTTTTTTAAGCTTGTTATTTTCTAGTATTAACATGGGGAAAATGATGCCTTTTGAAACTACAAATTCTTTGGGACCCAAAACCTTTCAAGGGGATCAAATAGAATAGTGATAGCTCTTAGGATAATATGCTAGTGGCTTGCCCTTTCTACATCAGCACTTATAGTTTGTACAGTTAGAAAAGTAAAAAAAATAAGTTTACACTTGTTTTGTTTTAAAGCTGTAGACCTTTTGTAAAGAAAATGTAATAGTCTTTTGGATGATCCCCTTGAAACACTTAAGACTGGTGAAAAGTCAGATTTGTGTAAAGTAGATGGATATTTGAATGAGCAATGACTCTGAACTTTTAGCCTATCGCTTAATTTGCTTTGCTCAAAATAGCTGTAGAACGTGTGCAGATTTCTATTCTTACTAGTGCATTAATTGGGAAGACACAAGTTTCAATCACTATCCAAGTAGCATATTACTGTGCAAATAGTAAAATTTGCAATTTGCCTCTTAAGTATCTTATTCCGTGGGTACTTACAAGGCCAGACTGAAATTAATGAGGGCACAAACTAACTTTTCTTAATTGTTGATACACTGTAATTCCATTTGTCCCTGTTGTTTTTATTGTTAAAGTATATCCTCAACCCAACATCCTGTTATGATAGGACATAATACTGAAACAGATGATATGAAACAACAATAGGCTGGGTTAATAATGGAATATTAATGAATCTCTTTATATTATCCTCTTACTTCTGAAATCATAACGCTCATAGCACTAGGTCTTTGAGCAGACCTGGAATATCTGATGGAAATATTCTCATTATAGGTAAAGTCCACAGCATGCAGTTTATATTTTTTTATAATCTTGGAGTATCTACAGTTATAGCCTACCTACCCCTTGATGGGATGCTTTAATATTGAGTGATTGCGTGTTATTTCTTATCATTGTGAGGATCCCAGAAAACTGACCCATGACCTTTATTTCTGGTATGAAATAGGAACTTTTTAAACTTTTAAAACAAGTTCTTCACTTATGAGTTTCCTGTAAAGTTTAAAGGACAGAATCCTCAAGTGGTGTAAATTGGAATTATGCCATACCAGGTGCAGGTCTGGTGCACATGTTATAATCAATTTGTACAAATATTATATATATGCATACACACAACTACATAGATGTCAGAATGCTTTAAAAGCAGTAATATCACTAATTTAGAGATGGGGAAATTGAATCAGAGGTGAAGTGACTTCCCTAACGTCACATAGTAGGTCACAGGCTGTGACCCCAGGTCTGATTGCTTCATCTAATGTCTTATCCGCAAGACAACACCACCTGTGTCATTATAGTGGGTGTAGCATTACAATGTGACAAATAGTTTTAAAAATAGCTTAAAGTGATCATCACTGGGATTTACAACTAAGTCTCAAATATCTTCACTTGATATCAAAAGGCCACTAAGTAGGAATATAACTTCTTTATAAAAGTGATTGAAAAAAGACTGTATGGACCAAATAGCAAGACAAAGTGAGAGTTATTTGAAAAATGCCTCAAGAGTTGAAGGTCTGTGAAGTGCATGGGTTTGATCTTTCAAGGTGCTGAAGTCAGCGATGGCAGAGAAACTCACTATCTCCAGAGCAAAACACTGAATAAGGCTCTCTGGGTATATGCAAAGGCTTCAGTGATGTTATAAAACACAGGCATTATGTTTATTCCTTGATCTAAGGCAGATGTTGAATAAGAAATTTTATATTTTATATTATATATACACTAACTCATAGTAAATAAGCAGACACTTGGTTGTGTCTTGAAAGACTTCAAGAGTTCAGATGGTTTAAAGCACGACTAATGTATTTTCAACACTTCCTGGAAGGAAGTCACCTGGGAAGAGCATCACATTAGTTCACCATAATTATCTCAGTAATTGAAGAAATAGGCATTCTGGAGTGTCTTTGCCAGAAAGAATGCAACTTTTAAAGGGAGAGAGTGGCTTTCAAAGACAAGAAACATTTACCATATGAAGTGTCCCACCTGCATCCAAGACCATTGCAGTGGATGGAGAGATGCCTATTGACTTTAATGGAATTTAGGTCCTGCCCTCTTTCTGTAACAGTTCAGAGCTATGTGAAAGTGACTGCCTCTAGTCAAAAGACTTAGAAATCTTCTTGAGCAGTGAAACAGAACCAGTAGGCAAAGCAGGACAAGTTACCTACATGCACCAGGTTAGTGGCAACTCTGGAATATTTCAGGACCAATAGAGTCTGTCCATCTTTCACAGCTGATGATCCACTCTAAAATTGTTGTGTACCCCAGAAAGAGGAATTAAGAAGAGGGCTGGTAAATTTTCTAATCAAAACTGTTCTAACTGAAAGCTGGGTTTTGACTAATCTCCTTTGGACAGAACATAAATTTTGGCCAAAAATAAACTAACCACTTTTGGTTTTCAAAGACTACTCAGCCAAATTTTCAATTTGTCCAACAGACTATTTCCATGGAAAACTTCAATAAGTTTCTTCAGTTTTCCAAATGGGCAGAACACTTTCACCAGTTTGACTTAAGAGTTTTAAGTATCAGAGGGGTAGCCGTGTTAGTCTGAATCTGTAAAAAGCAACAGAAGGTCCTGTGGCACCTTTAAGACTAACAGAAGTATTGGGAGCATAAGCTTTCGTGGGTAAGAACCTCACTTCTTCAGATGCAA
>NW_020664561.1:22819840-22846502 GCF_002925995.2 Terrapene triunguis | reverse complement strand
GTGTTAGTCTGAATCTGTAAAAAGCAACAGTCTTGCATCTGAAGAAGTGAGGTTCTTACCCACGAAAGCTTATGCTCCCAATACTTCTGTTAGTCTTAAAGGTGCCACAGGACCCTCTATTGCTTTTTAAGAGTTTTAGTCTCTTTTGCATTTTCATTATTGACTCCTCTACTGGAATTTATAGATTATTTATAAGTGATGCATTTCAAAAAGTAAAAACACTAACTTTATCCCAAGTTGCTACTACCATTCCTCCCCATAAGTATTTTTATCCCACTCATAATGAAGGTTTAAATATTTTTGTCACTCTCACCACACTGGATATGAATGGCTTCGTTGGAATGAACATCATTCTGAGAAAGAGGGTATGATAAGCTGACACCCTAGAATGGCTAAATAAATCCTTCAGTTTCCAATGGAAGGTACTATAGTTAAGTTAAGATAGTTCAAAAACACTTCAAAGAAATGTAGAGTAGGAAGTAAAGAATATACCTGACCTCATATAACACTGTGGCTATAAAAAGCTGCAAGGGATTACAATGATACCAGCAAAAGCTTCATTTTAGACAAAGTGGGAGAGGAAAAAAAAATCCTGGATAAGAAAACACTACTCTTCTGCACTCCCAATTATTTTAAAAATAGTATGTATATACTGCATTATTTCCAACTGAAAAGCAAAACAGAATCTTTCAATACACCACATAGATATTTATGAAGCACTTTTAAAATACCAAACCTATCAGAATTCCAGCTAAGTTCCTATGAAGTTTTAAGTTTTTCATGGACTGATGATGATTCTAAAACACGAATATACAGCTTTTTAAAAACACTTCTACACTTATTATAGTTATTCTCTATTTGGCAGTACAGTCAGCTGTACTTATATTACATACCAAACAATTCCTGCTGATTTTTCCATCCCAGCATTTAAGCATATTATGTTAAGCAATCTTTGCCTTTAATGCACCTTTCAGTGCATAATTCTCTGTTCCACCTCACTCTAGTTCCATAGCTACCTGCTTTCCATTAAAAAAAAGTGTCTCTTCATTTTCACTAGTGGATATTATTTCCATCAAAGAACAAATCTTGGTGGTTACAGGAAGTTATTTGCACTAGTAGAACAAGCCCCACAGCTTTGTTAGATTCCTGTACAAATAATCTGGATCCCTCTTTTGGGTCGGTCTCACACAGCATTCCATGTTTGGACACTGGCAGGCTGAAAGGTATCTTCTGGAGCAGTGAAACTCAGACTAAGCCATGGTCTACACTACGAGGTTCGGTCGAATTTAGACGCGTTAGGTCGATTTTATAAGCAATGCGACTACACAACCAGCCCTGTTCCGTCGATCTAAAGGGCTCTTAAAATTGACTGCTGTACTCCTCCCCGGCAAGGGAAGTAGTACTAAAATTGACCTTCTTGGGTCGAATTTGGGGTAGTGCAGACGCAGCATTGTATAATTCAATGGTATTGGCATCCGGGAGCTATCCCAGAGTGCTCCAATGTGACCGCTCTGGATAGCACTTTCAACTCCGATGCACTAGCCAGGTACACAGGAAAAGCCCTGGGAACTTTTGAATTTCATTTCCTGTTTGGTCAGCGTACCAAGCTCAGCAGCACAGGTGACCATGCAGTCCCAGAATTGAAGACGAGCTCCAGCATGGACCGAACAGGAGACACTGGATCTGACTGCTGTATGGGGAGAAGAATCTGTGCAAACTGAACTCCGATCAAAAAGAAGAAATGCCAATATATAAGCCAAAATCACCGAGGGCATGGTGGAGAGAGGCTACACCAGGGAGACAGAGCAGTTAAAGTTAAGGAGCTCAGGCAAGCCTACCACAAGACAAAGGAGGCAAACGGTTGCTCCGGGTCAGAGCCCCATACATGACGCTTCTATGATCAGCTGCATGCCATTCTAAGGGGGGACTCTACCAGTACCCCACCACGGTCCGTGGACACCTGCAAGGGGAGAGTCTCATGCAACACGGAGAAAGATTTTGTGGATGAGAAAGAGGAGGAGGAGGAGGAGAATGCGCAGCAGGCAAGCAGAGAATCCATTCTCCCCGGGAGCCAGGACCTTTTCATCACCCTGGAGCCAATACCCTCCCAAGGTGGGTTCCTGGACCCTGAAGGCAGAGAAGGCACCTCTGGTGAGAGCACATTTGTAACTACACTACAGTGGTTAAAAGCAATTGTGTTTAATGTTTGATTTGCCCTGAAGAATTGGGATGCATTCGCAGCCAGTACAGCTACTGGGAAAGTCTGTTAATGTGTCTGGGGATGGAGCGTGAATCCTCCAGGGACATCTCCATGAAGCTCTCCTGGAGGTACTCTGAAAGCCTTTGCAGAAGGTTTCTGGGGAGGCCTGCCTTATTTCATCCTCCATGGTAGGACACTTTACCATGCCAAGCCAGTAGCAAGTAGTCTGGAATCATTGCAGCACAAAGCATGGCAGCAAATGGTCCTGGGTTTTGGTCGCATTCATGTAACATTCACTCTTTATCTTTCTGTGTCAGCCTCAGGAGAGTGATATAATTCATGGTCACCTGGTTGAAATAGGGGAATTTTTGTAAGGGAACAGTAAAAGGACCCATTCATGCTGGGCTGTTTGCGTGTGGCTAAAAGGAATCATCCCAGAGAATAACCATGCGGTGTGGGAGGGGTATATGCTGAACATCCAACTCAAAACTGCAGCCCTTTTCTTTTAAACGGCAAACCCAACTGGCATTGCTTGCTCTGGGAAAGGAGGGTGCTGCAGTTTGAAACCATTCCCACATGTTATGAAGGCGGAAGAAGCCAACCCCGCATACTCTTTGGTTTACCATGGCTTCCTGGAAACCAAATTCTGTTGCCCAGCCTTGTGTGATGTGTCACCATACCGGCAGGCGCTCAATATAAAAGGCAAAATGCGACCTTGTACCTAAAGCACATGTGCTGTCTGCTGTGAATTGCTTGATTCACTGTGAAAGAGTCTCCCTTTTGTTCTCAGAAATGTATCTTCTTAAATTTTACTCTCCCTTTTTATCCCCCCTGCAGGTGCAAATGTTTCTATGCTCCCCGTATCATCTCCGTCCCTGAGGTTATCACAGATTAGAAGGCAAAAAAAAAAGAATGCACTCGCAATGACATGTTTTCCGAGCTCATGCAGTCCTCCTGCACTGATAGGACACAGCTGAATGCATGGAGGCATTCGGTGGCAGATGCCAGGAAAGCATTCAGTGTGCATGATCAGAACACGCAGGAGGAGATGCTGAGGCTAATGGGGAAGCAAATGGACATGATCAGGCGTCTGATGGAGCTGCAGGAAAGGCAACAGGAGCACAGACTGCCGCTGCATCCATTGTATAACCACCTGCCCTCCTTGCCAAGTTCCATATCCTCCTCACCCAGACGCCCAAGAACGTGGAGTCGGGGGAGAGGCTCCGGGTACTCAGCCACTCCACTCCAGAGGATGGCCCAAGCAACAGAAGGCTGTCATTCAAACAGCTTTGATTTGTAGTGTGGCTACAATAAGCAATGTGGCCCTGTCCTTCCCTCCTCTCCCACTCCACCTGGGCTACCTTGTCAGTGATTTCACTTTTTAAAAAATAAATAAAGAATGCATGGATTCAAAACAATAGGGACTTTATTTCCTTTGCCAGCTATGGTCAAAGGGTGGAGGGGGATTGGCTTACTGGGAAGTAAATTCAACAAAGGGGGTGGTTTTGCATCAAGGAGAAACACATACAACCGTCACACCGTAGCCTGGCCAGTCATGAAACTGGTTTTTAAAGCCTCTATGATGCACAGTGCGCCTTTGTGTGCTCTTCTAATTGCCTTGGTGTCTAGCTGTTCAAAATTGACCACCAGGCGATTTGCCTCAACCTCCCACCCCTCCATAAACGTCTCCCCCTTACTCTCACAGATATTATGGAGCACACAGCAAACAGCAATAACAATGGGAATAGTGGTTGCACTGAGGTATAACCTAGTCAGCAAACAGCGCCAACAAGCTTTTAAAGTCCAAAGGTACATTCTACCACCATTCTGCACTTGCTCAGCCTATAGTTGAATTGCTCCTTACTACTGTCGAACAGCCCGGAGTTTTCTAAAGATGCGAGCATCATGCACCTTTCCCGGCCATCCCACGTTGATGTCTGTGAAACGTCCTGTCATAGGTTTCATCCCCACTCTGGACTTCAGCGTACAGATATGGGGACCTGCATGTGAACCTCTAAACTGAATTACCAACATAGATCTGGTTTTGCTGCCACCACTCCCAAGTTCTAACTCCTTTCCCTGGGTAGCTTTGAGAGACTTGTACCCAAAACCACCCACGACAATGTTTTTGCCCCATCAGGCATTGGGCGCTTAACCCAGAATCCCAATGGACAGAGGGGACTGTGGGATAGCTACCCACAGTGCACCACTCCATGAGTCGATGCTAGCCACGGTATTGAGGAAGCACTCCGCCGACCTAATGCACTTAGTGGGGACACACATGGTCGAGTGTATAAAATCGCTTTCTAAAGATCGACTTCTATAAAATCGACCCAATTTCGTAGTATAGACATACCCTGAGGCTCACGAGTCGCAAGTGACTCTTTAATGCATCCCCTGGGGCTCTTTGCAGCATGTAATATTGGAACACGATGTGATTTAATTATTAACCAATCAGGATGCTTTTACTATGTTATTAACCAATTGTAGCTGATAAAAATAATAAAACTTGGTCAGTCATTTTGCCATGAGAATTATATGTTTAAAAAACCTAAATATTTCCTGTCAAACTGTTTAAATAAAGTAAAAGTTGAGTAAAGTTGAGCGCTAATTTGGCTGCTGAACCACTGAGGTCTGAGTAGCACTGTTATGGAGCATTTCTGGAAATTGTATGTGCGTAAGGTTACAATAAAAGCCTGGTGGAAGAGAAAAGTTGAAGTTTAAAAAAATAGTTATATGAACCTGACTTTATTATCCTATTGTACAACTAGCCCAAAACATACACCCTCTACATGTTTTAGTGGTATCCTTCTGAACGGGTTGTGAATATTTTCTGTTTTAACAGTCCTTGATATATATCAATCATATCAAGTCCCCTTTCCAATCATGAATTATAAACTGCCATTAACTTCTTGGTGAAACCTTAATTGCACTGAAAATTAAACAAATATATGCTAGATTGAAAGGGAGAAAATATTATGAATACTAAGGGCCTGATAACTCAACTTTCTACAATGGAGTCACTCCTTTGAGAAGAAAATGGAGTCACTCCTTTGAGAAGAAAATCAAGTCCCACATGATTTTTGCAATATTGCATTTTTAATAGGACCAGCTACTCATCTCCATTAAGTCTGCTTTCTGCTAGAACAGAACAAGATAGATAAATCTGGCTTACTGGAGGATTCCCTTAAGGATGGTAAAATATTAGGAGTCCTAGACCTGACAGAGCAGTGTCTATACCAATTCTATTCCTGACTCTCAGCGCCTGGCGCACAGCTGGGAGAGAAAACAGCTGTAGAGGCTTGTTCCCTGGCTGCCAGAATGGCTATTGAAGGGTCCACTGGTCACCAGTATGGCATAGAGCAGAACTGAGGCTGCTTTAGCCTATGCCACAGACCATGCTGGGACAGAATAAACTATAAAGTGAAGGATGCAAACATCTTCTCCCCACCCATCCTCAGCTGCGTCCAGCACATACAGAACATAGCTGGGAATCTAACGCCAGTGTATATTCCCTGATCTTTACACTCAGTAACGCATGCACTGCATCATACAGCAACACTGAAGCCAGTGGAGTCTTTCCATTATATTTAAAGAAAAAAAGTATTAATCTAAAACAAAATAAATATGTTACACACTTGAATTACAAATACTTGCTAGAAATTTTGCAAACTCAGCATACTGAGGGAATGGGAGGACTCTGAAGCTGCTGTAAAAGCACATCACCATCTATGTACCCTCCAGAGAAATTGTGCCTTTTGGGAGTTGAATATCCGCCACCACCCCACTATCCCCCCCCCCCCCCCCAAAAAAAAAACCATTACCCACCCACAACACTGTTTCATGAAGGACAAATCCCATCCTTCACACTGAAAGATCTCTTGAAAGATTTCAGTTAAGTAGAACTGTATTCCTCCCCTCCCTCATCCCTTTCAGGAGAGGCTGATGTGGCCTCAGGTTATTTTTTTACTATGTTGTAGGACTATGCCATAACAAGTTCAAAGTACACCACATTAATCAAATCATTCTCTACACACAAGCTGGGAAAATGAGAGAAACAACAAAAGCTTCACCTCTGTCCTGATTATCTTAACATGGACTTCAGTGTACTATGTTACTACAGTGTAGATCATTTAGCAGAGCTGTGTTTTCTCTCTGCCTTTTGCAAAATACTCTCACTGACAAGGCTGCGTACAGGCAAATTCTCTCTTCTGTCTCCTTGCAAGATTGCAGTTCAAGTAATATTCATGGCTATAATTAAATATAATGGATGTGATGGCTTTTATCTCAGTCTGATGAATAAAGTATATGAATACCACTTGTATCACAGAACAGAGATGCTAATGAATACAGAGGCAATAATGCAATCCCCTCTCAGGAAGCAGTCCCTCCGGATCATAATTGCACCTTTAACTGCAGTTGGTTCTACAACACATCACATTATGAGACTGAACAGGAGCACTCAGAAGGTCAAAAGCAATGTCTTATTTCAGTTTCTATAAGGCTCATTAAAACGGAGTGTCCCCAAGGTCCTTGGAGATTACATTTTCATTCTGGGGATGCCAAGAAATTCAAGTAATACACAGTATTTTATTTATCTGGATGACGGAACTGAACATGTTTTCATAAGAACATAGATTTTCAGGGAAGCTGAAAGTACTGGAGTCTGCTTTCCATTAAGTATTTGGTATTTTTACAATACAAAATCTCCTAAAAAATGGAGTTTTCCTTGAAATCCCAGAATATTGACAGTGACAAAGTGTATTCTACAATACTATATTTTGCCTATCAGGCTGTCTGGAGTGGTCTACAGCATAGTATAATCATGTGGATTGGAAGGAAACTTCCATGTTCTATTTTAAATGAAGTCAATCCTGTTTTATAATCCTTACAGCTAACCATCCCTGCTGTGTGGATGATGAGTTTATCCTTGCAGTAACTTCAGTAGGGACAAATCCACTTTCCTTTGGCAATTTGTTCCAGTGCAACATTGTTCTCATAATAAAGTTTCTTAGGGCTTGTCTAAATGGTGAGTTAGTACACAACAAGCAAGGGTGTGAATCTGCAGTGAACCAGCTTCCCATGCAGTAAATCTGTTGACACTGCTACAGCAACATTTACTGCACTCTAGTAGTGTCCATATAGTATATTTTTGTACTGTAGATTCACACTCTGACTTGCCACACACAAACTCGCTATGTAGGAAAACCCTTAGCTCAGTGGTTTGAGCATTGGCCTGCTAAACCCAGGGTTGTGAGTTCAATCCTTGAGGGGGCCACTTGGGGATCTGGGGCCAAATCAGTACTTGGTCCTGCTAGTGAAGGCAGGGGGCTGGACTCAATAACCTTTCAAGGTCCCTTCCAGTTCTAGGAGATGGGATATCTCCATTAATTTCAATTTCAATTAGCTTGCATTGTCCCTTTCTGTAGCTTAAACACATTTTACTAGCAGCCATTATTGATCCCAGTGCACCTTATCCCTTTACATATCTGGATACTGTCCATCCTCATTCTTTTCTATTCACTGATGTCCAGCTCTCTCAGCCTTACCAGCTTCCTCTTATTTCCTAAACCTTTTATTAGGTTTGCCCTCCACTTGACCTTCTTCAGGCCTCTGTGCCTCTTAAGTGTTGCCCTAGATTGAATGTAATATGCTAACCGAGGCATAACTAATACTAAGTGCACAATAATTACAAGTCATTGGTTAATCTCAAAAGGTTCAGGGTGTTTCTCCTAAAAGGTTTTACAGAGGCTGCAAGAGCAGGTGAGAACTAGCTGGGGACAGGAGCATCTGTCTCCATTTGTGCACAACTTCCACAAGGCTCAGTCAGCCTCCTTCCAAAGCATGAGCCTTCCAAGCCTAAATTCAGCTACCCCCTTCCTCTCCACAATATGAGCTCTTAAAGCTCCCTTTCCCCAAACTAGCCCTTACCTGAAAATCTCCCTTCCCCCACCATTTCTGTGTCTGAATCCCTTCCCTTAGCATTCATCCCTCTATGGGGATGGGAAGCAACCTGGGAATTAGCTACAGAGAGCTGTCAGACACCCCCAATTCTGGCAGGGGGCTTGCAGTAGCAGGAAGATGCGAAACAGCAGCCTGCAGTCAGAAGACTGTACGGAAGGATTACAACTCTATCCCCTTGTATTAGACTGTTGTGAGGGACTGAATTAGGGACAGAACTGGGCAGAGAATAGACATTTCATTTTATGCAGGATTGAGAGACTTTGAAATTTGCTTTCATTCCAACTCAGGATGAAACCCAAACATTTTGAAGTTATGTGAAAGAAAATGTTTGGACTTTGACTTATGTTGTAGAATATAAAATAAAACCATTTTAAAAGTCATTGAGAGAAATAGAAACATTTCATTCTGAAAACGAAACATTTCAACATGGTGGTGGTGGGGGAAATGGACACACACTCTCACAGACGTTCATGAACTCATGTCACTTCTCCAAAATTGAAGTGTTTAGTTTTTGACTCAACTGCATTTTCAGATGGAACAGTTTTCTGTCTGAAAGGCTGTCCCCCCCAACCAGTTCTAGTTAAGGACTTTTGATCTCCTGCTGTAACATGAAAGCCACTGTACTCTGGCAGTCCTAGTAAAGCTATCCCCCTTAGTGGGGAGTGTTTTTATGGGAACCCACCAGGAACTAGAAGCTTAGTGCTTGGATGACCTGCAGCATTTGCTTGAGAGCTTGTGGAACACAGAGCATGCTAACAAAGATCTAGGAGAGACTGGTGTACCATAGTTTCACCCTGCAGTCAGATAGGTTATGATTTCTTGGGCTTCTTAAGTATCAAGGTTTACAACATAAAATAAGCCAGCAAGTACAACATATAGTTTTGTCACTCCTAGTTATTGAGAGCAGCTCTTCCTCCTCCAAGCAGCAGCCTTTCAGCTAGTCTGGTCTATAAACATCTTGGTAAATTTAGTTGCAATTAACCCTGTCAGGTTGATGTTGCCCCATTTTACTGGGAAAGAAGGGACCAAGGCAGGGAGAGTCCCAAGCAGCATAGCTCCAAAGGAATCCCAGTCTATGACAGCCCCTGGAACTCCCAGATGAGGAAATCTAATACATTTGAGGATGTCTTGTGCAGCTTTCGTTGACCCCGTGCCCAGTCTGCTCATGCAAACCAGGTGGAGGAGCGGGTAAGTCTCTCAGGCATAAAAAACTGTCTGATGAGACTCCAGCTTTTAAATTCTTCCATTTGTTTGAGAAACTCCATTTCTAGTAGGGGTGTCATCCTGCAGCTTTTCATCGAAACTAAGTTATTCGCTTCAGGAAAAGACAACTTTACATCATTATAACAAATAAATCATGGTGTGAATGACTTAATGTATATATATTTAATTAACAATTTGAACTCTGCCAGACTTCTAATTTCAAGAGAACAGCGAGAGTGACAAATTAATGAGGACTGACATGGGTCACTATAATTATAGACATTTTTCAAGCTGCTGGATAAGGAAATAGCAGCCATAATACCATTCATAATTCATTAAAACCTAAAACATTCAGATGAATGTGAAATTGCTGTCTGAGCAACTTTTCCGGATATGCTTTATGCAAGGAGAGCTTTGAATAATGTGTTCTACTTTTATGATAATTTCTCTTTTATTCAAGTGACCTAATTTTGTCTCTTATATGATATGATTACTTTCATAGCACATATTACAAAGCTGTGATGAATTTGAATAAAAAATGATTATGACTTGACATTCCAATTCAATGTTTCCACAAGATAATAAAATGAAGGTAACAGTGGTTTAGCACATTATATAGGCATTAAAGCTCTGAATAGCTGAAAATAAAAGCTGATTTCTTTTCCTTAAGTTGCCATATTCTTACATCTGTAATGTAGTTACTCTTACAAACCATACAATTAAAATTTTATAACTCTGAATATATTCTTAAAAACCACTAAATTAGCAGCAATCCAAACATTGTGGACTTATCTACTTTGCCAAACGTTTTTAATTAACTTTAATAACTTAAGTTAACAAGGGACACAAAGAATATTCAACGTTTTTTTTATTATTTGAAAAAAGGGTGAAATATTAAGTTTCTAGCATTCTCTCCTCTGTGGTAAATTAATTGGCTAAATTAGGTTGAGTATGACATATGAATACACTCAACAAAATTGCACCAAAACTGTTTTGGCTTCCAAGAAAGGGGTAGGAGATAAAGTAGAAAGATATATTCCTGTATGGAAGTGTCTATGGCTCTGGTCCTACAAATACTATGCATGTACATAAAGTTAAGCATCAACGTAATTCCACTGACATTTGCTAAGATAAGTAAAGTTAAGTATGTTTCATAATCAGGGCCTATGAGCTCAAACAATTCATGGTCCTTCTATTTCGGTCATCACTCCCTGAGAAGTTAATATTTTGCTTATTTTTAAGAACTGGATACAAACAAAAGATAAAGAAACTGAAGCCAGTTTTTAGATTATTGGCAGTGATCCCATTCCATGACTGAGAACTTTTACTAGTGTGCACAGTGCGTACTACCATGAATAGTTCAGTTTAAGGTACTTATCAGTTTTATAAGAAAAACTGAAGAAATGAAGCAAATTAAACAAAACAACACACTTTATGGAAGAGAATAAAGAAAAATGCATTATAAAAGAAAAGATCTCAGCAATCACCTATTGAAGGTTGATCCTACAACCTCTTATTGCTGTTTAAAATGCTTATTAGTGAGAGTAACCCCAATGATGGTGGGCCTCAAAATTTAAGGACTGATTTTATAAATTTTTAGGCCCCAATCCTGCAATCTGCTCCATGCTGGTTGAGGGATTTCCCAGCACTGAGTAGTTTAAAGAATCCAGGCTTTATGTGCTCAGAGTAGAGAATCAAGGGAGAATATACAAGGAAGTTCAGCTTTGACTTATACAGCATAGCTGAATGATGAAGGACTGACCATGAGGACAAACAAATTTAACTTGATGAAAAGAAATATGAGGTGCCAGTGATAGTAGATTTTAAAAGATTACAGTATTTAAAACAGGAGAAATTTTGGTGTGGACATGTGATTCAGTTATGGAGACAGAGGAAAAGAGACAACATGAATGAAAAAGTAGTAGGATTTGGTCATACCCAGGAGTTCAAAGAGAAACAAGAAGTCAAAAGCATCCAAGGTTATGCCCTTTTGAGATAAAGTTTAAATGGGGTTGTGTGCATGAGCATCAGCCAGCCAGCCTAATCCTCCCACCCAGTAGAAAGGTGGAGAGAAGGAAGGGTGAGCCCCCACATTGCCAGACATACATTCTTTCATTCCAACCCCCACCTGATCAACATCAGTTGATGGCTCAGGAGTAGGGTTGCTAGGTGTCCAGTTTTCGACCGGAACACCTGGTTGAAAAGGGATCCTGGCGGCTGCAGTCAGCACCTCTGACTGGGCGGTTAAGTCGGGTTGGCGGCGCAGGCAGGCTCCCTACCTGGCTCTGCGCAACTCACAGGAAGCTGCCGGCATCTCCCTCTGGGTGCTAGGCGGAGGGACGGCCACGGGGGTTCTGTGCACTGCTCCCGCCCCCAGCATCAGTTCAGCAGCTTCCATTGGCCACTCGGTCGTGCCTCCTCCTAAGAGCCAGAGGGAGATGTCGTTGCTTTCCGGGAGCTATCTGAGGTAAGCGCTGTCGGGAGCCCACATCCCTGCCACATCCCTACACTAGCCTGGAGCCCTCTCCTGCACCACAAACCCCTCATCTCCAGCCCCACCCGAGAGCCTGCACCCCGAGCTGGAGCCCTCACCCCCTCCCACACCCAAACCTCCAGGCCAGAGCCAGAGGGGTGGGGCAAGGGTGTTCAGTTTTCTGCAAATAGAAAGTTGGCAACCCTAGTCATGAGCAGCATTGGAGAGATAAGGGATATGCAGGTGAACAGCAGGCAATACATTTCTTGCCTTATAAGTGACTTGGAGGAGCGAGATTGCATGTAAATAGATAAAACTAACACTGTAATGGAAACACTAAATCAGAGATTAGACTGGTCAAGAAACAATACAGATTCTTTGTGGAATTACTGTTTTACTATCTCATTTGGAACCAGTACCTGAACCATAATAAACTGCAAACAACTCTGTGTATAACACATTGCAGAACTGGGACCTACAGCAGTTTACTAAACAAACAAAAAGCTAATCCAGATGCTTGAAAGCTGTCTAAAAACCCTGTACAAAACAAATAATCATCATGCTTGAAAAAATATACTTTAAGCTACTATTATACTTTCAGAAGTGTAACCGGAAAATATAGATTAAATACAGGATTCCTAGTAAAGATAAACAACTATTGCCTCTTCCTCTAGTGGTGGGAGAGATTAGATATATTGTACAATAGCAATGTCTAAGCAGAGAAGAGGTAACAGTATATTACTGTATTTCACTGCTCTTCAGGAGAAAATAGCCAAATTCTGCACTCACTGATGCAAGTGCTACCTCAGTGAAGTCAGTGGTGTTTCACAGGTGTCATAGCAGCCTAAGAAATAGCCTTATCATTTAGCCAGTTGTTCCACCACCAAAAGCAAAAAAGAGCAGAGAAGTAGACCCAGGGCCTGCTCCAGGCACCAACGAAGGAAGCAGGTGCCTGGGGAGGCCAATAGAAAGGGGCGGCACTCCATCTGGTATTGGGAAGGCACATCCGGGTCTTTGGTGGGAGCTCAACCGTTTTTTTGTTTGTTTGTTTTCCCGCCGCTTGGGGCAGCAAAAGAGCTGGAGCTGGCCCTGAGTAAACCTTTTGGGGTCTCATTCCAATTTCAGTTTAGAGAGAGAAGGACAGATCACTAGTAATCACTGAAACTAATAGACATGTAACAGATGTATTTAATTAATAGATCTTGTGACCTTGTGACATCTTGGCTTATTCACTCCTACATTAAGATTTCTCTCTGTCAGAGATAGCCCCACATTTATCAACTGGAAAACCATGTTGAATGTCACCCTGCTATTGTCAAACTACATTTTGATAAATGCCAGCTGGTTTAAATTTATTAGGAAGGATTTTTTTTTTTAAATCTGGTTGATACCAATGAATATTTGGCAGAATTCTTTAGTCAAATAAGCAGCACTGGTCTATAATTCTTTGTGGCTAGTCCATCTTTATCTGGTTGTCTGATCAATATAATATTGGTGTAGCTGGGTGGTCACCCCACTCCTGCCTGAAGGGGATAAAGCATCCCTGGAGAGGGCTGCAGCGGGGGAAAAGCCAGGCTGATTGGGGAAAGCAGCCACAGGTGGGGCGACGGCCCAATCAGGCCACAAATGGCCCTATAAGAGGGCTGAGAGCCAGAGGCTAGAAAACACACACTCTCTAGCTGCATGAGAGGGAAGGACCTGGCTGCCTGGGAAGGGTGGAGCAGTGCTGGGGACGGGCAGAGGGAGCTCCAGCCTAGCAAAGCCCCAGGCTGCAGGCCAAGCTAAGGGCCCACAAAAGGGTACTAGGGCTGCAGAGGGGCAGACCAAGTATAGGCAGAGGCGGCTGGTCCAACCCCCCTCGGTGATGATAAGTGGCCAATACAGACTGCAGTCTGCCCCAGTGAGTGGGGGCTAGATGGTGACTGGCAGTAGCCACTGAGGCCAGGTGGGGATAGAGGGTTGGGGGTTCCCCTAGGTGGGGAGACCCAGATTATGGGTTGCTGCAGGGGGCAGAACCCTGAGGTAGAAGGGCACTGGGGTCTGGGAAGGACACGGGGCCAGCGGCAGGTGAGACATCAGCCAGTAGAGGGCGCTCTGGAACTGGAAAAGAGCTAATTCCCTGGACAGCCAGCAGGAGGCGCCGCACCAGTGAATCATTGTCCCGCCACAATTGAACTTATACATAAAGGAAACACTGGAATCCTCAGTGAAAAAAAACGTAGTGCCTGTAAAATCACTAGCATAAACAATATGCAAGATCAAGAAGGAAAAACATGCTGTCTATTCCTCTTTCCTCTGATAATCCACATTCTGAGGGTCTTCTGATTTTATCAAAAGTTGGATATATTTGGTTATGCTGTAAATAAAGATTGTCCTGGTATATTGTCAAGACTCTTTTAAAGGGTATGTAATTACATGGTTAACAACTTTGCTGTTAGCAGATTTTTGTGATTCATTGTCACCAACTCCAAAACATCCAGAAATCATTCATAAGGGCCAATATATATATATATATATATATATATATATGTAGATCAATTTACAAATACACCTCTACCTCGATATAACGCTGTCCTCGGGAGCCAAAAAATCTTACTGCGTTATAGGTGAAACCACGTTATATGGAACTTGCTTTGATCCACCAGAGTGCGCAGCCCTGCCTTCCCGGAGCGCTGCTTTACTGCATTATATCCGAATTCATGTTATATCGCGTCACGTTATATCGGGGTAGAGGTGTACAATGTATGTTTTTTACTTGGCTTTCTGACTTTAAAGGACACTTCAGTCACATTTTCAATCTTTTATCCACACCCATGAGAGAGAGATTATTTAAAAAAAAAAAAAAGAAAGCTAAGATTCTCACATAATCACTTGTCTCCAAGAGCTGGAGCTTTAAATAAACTTGAAATATCACAAATTGTGCAGTACTCTAAGGAGAGTTTGTAACACTTATGATTTCATCTGGCAGAGTTACAGTGAAAAAACAACAGTTGTCTATTCTGGGCTTCCCATGCCACACTCAAACAACAGCTATCTCATCAGCTAGCTGCAAACTAGTCCTGCAAATTATTATTGTGAAAAAATATACATACACTTACGTGTCAGGCACAAAAATCTACTCAGCCACCCGTTACCATGAAGGTACTTTAATTGCCTGTGAATAAATTACTCTCCCAATGCAAGTAGTTCAGTAGAATTTTAAAGAATTGTTGTTAGTATATTGTGCAGACCTAAGGCAAATAGAAAGAGAGCTTCCTGAACAGGATTTACTGAATATTATTAATAAGGGTGGTGGAAAATTTTCTCTCTCACTTGAGTTTAGGGTGACCAGACGTCCTGATAAAATCGGGACTGTCCCGATATTTAGGCGTTTGTCCCGCATCCCGACTGAGCTTCGGTTGGGATGCAATTAGTCCCGATATTTCGCGGTACTCCTTTTTTTTTGCTCTGTCGGTGACACCCCCCCCATCTGTCCCAATATTTTCTTCCTCTCATCTGGTCACCCTACTTGAGTTTGACTAAATGAAACTGTTCATGGAAAATGTCTGATTTTTCAGCAGAAAATTGAAGAGTGATTTTTGGCCAGAATTTTGTAGGCTCCTAGTTTCTGAATGCAAAAAATAAAACTCTGGAAGGGGTAGGAGCCAGAACCAGTTTTCCAACCTGCCCTACAGGTCCTGATCCTAAGAAAACTAAAGCACATGCTTAATTTGAAGCACAGAAGTAGTTGAAATGGGCAGAAGAGAGTAAGTTTTGAGAACTGTTGATTTTTGGTGTATCTGTTTGGGGAACCTGACATGCCATTTGGCCTGATTTTCATAAGGTGCTGAATACCCTCAACTCTTAATAATGTCTGTGGGAGCTCAGCACCTCTGAATATCAGATTCCAGGTGTTTTGAGTGTGAAACCATAAAATTGTTACACCTGACATCAGTAGCTAATTTTAAAAATCTTGGCCTTAACTTCTATGACTTAGCTTTCTTATCTATATAATGGAGTTCTTAGTACTGAACTCAGTAGGACTACTTTGGGGCTACAATTGTTAATGTACATAAAGCACTTTAAGAGCCTGTTTAGATGGAAGGTGATACAGAGTGCAAAGTACATCATCATAATGTATTCACATTTGGTGGTGGAGAGGCATATGCTATTGATAATCAGAATTAATAAAATTCCAACCTAGTTCAGCTGCCCTTCTTCTCTCTGTTTGATAAGTTTTCAAGCAGGAAATCCTCCCATCCATCCTGTCTCTCAATTAAGCATGAAATTGTGTGTGTGTGGGGGGGGGGGAACCCTAATGTAACCTTGTTTATGGTGTTTTGGTTAGCACAGAGAAACAAGTTACAATGAATAGCATAGACAAGAATCCCACAAAACAGTGAAAATATTATTGCCTCTTTCCTTCCATCCATAGCATAATGTATTTGTTAGGTGGCTGCTTGAACTCCTTTATGCTACAAAAGGATATAACTCATGCTAATAGAGTTTTCATTCACCAGGTACCTATCTGAAGTTTCAGCACACATTATTATGTTCTGACAAAAGGAATACCTATTCATTCTGTTAGCTGAACTACATTTCAGCCATTTTCACTTCTGAGTTACCTGTAGCCAATATCAATAAGTTTGAAAAAGTACTCTGGTCCCCATCCTCGATTACAAGAATAAATGTCTGAACAACGAGGATGTTGGCTAGGCTTCATCTTTTCTCTAGCCCTTGCCTGATGCACCAGATTTCCCCTCCTCACTGCAACCATTGCATATTGCTGTTTATAAACCCATTTGCCTCCTCTAGTAATATGCTATAACATAGATTGACTCCTTCACTTAGTATTCTAAGGCTCTTAAAAATTGTGAATATGGAGTCCATATCACAGATGGAATTATCCCTCACATAATCCTCTATACAAGCATTCATGCGTGGAAAAAAATGGCTGTTTGCCACAAAGAACTGGATGGTCACTGTACTAACTCCACACCCAGTTTCCACTTGCTAAAAATCATGTGAGAGAGAAAGCTAAAAAAACAATAAATGTTGTCCGTGTTCATATAGTAACTACACATCTGATCTAATTTTCTTCAATCTTGGCTTGTTTTGTAGCTCTAATTGAGAATTAAAATTCAAGCAAAAGCTGAAGCTTTTATATGCTGTACTATAATTCACTGTTTATAGGGCTGCATAAAAAATGTCAGTTTATATTATATTGTTCACAAGCAAAAGAAACAATGTTACTGCATGAGGGTGTTAAATCCATAATTATGGATGTCATTTTAAACAAGTTACTCTTCATATATGAATGTTTGATAAGTGTTTTTAATTGTCCTTACTTACTAAGCTTATAGTAGAAATGGAATTTGGCATGGGGAGAAGTGTGAAGCCCCAGGAAAAATCTAGTTAAGGTTCAGGGACCTCTGGAAGCATTCTAGATCCAAAAATAACAGCTTTCCCTGCATTTCACAATATATAACTTTACAGCTTTCATCCGAAGATATTTCACAATATACAATTTTACAGCTTTCATCCAAAGATTATTTACAGGGAAATTGAGACATAGGGAGGCTGAAGAATCAGTTCAGCAAATTATTGCACTTAAGCGTGTTTCTAATTTTAAGCACACACCAAAATGAATTAAGACCTTAATAACCTGACAGCACTATGTATCAACTTGGTGGCAGATTCAGGAATAGAATCCCAGAGTCAGGACCGAGGGATCAATAGATAAATTATGGAGGCTAGAATGATTTTGTGTTTGTTTTTGTCCTGTAGCATCCATGAAAAGATAACTCTACATTGTATTTTATTTTTAACTTTAAGATCCTGTTTAAAATGGAAGCAATTTAAGTTTACCTGGATTCCATAGTCCATGATTTGACTACTTTCACATTGAACATTAAGGACAAGCATCTTTTCCCTCAATCTTTGCTCTTTAATATGTTCAGAAACACTTATGGTATTAGGAGTGTTCACTTACACAGGTGGTTACTAGAATTGTTAATACGTTCAGCAAGGACTCAGGTAGTGTAAGATATAGAACATCTTGGATTCTTCATGACCCACCCCCACCCAGACTTATGCCCTACAGACATTATTTTCAGACATGTATTGAATACATTCTCTTGGCACTAGCTATTCTTCCAAAGTGGGTAAGCTGCACATTTCACCAACTGGGGTCAAGCTTTCACTTGAAAGAAGTATGCTAGAATTTGGTGTCCACGCTCTGAGTGTTGGTACTCCCAACCAGTGTCTGACTATTGCTGGACAGTCGACTGTTTGTTTTTCCTATTACTTTGTCAATGAAACAGTACAAAGTGAAGGTGTAATGTACAGTACTCTGCCCAGGTAAGAAATTATTCTCTTCGAGCAGCAGAGAAGCCTCTCAGATGAAAGCCTAACCAGGTGATCCGCGTTTTGTTGCCTCCCAGGTTATTGTGACTCACCAACCTCGGGAGGAACACAACAGCTACTAAGATATTGAAGTTGGTACAGCACACATCAGCATGCCTCATTAAAAATAAAGGCCAGTCAGAATACATCACAGCTGTGCTTTAAAAACTACATCGGCCCCCTATTTAATTGATAAAGGTGTTTGAAAACCTGGTCCACATGAAAAGGTTTTTAATGGACAGGGACCTGATTGCTTCAGTGCCTAGTTTATCCTTCATGATATACAAACAGAACTATGCTCTACAGGACTGCTGCAGCTAGAATAACCTAAGTCTGACTATAAAGTAAAGTGGGGACAAAGCATTCTTGTCTGAGAGACCCCAGATATAGAACTCCTTGCCAGAACATATTGGATTGATTGCAAGTCTAATGACATTGAGAATTAGCTGTAACAGGCACTTTTTTTTTTTTAAAGTAGAGTTGCCATCCATGGAAGAAAGCAATAAAATATAACACATTAAAAGACTTTTACAAAATGGCACCATCCTCCTCTAGGAGGATAGGAAATAAAAATGCCATATTTTGGTATGAATGTTCATGCTCCTGAAGTTTGCTTGACACATAGTTAACATGGTGACAACTGCCTTATACCTAACATAGGTTAGGCAGAGAAATGGAAAATTACTTTCAAGGAAAATCTAGCATCTTTTGCCCATAGGAGATATTTCAACATTGACAAAGATCCCCAACCATATATAGGCCTGGGTTGACATAAGTCATTAAGCTTGGGGAGACCTCATTTCTTAGAAGACAGGATTAGGGAGGTAACTAGATCAGCAGACTGAAAACAGAATGTTTGAGCTAAAAGATGAAGTGTCTGAGCTAGTTAAGATAAGAGAGGGAAGACCCATGGAACCATTTACTAAGAACAAGGTAACAATGGACAAGAGAATCTAGGAATGCAAAGATGAAAAGAAGAGTAAGGTCCAACACAGACAGTCCATGGAAAGAGCATGCTGTATAGGGATTGGTTCCTGAAAAGTAACCAAGCCAATCCCAAAACATGTGATGCAACATATAGTGAATGCAATGTGATGTGTAAATGTATAACAAGGAAGGAATGTGTGGTATAGCTTGTACCTATCCCCTACGTTTGAGTCGGACCAACTCAGAGTACCTTTGCTGTATGCCAGATAAATGAACCTGCGTGACAAGACTGGAGTCAATCTCAGTTCTTGGGGAACTGAGTGGAAGAAGTGTAGGAGGCTACCCCAACATCATACACCCAGTTTCTTCATGAAAGAGTGAAACATCTTTACTCTTCTGAAACTATGTTTGCCAAACTACCATGTCTAATAGATTTTTTTAAAAATTATATAGTGTAGTAAGAGTCAACTTACCACAAGAGCATCTTCTCATTGCTAGGATCTTTCTTCTCTAGCACCAACTGTTGTGCCAGTCCTGTGATGGTCTCTCTTCTTGCAACTTAGCCCTCCAGACACGTCACATTTTAGTTCCACCAATTCCAAGGTAACAAAGTCCAACAAACAATTCCAAGATCTTGCATCACGTTTCCAACTCCCTGACTTTGAGCCCAGTAGTCCTTAGGTCCTTCTCTCAGGGTTTTAAATTGTTCTTATCCCCATATGTCAGGGAGCTATAAAATACCTTCCCAGTGATTGGTAGGTTTACCCAGGTCAGTTGTCTACACTGGACTCCAGTTCAGGAACCCCAGGACTAACAGCCAAGGCCTGCTCTGTGAAAGGGGTTACCACTTCTTCCTACAATTAGCTTTTTCCTTAGCCCCTTTCTGGGCTCTTTGTAATGAGAAACATCTCCCAGGGTTTCTCCCAAGATGTCCAGTTTTTACACCTTTGGGTAAGGGGTAGCTGCAGGAATCTGTTCCACATCTGTGTATTCCAAGTATATTTCTCTCCATCCCCTGAGATAATTCTTCCCCCTGCAGAACCTTCTTGTTTTACTCAGGTCTCACCACTCTCTACCACCCCAAGAATCTCTGCAGCCCCTCAAAAGTCAGTCCAAATACCCCTTATGATGTATTACCTCCAGCTTCCTCCTGGCTCAAGACAACCTACCTCTGGCCCCAGGCTTTTCACTGGCTTTAACCCAAAAAAGCAAACTTCAACTGCCAGCTGGATCTCCCCTTTGGCCGTTTTCCCATCACCCTCTCCTCCTTCCATTATAAAGACACAGACCCTCCCTAGCTGGCTCAGGCCCCTGTTAACCCATGATTAACCAGTATAGGATTTATGCATCCCAATCACCATATGCATTCCCTGGTGCTCATCACAACATTATCTTTTGAATGTTCATGTATTTTGAAATTTGAAAGGTGTGGGCAATTTGTTTTTGAACTCCCAGTTCTTGTATTTGTGTTTGGTCCTTGTAGAACTACAGTAAGGCTACTGAAACTGTGGGCTCCAGTTTTCATTAAGTCTCTTGCTAGATGCACAGAAAAACAGCCTTATATTTCAGTTAACACATTCAACTGACATTATCACTCTTTATATGGTACGCACATGGCTCTTTACTAACATATGTCAAATACTGGGCTCCAACCTTGAGGAGCTTTCCACACAGGATTAAACTACCCCATTGCTTGAAAGAAGGAGAAAGAAATTTTTATATCCTGTACAGCCACATGACTTCACTGAATTTAGCCCAGTGGCTTGGGCCCAGATCCAAAAAGATATTCCATTAAACACAATGAAGTTAGGAGCCTAAATATCTTTGTGGATATGAGCCCGAGTCCCTCCAGTATAGATTGCTTCAATTAGGCATCACACAGCAACTGCCTGTATATTTATCAAATTGGGATTTCCTTTACCATTCTTGGACAGTTTTAGGCCACTAATTACAAACATTTTCCATTTTAGAAAAATGTATCTCCTGTTGCAGAATCCCACAAGAAAGGGTTTGCATATTCTGTTCTATGCTGGAGAAATTTCCAATGAAATAAATTAATTCTGCCTTTAATTCTGCAACAAAACCTTGCAAGAAAAGCAGAAATGCTTATATTTCTGAGTTGTTAGCTTAATAATGTGATTAGTCCCATTGAACTCAATGCATAAGATCATGGCATCAGTTCTTTCTCCATGGCTTGCCCCTTTGAGATCCATGGGACACTCTAGATAGATAGATAGATAGAGTGTGTGTGTAACTGTAGGTGATTGTTAATACATAAAATATTCAGAATGATGTAAGACTAGTAACATCTATTGGGATTTTTTACATTAAATCATCAAGTGGGTTTCTTCCTCAATACACTGAGTCTCTTAGGAAATTTAAATGTTTGTTCGGGATATTCAGTTTAAAATCAACAAATGGAACCTCTTCAGGTGCAAACGTTGTAGCTGAAAATTGCAAAAGTCAGAAAAGTAGCTGGGTTTCTGCCTTTCGTTTTCTGAAAAGAGAAATGCATTGAACGGTGAGCATTTTGTTACACAAATAAGTGCAATTTGTCTATATCTTGGAAGTTGTATGATAAATATGATTTTTAAGTGTCTAGGAATATAAATGGTCATAATGGCACTGATATTATTGAGATGACTGTGCAGCATCACCCAACGAGCATTAAGCTATTCTGTTACTTGTTGCTCATTTTCTTTTGTCAGTTTCTTGGCATTTGTGAGCTTGTTTTCTTTTCATCCATAAAAAGGAACATGCTAATCAATAAAGTGATAAAAATAATTGAGGTTGACAAACAACAACAACAGGAAAAGAGCTTGTACCTTTATTTTAAAACTGCTTTTGAGGTATCGATGGGTTAGAGTAATTTACCTTTTCTGTGGATTTTTTATTGATCTTTAGCTAGTTTGACGTATGTGAAGCTGTTCCACACAGACATTCAGTGGACAAGAACAAACAAGTAAACTCCCTTAAAATTCCTGCTTCTCATTTTGGAATTTGAAAGTGTTTAGAGGAGTCAGTCCTGCACCTATTGTAGATAATGGTAAAACTCTCATTTATATTAATATGTTCATGGTCTGATCCTATGATATATATATATAAAAAAAATCAGTGCATTGTATCAATGTTAAATCGTAACACTAAAATAGAAACGGGGGGGGGGGGGGGACGGACTGCTACAGATGAAGATTAAGGAGTGCTGATTCTGCCCTCTTTTCTTGTTCCTATGCATTACTGGAACAACATGCAGGGGCCACAATGAGTCAAAGAGCCAGAAAAGAAATGCAGCTGAGAATCTTTCCCTGGGAGTGGGAGAATTTCATGTTTTCTCCCCCAAGCACAAAGGCCCAGATGCACAAAGATATTTAGGCTCCTAACTTCTGCAAAAGTTAGGCACCTATATACCTTTGTGGACCTGGACCTAAGCATTTACCCAGTACATTTCTCCCAACAGCTGCTGCAGTAGACTCCGTTTTGTGCCTTTATCATAGCTGGCTCCTGGAGCCCTCAATACCAATCCTAACAAGGGAACTTCTTTAGGCTAAACTTAATTTGTCACCACCAATTAACTCCTCTTTCTATTTATAAAGTGTTCAGGGCTGAGATCTTGTGTCCCTGATTTCTATTTTGCAGGTAGGTGTAATAGTTGAGTGTTCAGGGTGGTCATGCTTGACATGATAGTATAAGTTGTAACAGCAAGAGATGTAAGGACCTGATCCATTGCCATTGATATCAGTGGAGTTTCTTCACTGACTTCAATGGGCTTCTGATCAAATCCTAAGAAAAGAGGGCATTAAAAACACCATAGGAGGTGACTGAAGGAAAATGCTTACAGAGAAAAATCCCTTCAAAATAAACATTTCTTAAACAAATGAGTCCCAGGATGTATTTAACCTTAAATGCATGAAACACCTTACAGATAGCCACACAGTCTGTTGTAGTCAGTCAAGAGACAGTTCTAGAAGCTGGTACCTGTTGACCGGTTATTCTGTCAGTGAGTTAAATGCACTTATAGCACAGAATGCCAACTTAAACTTTGCATTGGATCTTCTCCAACAGCTTCCTCCTCTCTCAGGTTCTCCATTGCCCTCCAGTCACTCTACCATTCACCCTCTAGTCTTTCTTCCTGCATTCACTATGACCCATATGCTTTTTCTCACCACCCTTTCAGTCCTTCCATTTGTTCTCTCACCACCCATAGACTACTCTTTCCCATAGCCTACTCTTTAACTGACTGTGTGGCGTAACCACTTCTTTCCCCCCCTGCGGGTTTGATTCTCTCTCCATAGGGCAGTGGTAGTAAAATTTTCTAAAATATACGAGTACTTTTAGTTTGATATCAAGATTCATTTCCTTTCCAATTTTTTTTGGGGGGGGGATTGAAATCGCAGAACCTGTAAATATACTCTCATATGACCATAAGCAGATATTGTACAGATCTCAAATTATTTGGATGACAATGAATTATGGGTGAAATTTTCTTCATCCACATAAAGCTCAATGAAATGGTTACTGCAGGTGTAAAATAGGGAGAGCTGGAGAAATTAAATCCACACCCCATAATATTAGTTCAGACTTTAAGACTACAGCATAGTCCTTCAGGCAGCATCTACTCCAGCATCTACCCTTTTTCTTCCATCTATGCTTCTCCTACAACTGAGTTGAACCATTTCACTCAACTTTCCCAGACAGGCATGAGAAACAATACTGGTATTGGGAGTGACCCGGGAGAAGCTCAGGAAGCAAAGCCTGCCAGTAGGATCATATGTTTCATATATAAACATATAAGTATTCTGAAATGGTTCAATAGCACATAACTTAGCAACTGCACCAAATTAAAGAAACAAACATGTTGTACTTTGTACAATGCATATTTAAGAAAAATATTTTGCACTCTTGCCTTTATACATTTCATCACAGTGAGAAGGAAAAATATCAGAAGACTGACAAGTGTGGAATGTATGAAATGCTGTCTAATTGATGTAAACATGATATGCTTGAGGTTATACGTCTGACAGGAATAGGCAGCAGCTTATAGCAAAAAAAAAATCTCTTCTCAAAATATCATTTTTTTGACCACGTGTGCTAGCAAAGTGTCTGTTCAGAGAAAGTACTCAATAATAAGTGACATCTGGACTTGGGAAATAAACAGAATGTCAACAGACATGGTAAAGGTCATGAAACTGGTACAAATCTGGATGACAACAGCTGTGAGTCGCATGAACAATTCTGGGGAACATCAGCTATTCAGAAAAATATGTAAGATGAAAGAAATGCTAGGCTTATTCTTAAAGAATGATGATTTTTTTTACTTAGGCTTGTGTCCCCCCCCAAAAGGGGTAACTGTACAAAATGTTTCTTTCCCCATCAACTGTATGGTGATGTTTTAGTCACTGTTGATATATTAGAGTATACTGTAGAAGCCAAATATTTTGGGTCATATTACACTTAATACCAAAAGCCACTGGAGCTCTGGTACGCAGAGTATCTGATGAAGTGGGTTTTAGCCCATGAAAGTTTATGCCCAAATAAATTTGTTAGTCTCTAAGGTGCCACAAGTATTCCTCATTCTTTTTGCTGATACAGACTAACACAGCTGCTACTCTGAAACCTGTCTCTTGACTGTGTATTGGTTCAGGCCCATAATGCATGACAATATGGGCATCTTACTTTGTGAGTTTCAACCTTTGCCAGAGGATGTTGTGAAGACCAATACCAAACGGTTAAAAAAAAGAACTAGATAAATTCATGGAGGCTAGGTCCACCAATAGCTATTAGCCAGGATGGGCAGGGATGGTGGCCCTAGCCTCTGTTTGCCATAAGCTGGGAATGTGCCACAGGGGATGGATCACTTGATGATTACCTGTTCTATTCATTCCCTCTGGGGCACCTGGCATTGGCTACTGTCAAAAGAGAGGATACTGGGCTAGATGGACCTTTGGTCTGACCTAGTATGACCGTTCTTATGTTCTTATGAAATAAACACTACTATCATAACTAAGAAATGGAGAAGGATATTTTAAAGACAATTTTGTAATGAAGATGTGTGTTTTTAATACCACTCAATTCCTCTTTATTACTAAGATTATCCTATGCCCTTAGATAAAGAGGTCTTGTTAATACATTTTATTTCCCAGCCACTTAACTTAGGTAATAACCAGTCATGCAGCCCCTGTACACCTAGAGCCAAGTGCAGGGGCATGAGCAGGAGTTCTCCCCCGCTTTGGTTTATAGTCCAAGTTACAATCTAGCCTCCTAATTGTAAAATTGTTATTGATGATGTAGTTTTAAGAAAAAAAAAAAAGACTATAGGATGAAGTGAGTTTGCATGGTCACACACAATACAGAATGTCAATAATTAAAAAAGTATTTTGCCATGTTCTTTTCTGTATTTCATTTTTTTATTGCTGATTACCACTATATTTGCATTTTTCCTTTCTAAAGAACAAGTTTGTTTTTTTCTTTCACTTTTTTTTTGTTTTAGGTATTGGAACAATCCTGTGCTTGTGATCACGTAAGTGTTGTTTCCATGGTGATGAACTGTGTTGTCACAATTCAGTGTTTGTGATATCACTGAATCAGGCAAGTTGTGCAGGTTAGTTAGACAGGATGTATTCTATTTACCCAGCAATATTCTGATAATTGACAATTTGGGAATGAAACTACAAGCACAGAACATGAAATTCTAGTAGGATTTTAATAAAACATTTTAAACCTTGCCAGACTGTGGCAGTATTTTAATAAAGATAAAGTGTCTTCTTTAATTTAGAACACTGGTGCATTTATCTTATCTTCAATATTACTTAAAATTTTTACACTATGTAATGAGTCAGGTTCCATATTATTGTTTAAATATGGGGGGGGGGGGAAGAGTAGAAGGATTTTTTGTTTGTTTTTGGTTTTACTCCAATTGCTCCACACTGAGTGGCATCAGCAAGAGTTCACAAGGGACTAAATAGAAACCGTCTACACTCAAATTTGAGCTAATCTCATTTTGAACCCTGGTCCTCTAAAAGTAGAGGACTGACTAATTAGCACATTTTAAAATATCACCCTTAGAGTTTTCAGATCTCTTAATTTACCTTTTTCCCTTCAACCTCCTAATTAACCCAAGCATCCTCTAGAAACAATGCTCAGCCATTGTCTGTTGTCCTACCATTACAGTACAAATTAGGAACAGTCTGATTCTCTCCCCCATCCCACCCTCACTGCAGTCTGACCCTGCAGCTAGCATGATTAGGGTTACCATCCGTCCGTATTTCCCTGGACATGTCCGGCTTTTGAGTCTCTAAATAGCCGTCCGGGAGGAATTGGTAACAAGGTTAAAATGTCCGGGGTTTTTTCCTCCCTCGCCTCTCTCCCTCCCTTCCATGCACAGTGCGGCTGCTGAATGGGCGGCTGGGCCAACTGACCCGCTCCCATTGGCCTCCAGCAGCCAGAGCCCTCCCCTGCTCCCCCCTCCCTCTGTCTGCAGCCCTGTGTAACACACAAACCGACCCACTGGGCAG
>NW_020664561.1:22767296-22809840 GCF_002925995.2 Terrapene triunguis | reverse complement strand
ATTGTGGAAATATGGTAACCCTATACATAGGTTAAGTGCATTTTCTTTTGCAATTGTTCAGTCTAATAACATTCACATTTAAATGCTAAACTAACATTTCTAAAAAAGGTAATATTCTTTCATTTTTTCAGAACTTCATTTAATTATGTTTCACATTTTTTTTGAGTTAAAATAACTCAGTTAATTCCCTTTTTTTTTTGTAAATAGGCATAAGTATCTAAGGACAAGCCTACTGGAAATTATGAATTCTTATTCTTTTGTTACTCTTCAATAAATTAGTGCTTTAAAATATTTGATCATTTTTGACAATATTTGGCCAATCAATTGACCGGTGTTTTTGGACCAGTCAAATACCCAACTCCATGATAAAGATTTTGTACTTTTATTAGTGATGAAAGTAACAGAAACTTCAGAATGTTCAGTAACATGGAGCTATGTCAGTGAGAAACATGAAATTCTTCTGTCAGTGAAATTGTATATGAAGAAAAAAGGCAACTTACCCAAACACCAGCTTTTACTTTCAAAGTATACTGCAGCACAATGCCATATGCTGCATACAGATGCTTAATCCAGGTGCTGGGCTGCATTTGCTGCAACAGGCATCTCTGAAATTTTTATCCAATACATTGGCTCTGCAGCAGTTACTGTAGTGCAAATGAATTTGTTAGAGGAACCCTCATGATGTTTTCTAGTTACAGGTCTGGTTTAAACACAAATTTTGATTAGCTACACAAATTGAGAAACCTCAAATATGTGAATTGCAGCAGTTACATAAATATTGGAGCAACAACTGTCACAGGCAAAAAGCTATTTATGAAGTAATAGGAAATTAGGACACTGGAAACTACTAGTAAGAGAACCCAAGGTCCTCTGTAGTTTTCACAACAAGCCAGGATTCTTCGTAAGTACAAATCCATATCCAGCCATCATTATTTAAAAAAGAATTACAATTGACTTTAATGGGAACTCCACATGCATAATAGCAGAATTTGTTCCCAATTGCAAATTAATGTCAGAGGTGATGTACATATTAATACAATGAAGTCTAAAAATGATGTGAATATAAAGAGAGCTTAGCAAAAGGTGGAAAAAATTACCAGACACAGTCATTCAATTTTCAAAAGCAATTTGACAATATTTATGATCCTTCCCAGTTAGCTATTGGTGAATGTTAGATCTCTCTATCTTTATATTTAATATTAAAGTTTGAATTATTGAATATTTACTAAAAGCACATTTTTAAATTGTATAATCATCATCAGCTGAAAATGATTATGCAATGTATATGCAATGAATTGATCGCAGGTGGACATGAAGAAATCTACAAATAATTTGAGAGCTGTTTGAAGACAATACATAAACAGATGATTGAATATGTCAAATAGTTTATTAATGGTGAATTGCTGAGGTCTAATCTTAAAGTATATTATTATGCTAGAGAAAAATGCACAAGACGTGCAGAAATTCTATTAAGCACATTACTAACTAGTGCAGACAGAGCTAATATTACTGTGAAATTCAGTTGTAAAAAAATTGATTTGGGCAACTTACTATTTGATTACCAAATGATCACTAACAATTTTAGTTAATGAGGCAGGTATCAAAATTAACATATGCCGCAGACTGGCCTAGCAATGCCATACTTCTATCTATATGCAGGGTTGTTGTAACAACTACTTCAGTATTTATACCATGCTCCTTACATGGTGTCTGAACACCTACTTTATTAAGCTCATCTTAAAGCAGTTTATTTTTACACGGGTGAACAGAAAGGGGTCAGAGCACACATTTTTAAAATGAAAGTTATTACATTTTTCTCTTATATTTGCAAAAGAGCAAAGCAATTTGGGGCTTAATCCAAAACCCACTGTCGTCAGTGAGAGTCTTTGTGTTCACTTCAATGAGCTTTGGATCAAGCCCTTTAAATCATACAACAGTGGCATGACTGTGGATTAGTGAACTGCCAAGACAAAACAGCCAGCTACATTCAACCTAGGGACTGCGGATTTCATTTGAGGCTGCTGAGTAACGACTGTGATTTGACCTATAAAATGGTCAGAGCAAATACCATTAAGGTAACAATGGGTTAAACCCACTGTTTAGTTGTGTCATTCAATTTCTGGAAAGATATTTAGGCACCTAGTGTTGTAGATGGGGGCCGACTGGGACTTACAAAAGAGTCTAAAGGCTGCTTAGTTTTTTTGTTTTGTTTTGTTTTTGTTTTATTTTTAATACTAGTAGGCATCTATCTGCATCTTTAGGGTCTAGATTTTCAAAGCTATTTAGGGACCGAGAGCCTTGGTGTAGGAGAGCTAGGGTTATTTTGTGAATGACTGAAGATTATTGATTAAAAATGTATAGAATAGCATTTCAGCAAGGCATACAGAAGTACTCCAACAAGATTCCATTAATGGAATCTACAAGATTTTCCTAAAAAAAAAAGAGAGAGAGACACTACTTCAGTCCTATTCTTAAATATCTTCCTTTTTTAAAGTTGGTCAAAGAATAAATATTGAGCAAAGTCAGTGAATCTTTGCATAGGAGTGTTTTTTTAAAAAAAAAAATCAGCGAAGACCCATTAGCACATGGTAGAAGTTACTGGGCATTTAGATGACAGAACAAGATCATTGTGAGGTTAAAATGTTGATAGGGAAGACAGCGCAGCCTGGATAGAGTTACTAAAGTGCAGTGAATACCAGCATTAATGTATGGTATTGTTAAGTCAGAGTGTGTGTGCACGCGTGCATATTTTATTTTATAAAATAATTGTACTATATTATGTATATATATATATATAATATAAATATAATTTTACACATACACAAAATATAACCAACTATCTTGTAATTAGCTGGCTTTGTGTTAATATATTTAAGCTTTCACTTGGCTAATGATAGGCATAGTGTGTTACTATAAACTCTTTATTATGTAGGAGTGAATGAGCACAGTGGATCCAGTGGCTGAGTTATTACACATTCTTTTATATCCTCTTCTTTGAGCTTCATAGTTTTAAGTTTATGGTTATGTAGTATTTTATCCTTTTTTTATGGCACTTCCTTTTGTTTAATGAAAGAAAAAGCCACTGGACCGGAAAACATTCCAAATGAATGCTTTGAAGCATTATAGTTCACCCTGAAATAAGTGTACTTTAGCATTCACTAAAGACAAGTGAAGTACCCTCTTCAGTATTATGAGCACTGTGAGCATACATCCTGTTGACACACACTTAAGAGAAAGCTATGCAAGATTACCAGAAGCTATAGTTTGAAAAATATTTTTCCCCAGCAGTACCGAGCGGCATACTGGAGGCCAAGTTCTCTTCTCAGAGTTCCAGGAAAACCTCTAGTCTAATATTCTTCCCTTCTTACATGTGGTGGCTTGATGGACCACTACTGACATCAGATCTGCACATGGAAACCAGAGCTCCATCATGTGCAGCTCAGAAGAGAATGGCTTCCTTAGTTGTCTAAACACAATGTTTTTAAGGACACCAGTCAGTGCATAATGTTTGTAGGCTCATGGTCCCAATTAAATTTCAGGAAATTGTTGTTTGAGGCACTGTCATTTGAAACTGGGATATGGATATCTGCTAGGTCAGATGTTCCCAAACCAAGGGCCCTTGGCCTATCTGCATAGCATTAGCTGGAATTAATGGTGATCAGACTTGTCACATGGTGCTCTCTCTCTTTCTCATTTCGAGCTTTTAAATACACCACATATTTGCCTAATATTGCTTTCCATTGCAAGCAATTGCTATAGTTACCACAGGGATGTTGTGTCAGATGCAAATAGGAGAGGAAGTGATTTGGATATCATGAACAGGAGGGGAGATGGTCTACAAGACAATCTCTCTGTTAAGATATGGTCCACACAATAAAAAAAAAAAAAGTTTGATATTAGAGGGTATATTAGTTGGATTATATGGGGGACATGGATCGGTGTTCATGTCACACTCCCCATCAGTATGGCCTGGGCATGATCCAACTAGCAGACCAAATGCAGTGATGAAACCTGGCTACATGCCACCTGTGGCATGTTACACAAATGCTAAGAAGAAAATGGGATTATATGACAGGTGATAATAGGAGACTGGACTAGGTAACCCAGGATGTCCCTTCCAGGCCTATATTTCTAAAATCAAACCCCCCCCCCTCCCAAAACAAACCACAACCCACAGGTACAGTTTACTATGGGCCTGATTCAGTCACCCACGGTAATACTTTGTGAGAGTGAGGATGGCAGAATCTACTCCTAGATTAAGGAACAATACTCATCTGCTGTTCGATAGGAGTGAAGGATTAGTACAACTCTGCTCACTATTGATTTCAACCATTCACAGGATCTGTGTTGTGCTTGTCTCGGATAAAAGAGGCTCATTTGATTCTTCCATTAACAACCGAATCTCACTGTAGAAGGAAATGTGCCACACTGGTTGTTACTCAGGAAACTTGGATATTCCTTTATGCTACATGAAAGATAGACTGTGGAATTATGGAAGTGTATAATACAGGTTGTGTAACAGCCAGGTAGAATCACAATCCTTGCACTGAACAGATCACTGGGACTGCTTGTAGGCCAAAAGCTTATTTTGCCTTATACTCCATTTTGCTAGCTTTGAATTAGTAAGAAGAAATTGTAGCCTTGAATTAGTAAGAAGTAATTGTTCTGAGTTTATTTTTTGCTAATTGTGTTAACATTTGTTCTTAGAGGGATGGAGGTTTTATGGCTGTAATTGCCTTATTTATTGTTTGGTGTGAGGGAAAAATGTATGGTAATTAACTGAGAAAGGACATCTAGGCCGGATGGTCAAGAAGGGAGTGGAGGAGTCAAGAGGCACCAACTTTATCATCAATCACCCAGATGGCAGATTGACAACCCTAAAGCAAAGGCATACACCCCAAGGATGAGATAAGGAGTTGAGCCAAAGAGACAGATAAGAAACAGTTGCAGATCCTCCTGGTAACAACTCAAAATAATGCTAATTAAGAGCAACCCTGAATACCTCGTGATTGACAGCTCCAGTGTGACAGAGCAAGGTCTATAGACTTGTATGGGAATTTATCACTATAAAAGAAGGGTGTATTGCCATGGGACTTTGGGTTTGTTCTACATCAACATTGGAGCTTCGAACGCATTCGACAGAGGCCTAGTTCCCCTCCCTCGTGTGCAGTTTCAGCTGGTCACTGGAATGGAGAGAGCAACATTAAGGACTGGTAACGATAAAATCTAGCTGCAGAACCTTTTTGGATATATATATATATATATATATATATATACACATATATATGTGTGTGTGTGTGTGTGTGTGTGTGTGTGTGTGAGAGAGAGAGAGAATGGAAACATATGCTGATTGTAATGCTTAAATTATACTCTCAATAAACACGGCATATTGCCTTATCCCCTTTAAAAAGATTCCATGTGCTTCTTATAAGCATAACATGCTCCCTCCCTACTGTGCTGGGAAAGGACGATGCCCCACAGGAGTAGAGAGAAAGCAGGCTCAACCCCACCCATCCATTCACATACTAGGCATCTTACTACCTCCTCCCATTAAAGGGTTACAGTAGTAGTTGCACTGCATCTGCATGCCAAGAGCTTCAGGAGACTGCTTCCTAGTGTTCCACTTAAGGCAGGTGATTCTGCATCACCCCTTACTATAGACTATGGCAAGTGGACATGATCTAGTACCAAGCTCTTTCAAACACTCAGCACAGTAGGATTATGTATCCAGGCAAAATCTAAGGGCAAGATGAAGGGAGGTCTGCAGCATCTCCATCAGTTTCATTGAGAGTTACGAGCATTTGGAACCTCACTAGTTATAGCCTATGTATTATTAAAAGGTGCTTGTTTGCCTACTAACTGTCTGACAACCACCATATTTTCTTTGTATACTGATGAATCACTCCAACCGGTTTCCTATTTTATGTGCTGCTTATGCTCAGGAACTACATGGACTATTATAGAAGGGCTTCTCCCAAACTACAGATGTTGTCGAGAGCTATTGCCTGTTTCCATTAGCTTGTAGAAACTAGTAAATGTTTTCCACATTTTTTTTAAAAAGTCTCACATTATTGCATAGAGCTCAATCTATGTATGTAAGCTTTATTCCCTATTTACACTAGCCCCTTATAGAGTCATCATCCCAAAGAGAAGTTCTAAAAATTTGAAATAAACATTAAATCTGTACTTAATCTTGCCTACTGGGTCATCTGCCTTTGCCTTGCTGGCTATAAACTGCCAGCATACACAACACTCAGCAGATTTAAGAATAGAGATGACCTTTATTTTGCCAGCTCTGACACAAGCCTTGGACCTTATTTTCATTGTGCTATTAAATAGTTGTTGATTTATTGCAGAACTAAGAACTAAGTAAATTTGCTTTTTTTATTTGATTAGTTTTGTATTTTCTACCCCTGAGTGTAGCCATCACAGCCAGCAACTCAGTATCTTTTATGGACACTAGCAAAAATCAATGTACAATTAAATATTGATATCTGACACTTTGTAAGCCATTAATGAGTGATGTAGAAATACATTACAAATGAATAGACTGACATTTAAAAAAAAAAAAAACAGTTGTGTGTATGCCAATAATCTTCCATGAAATCCTATATGGACTATACAGACACTCTTAAGGACTTGAACGTTATTGCAGAAAATGTGCATCATTTACTTAATGTGTAATTTTAATTGCATATTAAAATGTGCTATAAATGCCTTACATATTAAGTGCCCAATTTACAATTTGTTCTATAAGTAACAAGTAAACAGAACAGACTTTTATGAGTCTGTGTTAAGTTAAATAACTGCCAGTAGGTTTACTGCAGCTATTGCCACCAATGTAGACAGATAAGTGCAACAACCCATGAAGTTCTAAATGCAGGAAATAAGGCAGGTGATGGTATGAACGGTATGTCCTGTTAAGTCACAAGCTGAAAGCAAGGTATTTTGATTGCTGTATGCCACAGATATTATAAACAGCCACAACAGCATATAATCCATCTTCTGTATAAAGAACTCTAGCAGTAGTTTTGTTCATACAGCAGGCTGGCTGACCGATCATTGGCTCAGAGCAGAAGTTCAGTGGAAGTGTGCCATCCATCTAATATCCAACTAGTGGTCATGGTTGTTTGAGTGCATAGATATTCACCTTCTGCTTCCTGCATCAAGTCCCTGAAGGTGCCTACTAGAAATATGCCCCACTTCATTGCACATACAGTGGGCCATGTGAATGATATACATCTTCCTGTTTGCTGGCTGAAAAAATTCAGTTATAGCAGCCCCAGGCAGCTTTAATTTTTTTGAGATGCGTGTCATCTGTATACAGAACACATTGCAACCTATAGGGCTTCATTAAGACTCCTCATGACAATCTCTCTGATATATATAATTATTAAATAGGAAAGGTGATAGGATGAACCCTGCACAACCTCAAATGAGAGAACCCTCAGAGCAAATGAGGTATTGCCTGACATTTCTTTTGCTGAGAGATTCCAGAAAGTAAAGAAAGAAGCCATTCAAGTTCAGCATTATATTCCTTGTTATCATATGTGGGTGCAAGAACCCCTTGCTTGGGTCCTCTTTAGGGACTGAACCTGGGCGTTTGGATCTAAAAACTTTAGCTTCTACTACATGAGCTAAATGTCTAGATATGTGAGATTAAAGGCAAACTCATAAACCTCTATGTGAGGTTCAGCTACTGGAAAGAGACCCAGAGTCACACTGATATTAAAATTACACAATCATGTTTCAATACACTTTATCATACTACAGGTGTTACTACTAGATAGCTTCCTTAATATATATGTAACCTATTTTGTAACAATGACCATCACAATATTCTTTATACCATTAGTCCTTTTTTGTTAAAGGCCAGTGACAGACTATATTTGTAATAGTAATGTTCTCTAGAGTAAAAAGTTACTATTTTTTAATCTTTTTAATATTCTGTGCTTTGGTTCTCAACATTCCCATTCCTTTCAAGTCACAGTCACAGTAAGAATAGTATCAAAGGGGTAGCCGTGTTAGTCTGGATCTGTAAAAGCAGCAAAGAGTCCTGTGGCACCTTATAGACTAACAGTTGTATAGGAGCATGAGCTTTCGTGGGTGAATACCCACTTCTTCGGATGCATGTACACCACGAAAGCTCATGCTCCTATACGTCTGTTAGTCTATAAGGTGCCACAGGACTCTTTGCTGCTTTTACAGTAAGAATAGAAACTTAAAAAGGTAGGATGAAAGGCATTTCCATAGATCTAGTCCGGTCCCCTGAGGCAGGACTAAGGATTAACCTTAGACAGATTCCACAACCTTCCTAGGTAATTTGTTACAGTGTGCTCACTTATCCTTATGGTTAGGATGTGTTTTCCTAATGTCGAACCTAAATCTCCCTTGCTGCAATTGAAGCTCATTACTTCTTGTCCTATCCTCAGTGGTTAAGGACAACAAATTTATCACCCTTCTCTTTATAACCACCTTTTACATACTTGAAAATTAGGTCCTCCCTCAGTCTTCTCTCCTCTAGATTAAACAAAGTTGTTCCCCTCCCACCATTCTTTCCTTACAGGTCTTATTTTCAACATGATGCCATTTTTGTTGCTGTCCTCTGGAATTTGTCCAATTTGTACACATCTTTCCTGAAGTCAGGTACCCGGAACTGGACACAGAACTCCAGGTGAGACCTTGTCAGTGCTGAGCAGAATAGAAGAATTACTTCTCATGTCTTGCTTACAACACTCCTGCTAATATATTCCAGAAAGATGATCATTTCTTGCAACAGTATTAGATTGTTGAGTCATATTTAGTTTGTGATCCACTCTGACCCCCAGATCCTTTTCTGTAGTGCCCCTTCCTAGACAGTCATTTCCCATTGTGTATTTGTACAACTGATTATTCTTTCCTAAGCGTAGTACTTTGCATTTGTCCTTATTGAATATCATCCTTTTATTTCAGACCACTCCTTCAGTTTGTCAAGGTAATTTTGAATTTTAATCTTGTCCCCCAGAGTGCTTGCAACCCCTCCCAGTTTGGGATGGCCCACAAACTCTACAAGTATACTTTCTATGCCATTAACCAAATAATTTATGAAGCTATTGAATAGAACTGGACCCAAGGCAGATCTCTGTAGGACTCCACTCAATATGTCCTTCCAGGTTAACTGTGAATCATTGATATCACTGAGTACAGTTTTCCATCCAGTTATAGTAGATTCATCTAAGCTATATTTCCCTTGTTTATGAGAAGGTCATAAACCTGTCACTTAAATCAACCTCTGTACCAGATGACTGGAGAATACCCAGTGTGATGCCATTTTTTTTTTAAAAGGGTCCAGAGGTGATCCTGGCAATTATAGGCCAGTAAACCTAAATTCAGTACCAGGCAAACTGGGGAGGTATGATTTCCCTTTACAAGAACCATGTTGACTCTTCCTCCCCAAAATTGCATTCATCTATATGTCTGATAGTTCTGTTCTTTACTCTACTTTCAATCAACCAGTCTATTAGAATTCTTTGAGGGGAGCTAAGAAAGATGTGGACAAGCTGATACTGTGTACCTGGGCTTTCAGAAGGCCTTTCACAAGGTCTCTCACCAAAGGTTCTTAAGCAAAGCAAAGAGTCATGGGATAAGAGGAAAGGTCCTCTCATGGAACAGTAACTGGTAAAAAAGATAGGAAACAAAAGTAGAGGAATAAATGGTCGGTATCCACAGAGGAGAGAGGTAAATAGCAGAGTACCCCCAAGGATCTGTATTAGGACCACTGCTGTTCAACATATTCATAAATGATCTAGAAAAGGCGGTAAACAGTGAGGTGGCAAAAATTGCAGGTGATACAAAGTTACTCAAGATTGCCATTAGCTTTGGCGTTAACTAAGAGTTACAAATGAATCTCACAAAATGGCAGATGAAATTCAATGTTGATAAATACAAAGTAATGCACATTAGAAAATCCCGACTATGCATACAAAGTGATGGAGTCTAAATTGGCTGTTACCACTCAAGAAAGATCTTGGAATCATTGTAGATAGTTCTCTGAAAACATCTGCTCAATGTGCAGTGACAGTTAAAAAAAATGTTTGGAACTATTAGGAAAAGGGATAGATAAGACAAAATATAATGCCACTGTATAAATCCATGGTACCCCCCCACACACCTTGAATACTGTGTGCAGTTCTGGTTGCCCCATCTCAAAAAAGTATATTCAAATTGGAAAAATTACAGAGAAGGGCAACAAAAGTGAATAGGGATATGGAACAGCATCTTTGGGAAGATAGATTAAAATGACTGGGACTGTTCATTTTAGAAAATTGATGATTAAGAGGGGAGGGGTAATTTCAGAGGTCTATAAAATCATGAATTGTCTGGAGAAAGTGAATAAGGAAATGTTATGTGAAAGGCTAAACAACACAACCAGGGATCAGCCCCGCCACTCCCCCACCCCCCCCCCAAAAAAGGCAGCAGCTTTAAAACAAACATAAGGAAGCACTTTCTCACACAATGCACAATCTGAGGAACTCATTGCCAGAGAATGTTGTGAAGGCAAAAAATAAAACTGGGTTCAAATACACGTGTCTGTAATTCCTGGGGGCTGTCCTTATTCCCCTTTTTATTGATAGGTACTACATTTGCTCTTTTCTAGTCCTCTGGGATTTCTCCTGTCCTCTGTAAGTTCTCAAAGATAATCACTTTCATAGAAAATACATTGTATTAAAATGTTTTTGTGATTATTTTTGGCAAAAAATGTAATAGGAAGAAGTAGTGCAAATTGAATATAATTTGTGTGATGGTAGTTTTATGAGATTGATTAGTGAAGTCAACCTATTCTCATGTTACCTTTCCAACATAGTTTTGCAGTTTGTCTTGAGTTCAGTATCACATAAGTAGATCCAATACTTCAGGTAAAAATAATTCCTGGGACACTTGATTATATCATTCATAAATACTTAAAATACACTTTTTTCTCCAGAAGGGTTATGTTCATGATTCAGTCTTATTCAATATTTCAAGTAGCTGAAAAAATTGAAACAAATGTTGTTGAAATGTTAGCAACTTCAGAAGCATTTTCTATACTATAATATAGTGTATTTTTTTGGCAATTCCTTAGAACAAAAGTTTGGAGTTGGACTTTCCATTTTGAAATCAGAATTTTCAAATAAGAACTACTAGTCTGAAAAAAAATCCCAACATATATGACTAATCTGACTAATGAAAGTTAGAGCTTTCGACGAAAAGTCGACACTACGAAAAAAGGTAATACTGAAAAAAAAACGGTTTGCAGAACCAAGCTAATTTCTCATTTTCTCATGTAAAGTTTACAGAAACTTTAACAATCTTAAAACAAATAAAATATTTTGATAAATTTAAATGTTCTCACAACTATTTATTTTGTCCCATCACTGCATCAGTTCCTGTGTCTTGTCTATGGATTAGGATGACCTACATATATTGTAATAACCATGTGAGTAAGGATGCAATAAAATGCATGGCCTGGTTACGGAAAAAATAGTTGTATTGTTTCATGTGTATTTATTTACACAGCAAGACAGGATCAGTGCTGGTGGTGTTCATAAGTAAAAAAAAAAAAAATGCTTGCACTGATCTGATAACATTGGCCGTATACTGCAAAGTGTCAGGATTTAAACGAGGCAACAATGGTTTGGAGTTGAGAGCCATTCCAGCTCACTTTAGCATGCAGTGTGATATCTCAGATTTTATTGTTGATTTAGGAATCCTTATTTTCATCTGTCAGCCAGTAATGAAAGTCATGTATAATTTTGTAATGCCTTGATTGCTCACTTTCAATTGCCTCCACTGATGTGAATGAAGCTGGAGATACCTGGGCAGCAAATGCTATTGATAAGGAACATTCAAGGACTGTACTCTTCTTTAACTAAAAGATGATGAGATCCTTAGATAAGTCACTTGAAACAATGTAGGCATATAGTGCAAATCATCTGAATTTGTGTACATTGTCCTGAAAAATTTAGAAAGATCCCCTCTCGGGTTTATGTTGAAATAGAGAGCACTGCACAATGGTGATAAGATTAACAAGACCTCATAGCTTATCTTAAACAATATATATATAAACACACACACAGATTTGCAGTATCCAAGCAAACTTCCTTCTGCATTTCATTTCACAATTTTAGAACATTTTTCCACAGTGTACCAAGATTTTAAAGAGTATGTACTGAATAATAAGTAATATGCTTTCATTCATATATGATGCATAAACCGTGGCATGCAGCCAAATAAAATAAACAGAATGGGGTTTAGATTTTATGGGCTGGAGGAGGTGGTAACCACATAAGAACAGGAAGTGCATAATAAGTGGTCTTGATAGTCTAGTACCCAATTTTTTTAGTGGTCATGCTAGATGCTACAGAGACTTGAAAGAAACACCAGCATGACTTGTTTTAGAATTACTTACCCATGGATTTTACCTAATCCCCAAAAAATCAGAGGCTGATTTATGCTCTGAATCATATCCTTTCACTTAACAATTCTAATTTAAGCATGGATTTTCTTGCAGGGGAAAAAACATGAATTGGATAAAAAGGAAGTAAATTTAAGATGGAAAGTTAAAGTTGGGGACATTGTGACCAGACTGTTTTGATAGCAAACAGTCTTCATGGCAAATGAAGATGGTGGAGCAATCCAGGGAACAGTGGTGTTAGTTAGAGGGTCTGATGGGGCGCATACCCCTTCCTCCAGGGTTTTAAACTTGGTGAAAATTCCACAGGCCGGGGAGCTGGGAGGGTGAGGGTGGCTCAAACACTTCAAGCAGTTGTCCTGTATTAAACCTGTACAGCTGCTGCCAGAGTGGTCCAGTGTGTCACACTTGCTATGTGGATACACCACCACTGAAATCTGACCCAGCAGTCCTTCCATACAGATGGAGGGGCAGCGGGGCCAAACTTCCATGACTAGCATTACAACCCATCACAGGGGTCATCATGACACAAGAATTGCCCCAGCAGACAGAGGGCTGGCTGGGCAAATCGTGTTGCAACCTGCATCTGTTCCTGTCTGGAAAAGTGCAGGGGTGGCAGTCCGCCGAGAACTCCTGGTGGCACCAGTTCATGCATTGTGTGGTTAAGAGAGAAAGGAGCCTCAGTGTCACTGCAGGAGGAGGGCTGGATGAGCAAGGACTCGAAGTTGCCTTCCCAGAAATATATGAATCAATACCACAGCCATTTAGGTCAGTAAGAAGAATTTCTTCTCCCCTACCTCCTACAATGCTCGCTGTACTCTACTTCTGCTGTTGCCACCAGAGAGTTGTACTCTTTCCCCTGTTCAGTCAAGATGACAGAGAATGCCTGGTACACCAGTATGGTCAGAGGTGTGATTTTATTTGATTTCTAAAATTTCTGATATTCAGATCAAGTAGACAGTGCATTGTCATCATTTATATTCTGCTCTAGGATACCAGTCCTTGCAAACAGGTTCATAGTACTGCTGAGACAAATCACAGGTAAGACCATTTAAAATGTCTACAGACATTTTAAATTAAGTAGTGATCGCAACAAAACATTTTTGGCCCTGGGAAGGTCCCCAGAGATGCCACGGTGGATGACTCTAAATAATCCTTTAGAAAGAGAACTCAAAGTTTAGATCCTCTGCTGGGTTCCCAATGGCTTGCCTCTGCTTTCTTACTTTGATATCTCAATTGCTCTGAGGCTTTTTTATTCTGTATATATTCATTATAAGTACCATTTACACTGTCCCTGGCAAAAGATAACCTTTGCAGGCTTGTCTACACTGCCAGAGTGCCGATCCTTCAGTAAATCGATGCATTGGTGGTCGATTTAGTGGGTCTAGTGAAGACCCGCTAAATCGACTGCAGATTGCTCTCCCATTGACTCCTGTACTCCAGCTGATTGAGAAGAGTAAGGGGAGTCGATGGGAGAGTGTCTCCCATCAACCTCGCGTAGTGTTGATGTCGCGGTAAGTAGATCTAAGCTATGTTGATTTGAGTTACGCTAGTCACATAACTCAAATTGTGTAGCTTAGATAGATTTTTCCCTTTAATCGAGACAAGGTCACAAAAACAGTGAAGTGCTTTATGCTTTGCTTTATTCTTATGAATTGGTCACACTCACATGTATTTTCCCACTCATGCTATATGTGTCCTTATATCCCTTTGAAACAGAACTTATATGTACTCTATTCAGCTGCAGCAAAAACAGATAACATTTAAGTTTCTCAATACAGCACTTGGTGTACATCAAATCATACTATGGGCTATTTCTTCAGTGTCTTTTGTTGTAGTCTCCACGGACATCAACAGCTCAGGAATATTGCGCTCTATTGCAAGTCATTTAGGGCATCAGAAGCTTAAAGTACCTAAAAATGCACATAGATGTCTAGTGGTATTTTCCAAGAAACAAAACAACCTCCACCTCCCCCCACCCCCATACACCTCAGCACTAAATCTCATTAGGTGATTATCTGCATCTTTACATGCCTAAATACCTTAAAAAAAAATCTGCTTTAATATCTCTGTACCTCAGTTCCTCATTTGTAATTTGGGAATACTAATACCTCCCTACCTCACTGGCATGTTGTGAGGAGTCCAGACACTATAGTAACAGGGCCATTTAAGTACTTAAGACTGATAGCAAACATTTCGGTATGACTTCATATGTCAGACCACATACTGAATGATACCTTATTTGATCATCCAGATTTGCTCCAGATCCATAGTGCTTGCTTAATTTATTCAGTCATGCCACCTATTCATGTATAGACACACTGCAGACCATTGACACTGCTTAAAGGGCTGGAAATATCCCACTAGGAAAACAGACAAATGTCTTTGTAATAGCAATAGTTCCCTATTTCTTTCATTTCACTGGTGCTGTGTGAAAACACACCAACACCCCCCCCCCATTTTTTTTCTTCCATAAGGCTCGAATGAGACTTGGTTAAGGTAGATTGAAACAGAAGGAAAGCTCTCACTGCATAACTGAAGGAAGAGGGGGAGCTGTTTGGGAGCAAGGTCCTACAAGCCAGGAAACAGAGAACTCTCCCTCTGCTTTCTTACTTTACCATCTCTTACGGAGTTAGCTTTCATTTTCTGCTATATTCCTCGGCCAATCTCTCACAGTCCTCATAGGATTTGGCATAGGAATATGTGTGTCCCACAAACCTAGTCAATATGTGTAAGTCCCTTAAGAGCTTTAATACTGATTCAAGTAAAGCTTCTCAAAATTACTGCTTACCATTGTTGTCTTCACTGATTAGAGAAGCATTAACACAGACAAATTATCCAGGAATCTCATTTTATCACCAATCTGTACTGACTTCAATCTTTTGTGGGGAGTAGCTGCTGTAAGTGCACTGCACATGCAGGCACAGCCAATCATGAGTTAAATTTATTAAGAATAATCAGGAAGCACAGTGCATGAGCAGTCTATAACCGCTATATGTATATAAGCCTCATTAGAGGCAGATCTTCTATTTTGTTTCCTTTTAGATAGTTCATGAATCTGAACTATCACCCCTATCCCTCCCCAAAGAGAGAGTTAGAATTCTTAAGACATAAATATAAACATTCAAGAGATTTGGACTGCAGATTGTAGATTGAGAAAATAACTTTGCAGTACCCAGTCTGCCACCACTGTTTCAGTACTATTTGTGTGTGCAACAGGGGCACTCTCCTCTTGAGTGACTTCTATCGGCCAGGTGTGCTACTGCAATCTTTTTTCTGCTCTAGCATCCCCTGTAGGTTGCCAACCTTGCTAGACAGGTCTTTAGTGGCACAGCCCTCTGGTCAAGTCACATTGTCAAATGGATGAAACTCTTCTGTGGTAGCAGAATATGCCTCTCCAGGGTCTTCATCCCCATCTCTGAGCCCTTTAAATCCTGCCCTTCACTCAGGCTTCTAAGGCCTGGTCTACACTAGGTGTTTATGTCGAATTTAGCGCCGTTACATCGAATTAACCCTGCACCCGTCCACACGACGAAGCTATTTAGTTCGACATAGAGCTCTCTTAAATTCGACTTCTGTACTCCTCCCCAACGAGAGGAGTAGCGCTAAATTCGAAATGGCCATATCGAATTAGGCTAGGTGTGGATGGAAATCAATGCTAATAGCTCTGGGAGCTATCCCACAGTGCACCACTCTGTTGACGCTCTGGACAGCAGTCCGAGCTCGGATGCTCTGACCAGCCACACAGGAAAAGCCCCGGGAAAATTTGAATTCCCTTTCCTGTCTTGGCAGTTTGAATCTCATTTCCTGTTTGGACATCGTGGCGAGCTCAGCAGCACTGGCAACGATGCAGAGCTCTCCAGCAGAGATGGCCGTGCAATCGCAGACTAGAAAGAGGGCCCCAGCATGGACTGATCGGGAAGTCTTGAATCTCATCGCTGTGTGGGGCGATGAGTCCGTGCTTTCCGAGCTGCGATCGAAAAGACGGAATGCAAAGATCTATGAGAAGATCTCTAAAGCCATGGCAGAGAGAGGATACAGCCGGGATGCAACGCAGTGCCGCGTGAAAATCAAGGAGCTGAGACAAGGCTACCAAAAAACCAAAGAGGCAAACGGATGCTCCGGATCCCAGCCCCACACATCTCGTTTCTACCAGGCACTGCATTCCATCCTGGGTGCGGCCGCCACCACTACCCCACCCGTGACCGTGGACTCTGAGGATGGGATATTGTCCGCGGCCAGTTCCTCGGACATGTTAGCGGACGGGGAAGATGAGGAAGGAGATGAGGAGGACGAGGCAGTCGACAGCGCTTGCACCGCTGATTTCCCCGACAGCCAGGAGCTCTTCATCACCCTTACCGAGATCCCCTACCAACCGTCCCCAGCCGTTACCCCGGACACAGAATCAGGGGCAGCATCAAGCAGTAAGTGCTTTAAACATCTAAACATTTATTTTTAACAGAACTGGAATATTTATAATATTAACAATGGGTTTCTCATGAAGTGATTTAAACATCTAAACATTTATTTTTTAACAGAACTGGAATATTTATAATATTAACAATGGGTTTCTCATGATTTCTTTGCCTTAGGTGCTTAACTATTTAGTCCCAACTATTTAAAAAAAAAATCTAACAATGTCCGGTTTTTCATGATTCTGCTGCCCAAGATGCTCCACTCTTTAGTCCCTGCCAGTGCAGCTACACCAAAATCCGTTCTATATGTCCGGGGATAGAGATGAAATCCTCATGGGAGATCTCAACGTAGCTCTCCTGGAGGTAATGTTCAAGCCTGTTCATCAGGTTCCTGGGGAGAGAGATCTTATTGGGTCCTCCGTGGTACGAAACGTTTCCGCGCCAGGAGACAATCAAGTACTCAGGGATCATTGCCCTGCAGAGCATGGCGGCATACGGCCCTGGTTTTTGCAGGGTTTCCCTAAGCATCCGTTCCTTCTCGCTGTCCGAGATCCTCATCAGGGTGATGTCGCTCATGATGCCCTGCTTTGAATTAGGTAGGGGAATGTTAGTATTGGGACTGCTTTACAGCCACGCGGTGGAGGCGGGAGAGGGGCAGCATACAGGGATCTTTCCCTGGGACAGCCGCGAGGGGGTGGGACAGGGGCAGAGTTCATGCTTGCCTGATTGCTGGCAGCAGAGACTGGCATTGCTTTCAATGTGAAAGGAGGCCAGTGCTACTATTAAAGTTTTAAGCAGTCACAAGTCTACGGCTTACCATGTTTGCCCGCTACACAAATTCCGGTGTCCTGCCCCGCTTCTCAGATCGCCACTGCAAGACCACAGGCACTGAAGGCGAGGGCCGAAAATTCGACCTTGTCCTGAGTGCGCATGTGATAGGTGCAGGGCATGGTCTTGTTCACAGAGAAAGACTATGTTCTTTGTTCACAACTACATTTATCTTTCTGAGGAATTTACTCCCTTTTTCCCATTCCCACAGCCACATCTGCAACTGTCTCCCAACCCAGCGTGGCATCACAGTCCCAGAGGCTAGCGCAGATTAGGCGGAGGAAGAAGACGACGCGGGAGGACATGTTCTCAGAACTAATGTGCTGCTCCCAAGCCCAGGCAGCCCAGCAGACACAGTGGAGGGAGAACTTGTCCCAAATGCACAGAGCAAAACATGGAATGGGAGGAGAGGTGGCATCAGGAAGACCAGCAGGCGACTCAAACGCTGCTTGGACTGATGAGGGAGCAAACGGACACGCTCCGGCGCCTTGTGGATGTTCTGCAGGACCGGAGGCAGGAGGAGAGAGCCCCACTGCAGTACATCTGTAATCACCCTCCCCCGCCACCAAGTCCCATACCCCCCTCACCCAAAGTCCAAAGAAGGAGGGGCAGCAGGGGCCGTGAAAAGTTTCACTCCACCCCTGCAGAGTGCTGTAGCACTAGAAGGCTCTCATTCCCCAAACTTTGAAAAGTCCTTTCCTACCCACCTCACACAAGCCCCCGTCCAAGTTCCAACCCCCGTTTCATGTGTTGTTACTAATAAAATATACGTTTCTGTTAATTACTGTTTCCATCATTTTCTTTTGGAGGAGAGTCTGTGTGAAGGGGGGAAGGTGGTTGGTAATTGGACAGTATAGTCACCTTTAGCAGGGTACAGAGGCGGGGGCAGGTCCAGCAGCAGGGCACATATACAGTGCAGTTACTAGTTACCCTGGTCAGTCTGGGAGGTGGTTTTCATGTTCTGGGGAGGGGAGGGGGGATTTGCTCTGTGACTTTGTGGCGGGGGAGGGCAGTTACAGATCTTATGCAGCGGTCCTTATCCTGGATCACAGAGCCACACAGCAGGAGATCTGTAACCCTCCTCCCCCTGCCAGAAAGTTACATAGCCGACACATACACACAGTCCCGCCCAGGATGGCTGGCAGGCTCCGTTGAAACAACCAGTCCACCACTGCGGAGCCTGTCATTCCTGGAGTTTAGAGGCATCATTTGCATCACTACACTACACCCGCCCCCCACCACAGTCTGCATCCCAGGTTTAAAACATTCCCGCGAAAACAGTAATAAAGACAACGGTGTTCATTAAGAAAATAGAAATGATTTTATTTTTTGGGAAGGGGGTGAAGGGGGTATGTAGCTGGAGAGGATAGTCAACATAAACTGGGTAAAGAAACGGGGGCAGGTTCAGCTTCTGTGTCCACAAACTTAACAGTCACTGGTTACCCTGCTCACTGTGGAACCTAGCTTTCAAAGCCTCCCAGATGCACAGCGCATCCCGCTGGGCTCTTCTAATCGCCCGGCTGTCTGGCTGGGCGTAATCTGAAGCCAGGCTATTTGCCTCAACCTCCCACCCCGCCATAAAGGTCTCCCCCTTGCTCTCACAGAGATTGTGGAGCACACAGCAAGCTGCTATAACAATGGGGATATTGGTTTCGCTGAGATCACAGCGAGTCAGTAAGCTTCTCCATCTCCCCTTGAGACGGCCAAAAGCACACTCCACCACCATTCTGCACTTGCTCAGCCGGTAGTTGAAGAGTTCTTTTCCAGTGTCCAGGGCGCCAGTATAGGGCTTCATGAGCCAGGGCATTAGCGGGTAGGCTGGGTCCCTGAGGATCACTATAGGCATCTCCACATCCCCAAGACTTATTTTGTGGTCCGGGAAGTAAATACCTTCCTGCAGTCGTCTAAACAGACCAGAGTTCCTGAACACGCGAGCGTCATGAACCTTGCCCGGCCATCCGACGTTGATGTTGGTAAAACGTCCCCTATGGTCCACCAGTGCTTGCAGCACCATTGAAAAGTAGCCCTTTCTGTTAATGTACTGGCTGGCCTGGTGGTCCGGTCCCAGGATAGGGATGTGAGTTCCATCTATAGCCCCACCGCAGTTTGGGAATCCCATCGCGGCGAAGCCATCTATGATGGCCTGCGCGTTTCCCAGGGTCACTACCTTTGAGAGCAGTACCTCAACGATTGCGTTGGCTACTTGCATCACAACAACCCCCACGGTAGATTTGCCCACACCAAAGTGGTTTGTGACTGACCGGTAGCTGTCCGGCGTTGCAAGCTTCCAGAGGGCTATGGCCACTCGCTTCTGGACAGTCAGGGCTGCTCGCATCCGGGTGTCATTGCGCTTCAGGGCAGGGGACAGCAATTCAAAGTTCGAGGAAAGTCCCCTTCTGCATGCGAAAGTTTCGCAGCCACTGGGATTCATCCCAGACCTGCAGCACTATGCGGTCCCACCAGTCCGTGCTTGTTTCCCGGGCCCAGAATCGCCGTTCCACAATATCCACATGACCCATTGCCACCGTGATGTCCTCAGCGCTGGGTCTCGTGGTTTCTGACAGCTCTGTGCTACTCTCATACTTCAGGCCCTCACCGCGGTGCCGTAGCCTCCTCGCCTGATTTCTCTGTATCTGCCTCTGGGAAAGGTGGATGAGAAACTGCGAGGCGTTAACAACGGCCACAACTGCAGCGATGGTCGCAGCGGGCTCCATGCTCGCAGTGCTGTGGCGTCCACGCTGTCACTGACCAGAAAAGTGCGCGAACTGATTTCCCGCCGGCGCTTTCAGGGAGGGAGGGAGGGCGGTAGTGACGGACGGATGACGACAGTTACCCAAAAGCACCCTCGACACATTTTTTTACCCAGAAGGCATTGGCGGCTCGACCCAGAATTCCAATGGGCAGCGAGGACTGCGGGAACTGTGGGATAGCTGCCCACAGTGCACCGCTTCCAATGTCGACGCTTTCCCCGTTAGTGTGGACTCACAAAGTCGAATTACTGTCCTTAGTGTGGACACACACTATCGACTTTGCAATATCGATTCCACATATTCGATTTAAGTGAAATCGAACTACCCTCGTAGTGTAGACATACCCTTAGTGAGCCTGTCCCCTTCTCAGTGCTTAGACCACTTTCCCAATGGCTGGTGGGGGAACCTGGGCCTGCCTGCCCATCACTTCAGGCACCAACCTAGGGACACTGTAAACAGCAGCCACATACCACTACCATGAGCTCATAGGCCCAAGGAATAGCACCTTTCTCCTCCATAGCCTCTCTCCTTTTATCTATTACCTCTCATTCCCAGGGCCAGTAAATCAGCCCATTAAGCTCTGCTTACCAAAGGGGAGCACCTTTCCTTGCTCCTCTGGACCTGGCCAAGAACTGACCTGCTCAGACCCTGCATCTCTTTTTATCAGAGCCTGCTAGGCTCTGATTGGCACTTTCTGTGTAGGCTTTCTAGGCAGGCCTGGAAGACTCCCCACCTCCACCGATTCTTCCACTGCTCCTTTTATTTGAACTATTTGTCAATAATACAAAATACATGCGATATATTGTTAATAGTTATGCATATATGGTATCATTCCCATACCAGGGCATTCAATGAAAGACTTGCCATTCACTTCATTGGGTGCAGAAGCAAGCCCATTGTCACAACTGACTTAAATTTCCATACTATGTTTTCACCAAAAATGGTTTGGAAATAGTTCATTACTGTTGCAGAAATCATATTTCATTTGAGGATCAGTAGTCCTTATTTTTGCTGCACCTCTACAAATTTTCAGTCCTTCAAAAGTTTGGCTCACTACCTTCTGCATTCTCTTTTTGGGCGCTTTAAAGGGTATCATGGCATTTGACAAGTGAGAGTTATGTGGCATGCAGCCTGCAAAGTTTAAATGGTGCACACTGGGTTGCCCTAGAAAGATTATCTACAACAGTCCCTTTAAAAAAACAATTGCAGTCCTTTTTTATTGTTAAATAGTTTGAGCTTTTTTCCATGTTCAAACTGATTGATATGTATAGTAAGCCTTGCCTTTTAGCAACCTTTTAGGCTGCCTAACTCCTATGAAAACTAAATTATATATGGAAAGAGAAGCAAGGTCACAGCAAAATAGAGTAGACTAACTCTTGCAGATAACACTTTGTCCTTGCATTGAAATATTAATGAGGAAGTCTTCAGGAAAATATATTCATGTGCTACTTTTTGCACTGTTACAAACTTAGAGTTGTTAAAGACAACTGTCATTCTCTCATATATACTGTATGTGGGCATATACAGTAACTCCTCACTTAAAGTCAACCCGGTTAAAGTTGTTTTGTTATTAAGTCACTGTTCTATTAGAAAACATGCTCATTTAATGTTGCGCAATGTTCTAACGCCCTCCGCCACCACCCCCAGCGCCTGCTGGCAGGCCCCGCAGATCAGCACCTCCCTTCTCCCTCTCCGCGCCTCCTGCCTGCCGTAATCAGCTGTTTCATGGCATGCAGGGAGGCTGGGAGGGAGGGGGAGGAGCGAGCACGTGGCGTGCTTGGGGACGGAACTGGGTGGGAAGAGGCAGGACGGGGCCTTGGGAGAAGGGGTGGGGTGAGGGTGGGGCCTGGGGCAGAGCCAGGGGTCAAGCACCCCCCAGCAGTTTGAAAAGTCAGCGCCTGTGGCCCCAGAAGCCTATGGCTGTCTCTAGCTATGTAGGGAACTAGAGGCCCAGTGCCTCTGCATTGTGTGTCCTGAGCGTACCATGCAACCTGGCAGATTGGTTCCCTTACGAGACGACTGGTGTTCCCGGGGGGTGGGGGTGGGGGCATTCAGTGACTAACTGGAGCAGGCATTTGTGTGATCTGCTGCTCAGAGGCTAGCAGACACATCCCCATTGGGTGCTGGGGAAGGATGCAGCACAGTGTCACTTCCTTTGTGCTGCCGCTTGCCTGCTCTGCCTGGCTCCCATGTTGAGCCCAAACCTGCAGAGCTTACATGGGGAGGAATCTGCAGGCCTACGAGTGGGGATGTTGTTGGCCCACACCCTCACTAGAGCTCTGGGGCCAGAGGATATTCACTTACCTAGTCACAGCTGTGAGTCAAACCGCATATAATGTCTTGTCTGGTGAATTTTTTTCCCCCTGGAACCTAACGCCCCCTATTTACATTAATTCTTATGGGGAAATAGGATTCGCTTAACATCATTTTGCTTAAAGTCTCATTTTTTCAGGATCATAACTACAATATTAAGCGAGGAGTTATTGTATGTATCTATAGTATTATAAAACCATTACTATTCTGAATTTATTCTACATTTCATCTGAGGATATGAAAGCACTCAAAAAGTTTAAGAATTATCCCCATTTTACAGACGGAGAAACAGCCTGGGGAGATCTTAGGTGATATCAGACTTAGTGTGTCCACGGCAAAACAGAGATAGGATTAAATACCACATCTCTTGATTCTCAGTCTTGTGTTCAAACCATCAGAGCAGACTGGTTGCCTGTATTATAAGCAGGAGTTGGTAATGCCATCTATAGTTGGCCTAATACCTCCCACTGTAAGATCCTGGTTTCAATTCCTTGTAATTTTGCCAAAATTTCCATGCCAGCTGTCTGCCAAAGGCTGAATTTTTTGAAATGTTTCAGAAAACAAATAAAAATCCACATCCCTGAGTGGCATAGTTAAGAGAACCTAAATCTCCACCTAGACAGCGCCTCATCAAGGGAAGAATTCTTTCATTGATCTGGCAGATTACCTACACTGCTGGGAGACTCCCTACGGTCAGCGTAAATAGTGCTATTGCGGTGCAGCTGGATCACTGTAGCATTTTGGGTGTAGAGAAGCTTAGTCCCCCATCTGGAAAAATGGGGATAATATCACCGCAGTTCATGGGGGAATTTGAAAATAATGCAGGTTTGTGAAGCACTCAGATGCTAGAACAATGAGAACCGTAGGAGAGTCCAAGGAAGAGTTTAATTCTGTATTCAGTGCAGGATTTGGATGATGTGCATGGAATCACAGTTTGAAGGATAAGGATTCATTGAGTGCTGTCTATCCTATGCACAGATGAGGTTATGAGGCCTGTGGAAAAAGTAACATGTGTTCATGTAATCGAAGGCTGTATTGATGTGCAAGGGGCTGAATGAAGATTGTACAGCAGGGGTGGCAAACTTTTTGGCCTGAAGGCCACATCTGGATGGGGAAATTGCATGCAGGGGCATGAATGTAGGGCTGGGGCAGGGGTTTGGGAGGGAGTGCAGGATGCGGGAGGGGCTGTGGTGTGCAGTAAGGGGCTCAGGAGGGGTGCGTCGTGTGGCAGGGGGCTCAGGGCAGGGGTTTGGGGTGCAGGAGGGGTACGGCAAGGGGTTAGGGTATGGGGTGCAGGAGGGGTTTGGGGTGTGGGCTCTGGCCTAGTGCCGTGTACCTGGAGCGACTCTGGGGTGGCAGTGGCGCGCAGTGAGGCTAAGGCAGGCTTCCTGCCTGCCTTGGCCCTGAACCGCTCCCAGAAGCGGCCAGCACCACTGCCCTGGGGCCCCTGGGGCGGGGGGGGGGGAGACAGAGGGCTCAGCACGCTGCCCTCGCCTGCGGGTACCTCCCCCGAAGCTCCCATTGGCACAGAGCCCTCTGCCCTCCCCTCCCCCAGGGGCCACAGGGACATGGTGCCTGCCAGCCATTTCCGGGAGCAGCACGGGGCGTGCGGCACCCTGGGGGCGGCAATCCCGTGGGCTGGATCCAAAGCTCTGACAGGCCGTATCCGGCCCACAGGCCTTAGTTTGCCCACCCCTGTTGTACAGCTGTAGAGGCGTGGTTACTCACCCCTGCCCTTTGGGGCTTAAAACAGCCCAGGGGAGGGCTGTGGCTAGGGCAAGAAGCCTCGGCTGATTAGGGAAGGTAGGCTCAGCTGTGGCCAAGCCCCAGTCAGGCCCAGCTGGCCCCTATAAAAAGGCTGGGAGCCAGGCTTGTAGAGGGAGAAGGGTGGGGGGGAGGTGGTAAGGTGGATCACTGGCCTGCAGAGGGTGCTCTGGAGCTGGGATAAGCTAATTCCCATGGATGACCAGCAGGAGATGCCGCAGGGGCGAGTCTGCAACATTACAACAGCCTACCCTAATTTATGGTATTTCTTAATGTGTGCTTGACTTTGCAACTTCAGTATTCTTTGAACAAATATGTTATATATACACACACTGTTCAGTTAAAACTGAATATACCATGCAATTTTTATTAAAATACATACATAATCTGGTTGTCTAATAGCACACACAGTTCAAATTTTCCTGGCTGTCCCATGGAGCATTCTAAGCAGAAATATGTAAATGAGAATTAGTCTTAAGGTAATTGATGTAGATATACCTCTATGCATTAAGATTCTGGGGATAAAGAAAAGGCCACAAAATACTTTTCCTTAAGCATCAGTGGGTTGTGCTACTGATTTGTTAAGGAAAAAGTGTTCAAAACAAAGGATTCATTGCAATACAATTAAAATTGGCATTATACCAATTTAAGTCTTGAAAAGCAATCCCACATACAAATGAATCTTTAGCCCTCAATGCTATGATGCATGAATAGTGTGTGTATGCTTACTGAAAAGGAATGTATTCTACTGCAGTTTCTAGAAGAATGTACAAGATACAAACAGCAGTAAGTAGGCAACAACTTCTCTGTTGAATGTTGTTAAATTGCATAGACCCTAATGGTACTATCTCAGTAATGTCAAAAGTGTGCAGACAAGCAAATCCACATTTAGCTAATTTTTAGTTTAAAATTGAATGCGACTCAGATTTGTGAACTGGATTAACATGTCCTCACATAGCCATGAACAAAAATTATACCATGGGGGGGGGACCAAACAGCTTGGTCTAGATAGATGAAATCCAGTGGGGAAATTTAGAGTCCTGCTATTTAACAACGAACTGGAAATGGTTTTCTTTCTGGATTGGATTTTCAGAAAACACTCCGCATTGGCTTACCTCTTCTCCTATTGAAATTAATGGTTGAGTTCAGTGGGACCACAGTTAAGCCAACACTCCCCTTTTTGTTTTGTTAGAGATGGGCTCAAAACCCAGGATCCAAATACCCCTGAATTTCAGATCCAAATCTGGCAGGTAGAGATTATTATTAATAGGCATCCTTTAGATTGAACTTTGTGCCACAAAGACTTCAAGCCACAATGTTATTGGCATCAGAAACTGTGTGTCAAAACCAACTCCTTTGTTTAGGACTAGATTGACTCTGCATGTGACCCACTCAGAATGGGTTGGAGCAGAGCTGTAATGCTCAAGAGGGAACACCAGGAAACATTTCTTTCCCCAGGTGTTTGGCTGCTTTCAGATCACTCAAGGAACGTGCAGTATGTTCTCCATTATGCATCTCGCTCATTTGGGGATTTAGCAGTCTCTGCTTAGGCGATCAGGTTCTGCAATTGTGGCAGCCCCTGTCTGAAGGATGGGGAAAGGAATGCAGAAGTCTTGGTGAACCATCTTCTCTATTACATGTTTGGCCAATGCCTGGGTAGAATCTGAGCCATGTTCTTTACATACAGTGACCATGCTGGGCCAGAACTTTGGCTGATGTTAAAAATCAATATAGCTCCACTGAAATGAGTGGGAGCTGTGAAGCTTTCACCAGCAAAAGACCTGGCTCTTTGGCTTTAGATTAATTTTACATTTAGTAGTTTGCAGTGTCATGCTTGGATTAGAAGAAGTGTTTCTGGAACAAATAAATTTTAAGAGAGAAACAAACTCAACCATAAGCATGTAGGATTGTTACTATAATGAATGGGAATCATGCATGTGAAGAGCTTGCAGAATCAGGCCCATTGCCTATTAAACAATACAAGTACTATTATATATGTATACAAGGAAAAACAGCAAGTCAAGTGGTTTTTTGATGGAACATTTTGAAAATAATAATTACAGAGCAGCATGAATGGCACTAGAAGATAGCTCTTTGAAGGGCTAGAAGGGGAAATGCCCAGTAGAAGAGCAAGTAGAAGATAGGGTTGAGGTTGATCATTTTATGTGGCTAGTGGTAGGGAAGTTGCTTATCTGACTATGGTAACAGAATAAATAAATAGCGGAGTAAAGACATGCTACAGTGTAGGAATGAGGAGGTCAGGTAACAGAAGTTCATTACTTAGTTGTACTGCCCCTACTGTTGGCAGATGGATTGAAGGGCATTCTTCAGCAGAGTTCCTTTTCTGCTGTCTCAGTGACAAAAGTCAGCAGTAGTGCCATTAATGCTGTGAATCCATCATTAACTGATTGATTCCATTGTGCTTCAGCAGATGTAAGTCTGTCTATATTTTGCAGAGAATATGCCCGGTCACTCAAAGGTCTTCTGTTAACTAATCTTTTTTTGAAGATGGCAAAGTTCATGGAGGATAGGTCCATCAATATCTATTAGCCAGGATGGTCAGGGATGCAATACCAAGTTCTGAGTGTTCCTAGCCTCTGTTTGACAGAAGCTGGGAGTGGACAACAGGAGATGGACTTAGACAGCAGCATCAACTGTCCTCAAATATTCCTTGTTTTAGGAACATAATCTTGTAATAAAGCTTGTCACAGCCTCTGATCCAAACAGCTCCACAGAGCAAAGCTTTTGTTTTTCCTGTGTTCCATTTTCCCCTCTTATTGTCCTCATTTGAGAGCAGGTAGGCTGAACACAGGGTGCACATTCCATCACTCTGTTGGCCCTCCCCACCTTACCTCCATTTTTTCTCTTTCCTTCCTTGTTCCCTTTCTTTTGATTCAAAGAACTGCTTCTGGCTTACACTGACCCAGGAACTCTTTTTATAAGGATAAACTTCAAGATGGCGGACAGACTATTTGCACAACAAGCTCCACCCACAAGATGATTTATGCCAAGTAGGGGGTAGAGGCAGAGGCCTGTGTGTGTGTGTGTGTGTGTGTGTGGAGAATGCTAGCCCTGACGGAAGTCAGTCTGAGGGTTTTGTGGAAGAGAGAAGAGCTATGAATCCATCTTCATTAGGCTGCTCAAAGCCTTTTGGGGACAGTGGAATTTTACAAATCTGTCTAATATACTGACATTGTCTTGTTTGTTATACTGTATGTATTCACTTGCATTCTACAACTACAGTAAAACTCGCATGTAGTAAGAACTATATGTTGTAATCAATCTAGATACCAGCCTATTTACCATCGCTCCACTCATCGCATGACATTACATTGACAGACATGAACTCATTGAGTAACTGGATTCGTATTGCTTGTTTGATTATTCACTACTGTTTTAACACACAAATTACGGTGGCTGCTAAACACATTTTGCTTCAAGGACTAGGCCTGTATCTTGTATACTTATAAACCGGTACAAAGTGAATCATGGAATATCAGGGTTGGAAGGGACCTCAGGAGGTCATCTAGTCCAACCCCCTGCTCAAAGCCAGACCAATTCCCAACTAAATCATCCCAGCCAGAGCTTTGTCAAGCCTGTCCTTAAAAACCTCCAAGGAAGGAGATTCCACCACCTCCCTAGGCAACCTATTCCAGTGCTTCACCACCCTCCTAGTGAAAGAGTTTTTCCTAATATCCAACCTAAACCTCCCCCACTGCAACTTGAGACCATTACTCCTTGTTCTGTCATCAGGTACCACTGAGAACCGTCTAGATCCATCCTCTTTGGAACCCCTTTCAGGTAGTTGAAAGCAGCTATCAAATCCCCCCTCATTCTTCTCTTCTGCAAACTAAACAATCCCAGTTCCCTTAGCCTCTCCGCGTAAATCATGTGCTCCAGACCCCTAATCATTTTTGTTGCCCTCCACTGGACTCTTTCCAATTTTTCCACATCCTCCTTGCAGTGTGGGGCCCAAAACTGGACACAGTACTCCAGATGAGGCCTCACCAATGTCAAATAGAGGGGAATGATCATGGCCCTCAATCTGTTGGCAATGCCCCTACTTATACAGCCCAAAATGCCGTTAGCCTTCTTGGCAACAAGGGCACACTGACTCATAGGGGTGAGTGGGGTACAATGCTGTCATTCAGAGTTGGTGTTTTGCACTCACTTTCCACACAGGTAAATGACTATATTAACTGCAGGGGGAATGGAGAATTAGAATGAATGATGTCCTAAGCAGCTACATTATCAATCACGTATCAGTTGTAAAACGTGAACTCTCAAGAAAGAATGGAATAATGTGAATCATTTAAGAAGTCACCATTTAACAACCATTAGCACATTAAGTGAAAGCACCCTTTCTTTTCAAAGCACAAAGGGAAACAATTTGGACATCTGTTACCATTGTTTAATAACCCTGGGGAAATTTTGATTCTTAAAAAAAGTGTACTTTGCAGTTCTCAATACCCAAATCCTGAAAGTGCATCTTTAGACTCTCCTCACTTGAGCACATGAGGAAACAAGATGGCATGACTTGACCTAAATATGGCCAGCTGATTAGCCAAACCTCCAATATATAAAACCCCAAGGGAATGGGATGACTCTTTTGCATAACTGATGTTTGCATGTGATATACTTTAGACTTGCATATATTGTATAAACATTTTAACCAGAGAATGGTCTGAGCTGCAAATTTTAGACATGGATCCATGTTAAAATGCCTTAACCCACTACAAAGTGTGAAGGCATTCAGACCTGCTTTCTTTGATCAGCTTCATCTTTATTTCTTAATAGTCTAAAGGCTGACCTATAAACAGTTCCTGTGACACATTTGGGACAGCAGTATACTATTTTTAAGACTTTCTTTTAGCTGTAGATTTACAATTGCAACGTGGCCTCATGTCTGACTAAGGGCAGCCCTTGTCATGTTTGCACATAATACTGTAGAGCCTTAGGCTGAGCGGGATGGGAAAAGGAATTATTGTGAATGTAAAGAGAGAGCCCTATTACTCCTTCATATAACCTTGGGTATAAGTTCTTCTGACAATGCCAAAAGTTTGAGATTACAGTATATGTTGGAAAAGTTAAACATGGTAATTATAAATGTGCCAGGATCTGGACATATGCCCAGTAAAAATAGCACACAAATATCGAGAGTCTATGGTGCTAAAAATGCAGAGTGTGTGAAAATTTCCATCTGGAAGTGCTGCTGGGGAAGAATGCCTCTGCCATAAGCACGGTAAGGAGACAATATGAAGTCAAGTCTGAACTAATTAGAATGTCGTCTTCCCTCAGGACACAGAAGACTCTGGAGATCCTAATGAAAATTTAAAAAGGCCAAATGCTTCAGCAATAAGAAAAGACACTAACAAATTGGTTTGAAGTCACATCAATGTAGGGAATTGCATCCGTTCTGTTGAAGGAAATGAGGTCATGCTTTCCAGTTAAAATTAATGTTTAATATGGGTAAAAGACACTCAGCTCTGAAAACATGGATCCCTGCCACTTGAGCAAAAGGACAGTCACGATCAGCTGTCAGGATTAAGGTTATAGGCTCTTTGTGGGGCATCCACTAGCAGCTGAGATGATCACACACACTTGAGTACCTCTATCTGGCAGAGGCAATGGATGCATACAAACTACCCCGTATGTTACTATGGTCAGAAGACTGCACAGTTTGAAAAAGGGAGGCATGGCTAAAGGTCAACATTTTACATATGCTATTTTTAACCAGATGATAGTGTTCTTCATCTACTATAAATGGTAGCTCCCAGAGCCCCCCCTCAGGAAAGAGTCCCTATTGTGCTACCATGCACTTATACAAGTGACCAACATCTGAGTACTCTCGTGCACAATTGAAAGTAGATGCACTCTGTTATGGAGGACTTACAGTCTAAACACCTGTTTGCATGGTATTAAATTCCATTATTCTGCCTCCTACTTAATCATTTTAGTTATTTCATAGTTATCAGTAAAATTGGTAAACTAAGAACCTGCATTAATCTGTATAAATACTTTTTTTCAAATCTCAGGAAATTTTAACAAATTTAAGCTTGGGGCGCCATGTGAGGTGGAAACAATGAACACTAGAAGTTTTAAAACAAATTCTAGATATGTACAGTAGTTTTCATGTGCTTTAATATCTTCACTCAGATGTACAATGACAACTGGAAAACCCTACAGATAATCAAGATCCATTTCCTTCTACAGTCTGGAAATAAAATAAAATATAAACTATTACTTTTAAGATACTTTGGAGCTGTTGACACACTAAATTGATTTGGGGGAAGGTGGGGGGGGTGAAGGAGGGAAGTATATAGAGTTGAGGGTTTTTTTAAAATGGACCAGACCCTCAGTAGAAATTTAAATATTTTATATTTATAGCAGAATTTCATGTGTACATTCACAACCAGAAAAAAAGCCTGAATTCCAATTGGTTTGGTTAATTTTTATCTTGACATGAACAAGCACTCAACTGCCTCTGAATAAGTATTTCTAGTTATGGCAGTACAGCAATTCTTTGTTTCTAGAAGCAAAAATTGCAGCATAATCTGTATTTAGATAAGCGAAAAATATATTATTGAACCATCAGAAGTGTATTCTTAAAAGCATGCTTTTAATTGGTTTTATTCAACTTTTGGGGGGCAAATTATATACATTTTGAATATTACTGAAGGAAAATTGAATTTTATTAAGCTGTTTGATTTTTTTTTCATGGTTTTATTCTCCCTTTCCCCTCCCCACCCCCCAAAAAAGTAATTTTAAGGCAAGTGTTCATTGGCACCCAATAATGAATTTTCTTTTTTCCTCATCTTTCAATTTATTTTAATACATGAATGGCTCATCGGGTGGCAGAAAGATAAGGTTGATGTCAGCAATTATGTTCCTACATATTCAAAAAACTATAGAAGGAGTTAACACATTTGAGATTGAAAATAAGAAAGCTGCTGGGTTTTCAATTACTAGAGATTTATTGAAAGATTTTCATCTATTGTATTTACTGCAAGAGCTTTCTTTCCACTTATTCTTATACCCCCAAATTGTTAATTTAGGAGCTAGAGACCTCAGCTGAGACTGGCATCCTATTGCTTTACACACTGTGCATACATTTAGTAAGAAAATCAGTCTGTGCGCCGAAAAGCTCAATGTAAACAGGAGAATATCAAACCATTAGAGTCAAGTATTCCATACCCAGACAAAATGCACAAAAAAAATAAATAGAAGGATCTAATTCCATTATTACACTGCATTGTTTGCGACATTAAATCATGTCTAGTAATGGGGAATTCCTGTTATGCATCTCATAGATCATTGTTTAAACATTGACACCTAAAAATACTAATAAGTAGTACCTAAATATGTTGTGTGGGTGAAATCTTCAACCTGCTTAATGGCCAAACTCTTTTGGGGCCAGAATTTCACCCCATATATAAGAGTATGATCTGGTAAATGTCCATATTTGCCCACACCCCACCACATTTTCTTTTAAATTAATATGGTGCATGTCCTTGCATGCATGATTGATTGGTTTACCTGCTATGGAGTTAGCACAAATGAATCAAGAGAAACCAAGTAAAACAATGACACGTAAGCAGCCTCGAAGAAACAATGGGGAAGCTGGATATTGGTGAATACCCCTTACATGGTTCCTGTCAACTAAGCATGGCTTATTCTTCCAAAGGCTAAGCCAGGATTCAGAGGAGGATTTAAAAAAAAATTGTGACTCCAGGCCTAGAAAAGGGGAAGAGTTGAATGAATGAGCATAGGCCATCAGCAAGAGCTGATAGGATGGCAGAGAGAGAGAGAGAGAGAGAGGAAAAGACTGCACCAGTGCCAGCCTGCCTCTCCCAGCAGACATGGGGATTAGCTGGGCTGAGGGGAATTTACACATGGTTGCAAGGAAAGCTTGAAGTATTAGGTAAAGGGAAATATACATTTAGACCTTTATTCTTTTATCCTTTGCTCTTTGTAATGTGTACCTTTGAGTGAAGAATAAATAATGCTATGTTTTGAAGAAGCTGTTTTTTAGTTACTTTAATTTCTCATTTGTCACAGGCCCCCAGAGTGAAAGTGCCAAACCAATTTGAACTGGTCATTTAACTCAGTTGGGGGGGGGGGGGGGGGGGAATGGGTGGGTGCCCCAGAGTTCAAGCATATTTCCATCCAGAGTAAACTGGAGGAAGCCACACCTGTCTAAGGAGTGTGGCTTGAAGGATTGACGAGGTCCAAAGTGCAGTTACAGTGCAAACTATGATCGCCACACTAAAATAGATGGACAGATAGCTTGTTTTGTTTTACAAGCACATTTTCAATAACAGAGTTCAAAACATTTATATTATGAGCAGTGCACATGTTATAAGTTAACAACTTTGTTTCTACTATGGGTCTTCCATAATCCTTTCATCTGGACTCCTTCCAACTGCAAGTTCTAACAGAACTTAATGGCCATTCTGGGTCAGATCAATGGTCCACCTAGACCAGTTTTCATACATTCATAGATTCTAGGACTGGAAGGGACCTCGAGAGGTCATCGAGTCCAGTCCCCTGCCCGCATGGTTTCTTGACTTCCAACAGAGGCCATTGCCAGATACTTCAAAGGGAATAAACAGAGCAAGGCAATTTATCAAGTGATCCACTCCCTGTCATCCAGTTTCAGCTTCTAGTCAGGGGTTTAAGGATATCCAGAGCATGGGGTAGTGTCCATGACCATCTTGGCTAATAGCCATTGAACCTATCCTCCAGGAACTTTTTTTTTTAACCCATTTATACTTTTGGCCTTCACACCATCCCTGGCAATGAGTTCCACAGGTTGAATGCATTGTGTCAAAAAGTACTTCCTTAGGTTTGTTTTAAACCTGCTGCCTATTGATTTCATTAGGTGATCCCTGGTTGTGTTATGTGAAGGGGTAAATAACACTTCCTTATTCATTTTTCTCCACACCATTTATGATCTTCTAGACCCCTATCATATCTCCACTCAGCCGTCTGTTTTCCAAACTGATCAGTCCCAGTCTTTTTAATCTCATGGAAGCTCAAAGCACACTAAGGTACAGTTGTGATTGACACTACAGTCAGGAAGCTCATATGCTTCATGCAGTAGCATTAACTTGACCATGTTGTGTCATTTATATTATGATGTAATAAGTTATGCATGTTAATAGCAAAATAAGAACAAAATACTATGCTATGTGGGTCAGTTACCATTAACAGGATATAGTTATCTTTCTGTTCTGGTTATTTAGGATGTTTCACAAGCAAAGAGTGAAGGAAAAAACATTGGTAACACACTTTGGAATTTGCTTAACAGATACCTGTCATACATAACTAAGTTAATTTATCTTCCCTCAAAGTTTAATTTTCCTGACTCAAGCCTCATATTCTACATGTGAATGGAACTTGCTCTTAAAGTTATGCTCAGCTGCATCCTGAGTCCACCATCTTCCACCCCCTAGTCATTTGTCTCAAGCAGAGATATCCACATTCCTTTGGCCAACTGACCTAAATGTGATCTATAACTCATCCTCCCCCATATTCAGAATGGAAGAGAATTACATTGAATTTATTTGGGGGAGGTGGCCTGCAAGTTAACCTGGTATCATAAAATTACTCCATTTTCACTCAACTTATGTCTAGCTCAGAACAGAATATCTAATAGGTTTTACTGCACAACTACTAAGAGGCTATAGGGCAAGAACCTCAAGGGAATCTTCAATCTGCTGTAGATACATGCCTCACTACTGCACATCTTTTGGTCCTAGTACATTTGCCCCAATGCAGATATCTACTTGCACCTGCAATGCATTACTACTTGATTTAAGCTCTATATCGTCAGCCTGGATGAAGATGATCATATACCATCCTCTCTTATGAGAGGGGATGGTAAGACATGGATAAAGAGTCACATGGGCTCAAAGACAGAGTCACAGGGCTCAAAGTCCTCGCTCCATACTATCAAAGCTAAGGAGGCGAAGATTAATATCCATCTGTGTATAGCAGGAAAAACCTCTCCCATCAGCTTCAGTAGGTTTTAGATTAGACCCTAGGAAATGCAACCTGGACTGTTTTTCTCATTCTTGAGAAGTGCTACAAGATACCATAAAACTTCAGAATGATCATGGTTTATTTTAGGCTCTACTTTGGAACCCATCCCCATATTGTTCTACATTTCCTCCCCCCCCTCCATTTTCCTTCAATTTTTTGTTTCCTAGACTTCAAAAGGTTTTAGCTGAGTACAACAACCTGTACTCTGACAATGTTCTCATTTCACTTTATTTTTATGCGAAATAATGGCAAATAGTTTAGGCCAACTTGAAACTTCAACTGTTTCCCTTTGTCTTTTTCCACTCCAAAGTTGCTTGTTCATGTTGAGTGATGTTTTGTCTATTTTGTCCAATGAGGTCTTTCTATACTTTTATAGCAACTTCTGTATTAAAAGACAAAGCCATGTCTATCAAAAAAAAAAAAAAAGGAAAGACCTATCTACACACAGCTAAATTGAATATCACCATAGTAGCTGGATGCTGCTTTCTTGAGTAGATTCGTTTTCAATTTTTTTTCCCCCCTCGAATGGAAAACTGTCTCTGCCACAGGCTGCAGAGCTGTAGAGCTCCCTAACAACTGGGTTCAGGCAAATCTAAGGTTTTGCTGCACTGGAAGGCACATCTTGGTGTACAAGCTTCCTCCAGTAATATGAACTAAGAATGACAGCGTAAATTCCTTCCCACTGCTTATCTGACTGGTGCCCAGCCCTAAATCTCAGTCTGCACTGTTGGGAGGATTTGGGACTTATGGCCTGAACTTAAGGCCTCTGAAGTCAAGTGGAATATTTCTATTGATTTCTATGTGTTGTGGAGCAGGCCCTTGGCCTGTACTATAACCTGATTTTTCTGCCTAAGAGAAATTATTTACACTATTGGCAAAGGACACTAATCTTAAAAAAAAAAATTACAATCCAGTTGATTTTATTGGTACCTGGTAACTTTGTGGCTGTACATGAAGAATCTCTTATCTTATTTGCAGTTTTTTTAAAAGCAGCACAATGTTATAAATCTGACACAATTTGTAAAGCTAAACAGACACATGAAGCAGACCTTCTAAGCCAAAGATGTGTACAACATTTTAAAACAACAAAAACACATACATTGCTTTGTAAGTGTTTATGATCCTAAAGATTTGTAATGCTTTATCTTTTCCAAAGTATGATGGGCTGGTATAAAGTGGCATAATTCCACTGGTATAAATGGCACTATGCCAGTTTGCATGAGCAGAGGATCCAGCCTGGTGTTGCAGGTCTAATGTTAATACATATTTTTAGAAAAACTCAACTTACTTTGGCTTTTGATGCCTTATTTAAAAGCTATAAGGTTAGAGTACCAGCCTGCAACATGTTAATATAGGTCATCTAGTTCAATTATAGCAATTTGCTTGTACATTGGGCAGCTTTTGTTTTATAAAGGAAATCAGGAATTTTATTCCTATTCCAGTGGAAGGACCTTTCACTTTATGATGTGGAAGATTGACCTATATGCCCTAAGCAGTTGTCAGTTCAAGATCCCAGAGATAGTATCAATTCAACTTGAGCTGTCAGCTAGAAAGGGCAAATACACCAGCAGGTAAGTGAATTAACACTGATCCAGCAGTTCGTAATCTAATTATTTATGACATGTCGTCTATGCTAGAAGACCATTAAAACATTAAATTCAAGATGTCAGAAGAACCCAGTCAAAAATAAACTTCCAGGGGGGGTGTAGTGAGTTCCTTCCCATCCTTTTCAGCTAGTGATTATTATAAATTGGATTTTTCTCTTAAAATAAAAATATGAAATTGTATTATCTCCTAGTGGAATACAGCTTCCTTCATTAAAATCAAACTGCAAAGCCCTATACTTTATGGAAAAGCAAAATAATCCATATATTGATATATCCAGGGTTGCTTCAAGGACAGTTGTAATAGCAGCCATTAGAGTACAAAGTTATTTATAATCCATGCAGCATTTTCGATCAGTGCCTTATATCCTTCAGTACAACACAGAAGATACTGAAATACAGTACAGGCATTTTCATTTGTATTATCATTGTCAGCATTTTGTTCTGGCTGGGGCCTTTTAGTACTTTTTATAGCAGCAACTGGATCTGACCTTCCATATTTAAGATGAACATTTGATTCATACCCACAAACTGTATGATAATGCATTGGTGAAGGGAAAAGAGAGAGAAAAGATGGGAATCACGAAGCCCAACTCTGAAATACTCTGTTTCTCTTAAGTGTAAACTCAAAGGATTTAGAAGAGTTGGAAAGAGAATCTACAGACTGATGATTCAAAATTGGTAGTCTTTAATAGCTTGTGTGGCATCCTAAACTTCAATATGAAAAACAGGATTGAATGGAAGGATGTCCTGCTTTTCAGTAAGTCACTGACCTCCACAGTAAAGGAAACAACCTCTTGATGATGGCGGACCTGCTGCCAGTCTCAGAATGGCTAATGCAGTGCAAAGTGACAGATGTTGCTTGGAGTCAATGCTTTTAAGTTAAAGACAACCTTTTTAATTACTGTCTTGCATTATTTTGAATACATTTCTAAATTTCTTCTTCACAAGGGAAATTTAGGTATTTTAGAACTGACATTTTCTTGTCAGGTACAATATATTCTATTGGTTCTTACCAGAGACAAAATAATCAGGCATTTTATTCCTGGTAGCATGAGCATAGGTAGTGGGTGAACCCCCACTGCTCCTTCAGGGAAGCTAGACCTGCAGCCCCACCCATTCTGCATGAGGCCTGCCCCCCCATCAGAGCCCAGAGCCCCACTCCTGGAGAAGTCCCAGGCCAGCCGCAGAGGCGGCAGGTGGACCCCCACCTCTTCCACATGATACCCTGCCCCCCACAGCTGGAACCCTGAGCCCCTCCCACAGCCGGAGAAGCCCTGAGCTGGCCGAAACCCTGAGTCACCCCCCCGCCGGCCAGAGGAGGCTGAGGCTGGCCCCAGTTGTGCCAGTATCAGCCACTGGCCTATTATACCTGATGTGCATGAGCACCATAGCCAAATCAATTCAGGCTTTACAGTTAGCTGAATCAGATGCAACTGCTGTTGATTCAGAAGTCTTAGCTAATGGGACAGATCCTCAATTGGTATAAGTGGGTGCCAGCTCCTTTGGCTTCCATGGACATCCACTGAGGAACCACCCCAAGTTCCACACTGCTCAGATAGTATTCAGCCTTCAGAACCTGTGAGGAGCTATCAACTGTCACTGAGTTCAGTGAGAGTATTATTCAGCAACTCACAGGGAGGATCTGGCTGGAACCTTGCAGGATTGAATCCCATAGGTGTAATTAATTTAGGGGCCCACATGCCATGCAGGATATAGCCCAGGGGGTGTTTTCGGGTTCATGCTTCACCAGAATAAAATCACAACATGCAAATACTAACTCTGCTGCACATTCAAATTACACACATTTGTAGGTTTTTTTTGCACTGTCCTGCACAATAATGGAATGAGAAATTGAACTGTATGTTAAAAACTGTACCCAAGTTTCTTGAAGGTGTAATTCATTCTTTTAAATGTAACTCCTTCCCCACACTCAACTTTCCCAGAGAAAAAGAAATGGGTGCTGGATTGGGATGAGGTCAGGCTGAAGAAATTGTAGGGAAAGGAACATGGAAAATTGGGGATGGAATGTAGGAATAGACCTCAAAGTTAAATTTATAAGCTCTTGTCTTTGGGAATCTTAAATCAGAATTGGCTCTTGTGAGCTTCACTAGAAGTGAAGTAGTACATTGGTAGGTAGGTAGGTACACTTTACAGTTTGTACAGATAGAATTGGTCAGAACACTTGACTAAACTAACTTTAATCAAAATACACTATTATATTGACAGCAAACATTTTCTAGATGTATACATACACACGACCATACTGGGTCAGACTAAAGGTCTATCTAGCTTTGGTATCCTGTCTTCCGACAGTGGCCAATGCCAGGTGCCACAAAGGGAATGAAATGGTACTCAACAAGTGATCAATTCCCTCTTGCTCATTCCCAGCTTCTGGCAAACAGAGGCTAGGGACACCATCCTTGCCCATCCAGACTAATAGCCATTGATGGCCCTATCCTCAATGAATTTATCCAGTTATTTTTTGAACCCTGTTATAGTCCTGGCCTTCACAACATTCTCTGGCAAAGAGTCCCACAGGTTGGCTGTGCGTTGTGTGAAGAAATACTTTCTTTTGTTTTAAACCTACTGCCTATTTATTTCATTTAGTGACCCCTAGTTCTTGTGTTATGAGAAGGAGTAAACACTTCCTTATTCACTTTCTCCACCACAGTCATGATTTTATAGACCTCAATCATATCCCCCCTTAGTCGTCTCTTTTCCAAGCTAAATAGTCCCAGTCTTATTAATCTCTCCTCATATGGAAGCCATTCCAGACCCCTAATCATTTTTGTTACATTGGAAAAGGTTCAGAAAAGGCATCTTTTTGGAGCTGGGGCAACCACATCTGCACACAGTATTCAAGATGTAGGCATACCATGGATTTATAGAGGCAATATGATATTTTCTGCCTGATCTATCCCTTTAATGATTCCCAACATTGTTAGCTTTTTTGTATCTTTTATATTTGTTTCAATGTAAGTTTCATGGGGAAGGATTTTTGATCCAGGGCTCTCTGGTCCCAGAGAGACCCAAAGAGAAAACCTGCACTTTACCAGTGGGGGGAAAGGGTGAGGAAAAAAAAAAAAATTCACCCCACAAGCCATTGGTGTTGAATACTAAACACCGCTTGCTTTCAAATTTCCCTAGTAATGCAGAAAAATACAGGGATCAACTGATCCCTCATAGTGTAGGACTTTTAGTTTTAAAGTTGTCCAATACTTCACGGGGACATCTATACCATAAAGATGACCACTACCTATTTACTTACTGTAACTTTTCTGAATGGTATAATGTAACCAAACCTGCTTTTATTTGCTAGACAATCTGTGTCCAGGTACAAGTGGTTCTAGTTATTAATCCTATGTAGAGAGAAAAATTACTTTTCAGTAGGATAAGCAAACATTTAGGATATATAGTCATACTTTAGTCTCACCCACCCTCATAGGTATCAATAGGAATTACATGTGCAGATTGAGGAGGAGATTATGCTTCAGTCTCAGCATTCCATTATTCTATAGCTCTGTTGTACACAAATAAGGATGTGTACACTACAAGTTAAGGATGTGGTTCTAAGCATGCAGAGACAGACTGGTGCCAGCGCTCAGCTGAGTTAGCACACTAAAGGTAGCATCATAGCAGTGGCAACACAGGCTAGCCACCCCACATATGAACTCAGCCTGAAGCCCATGGGTACATACTTGAGGCAGCTAGACTATGCCGCCACTGCCACTGCCCATGCTACCACAGTTACATTACTATTTTTAGTGTGCTAGCTAATACATGGCAGCATTATTTAAAGCAGCATCTATTGGGAATAAACTGAATAATTTATTATGGATGCACCATTACTGCCATCCTGAATATACACCAGTACAATTATATACACACCACATCATCTTTTTTTCCCTCTCTGTACACACCAAAGAGAAAGATTTCTAGATGGAGCTTGCTCTCAGTGGGAATACTATGTAGAATACATACACACCTGCATTTGCTGTATTTTATTTATGCACACCATTGTAAGACAGCTGCCATCAAGGAGTGGAGATGTTTCTGGAAAGGCAATATTCTAGAAAACTACTGCTTAGACATCTTTTGGGGGAAAGAATTTAAAAGAAAATATTGTTCTTGCCTTTCTAGTTAAGGCCCACTAAGCAAGTGTTTTATGGGTTGTAACATGAGTTTTCATACCAAAAACGTGACAGCATCAAACAATGCATCAAACCCCTGTTCTGGTAACTTATTGTTAGAAAGTTTGCCTGGTTAATGGCTTGAACAAAATGTTCCACTGCTCCCATTTGATGCTGGGTGAAACAGAAGCAACTTTGTCATACTTCATTGACTTTAGACCTAGCATATCAAATTCTTCAGAAATAAACTGTCGAGCATTGACTAAGAATTTCCACAGGGCAATCTGATGCAGTGAAAACAACAAGGAGTCCGGTGGCATGATTTTGCCTGTCTTATACAGACATTTTCTGGTCATCTACTGTGCATCAGGCAGTCTCAGGGTAAATTTTTCAAAAGCACTGAAGTATTTTTTTTTTTAAATGGGACTTAGGAACCTAATCCTTATTGAAAAATCAGTGGGATTTGGGCTCTTAGGTATGAAGTCACTTTTAAAAAACAATGTAGGCATCTAAATACTTTTGAGAACCTGGGTTTAAGTGCTTAACTCAGAGTATTTCAATAGAAGTTATGTACCTACATGTCTTGGAGCTTTAATTATCTTTGAAAATCTGAACTTAGAAGACTGGAGAAACCAAGTAGGATTTTCAATAGCACCTAACTCATTAGCTTTAGGCATCTAAATAGATTTTCAAAGCTGGTCTTTAGTGCTTGAGGGCAGGATTTTCGAAGGAGTCTGAGTTGGGTACTCAAGTCCCATTGAGCATTACTTGACTAAATTCCTTTAGGCCCCTTTGGAAAATTTCATCCTAAGTATGAGAAGTCTGAACCTGAGGATATGCTAGTAGTGCCAACTAGATAAGAGTCACAAACCTTAGTTCAGTATGGGGAAGGGAGTGCTCTCTAGAGCAAAGAGTCAGTACTCCTGGGTTCTATTCCCAATGCTGTTAGATTTTCTTATTCATTTTACTCAGTGATTTATCCTGAAGTCAAAATTTTCTAAAAAGATAGTTACAGACAGAATCCCATGGTGCACAGCTCCCTGGTATGAGAGAAGTGTAGTCTCCTTATGCAGTCTCCCTGCATCCTTGCCTCTCCCAAACAGTAATTATGCAGACTTTTGAATTTTAATCTGATCATCAGATACCTTGAAGCTTAAATACAGAACTATAACCCAATAGCTTCTTGAGAGTAGTTTGGTTCTGTATCAAGCAGACAGCATATAAATTATGAATTATAATCCACTATACACAAATGAAACGACTTAAGCACGTTGTGTGTACAGTTATAACTTCAACATGGCAAAGCATCTTGGGAGGCATTGTCTTTTTGTATTGCTTCTTGAATCCCTTTATAACAGCCTCTGAGGCACTTGCCCGCTTTGTTTTATAAACTACCAATTAATTCTTTATTGAGTTTGAAACCAACTTAAACACTACCTACCCTCAACATGGATGAAAAGTTTCCTTGCTTTAGCTCTTAGCAGGATCAGTGTGGGCACTTGATCTCTGCATGTACAGCAGTGTTTGCTTTTGCTCTGTTTAACAATTCAATAGTTCTATGAATATAGAGTAGGTCTTTAACACACACACTTACCAAGTTGCAAGTGTATAAACATTGCTTGCTTTTCAAATTTCACTCACAAGAGCATCTCTGCCAATACTGTAATGAAAATGCCTTTATCTAGCTTTATAATATATTTGTTCCACAATAGTATAATTCAGTTTGGTTGTACATGATTCAATGAAATTCTGACTTTAAAAAGTTGCTAACGTGTCTCAAACTCTTTCTTGAAGGTTTTATACAAGATTTGCCGGCTGATTATTATGGGTCAGCATGTTAGATAAATGCAGTCCCACTTATAGAACAGTCTTGCCATCCTACTGTGGGAAACTGAAGTTCACCATTTACATTTATAGGAAATCCATGGGACAGCTGCAGGACTAGTCCATGAATAGTGCTGTTGATGGCAGAACAAGGTCAGTATACAGCAGTGTTTCTCAAACTGGGGTCACTGCTTGTGTAAGGAAATTACCTGGCGGGCTGGGTCAGTTTGTTTACCTGCCCCATCCGCAGGTCCAGCCGATCACGGCTCCCACTGGTCACGGTTCGCTGCTCCAGGCCAATAGGAGCTGCTGTAAGCGGCGCAGGCTGAGGGACTTACTGGCCGTCGCTTCCAGCAGCTCCAATTGGCCTGGAGCAGCAAACCATGGCCAGTGGGAGCCGCGATTGGCCGGACCTGCGGGAGCCGCGATTGGCCGGACC
>NW_020664561.1:22716954-22767286 GCF_002925995.2 Terrapene triunguis | reverse complement strand
CCGCGATTGGCCGGACCTGCGGGAGCCGCGATTGGCCGGACCTGCGGACGGGACAGGTAAACAAACAGGGCTTTCCCTACACAAGCGGTGACCCCAGTTTGAGAAACACTGTCTAAGAGCTTGATATGTTTTAAATGACATAACATTTAAGAACATTGAAAGAGTTTGCTGTAAATTTGCTGGCAGGCCAGCAACTTGAAGTCAATGCATTTGCACTACTATGTGAGTTTGTGAATTATTGCTTATAACTATTATGAAAAACCTTTATGTGCACAGAACCTTGTACTAAGGCTCTTAGAGTACCTTACAAAGATTTAATTAACACTCCTATGAGATAGCCTTTACCTATCATTTCACCAGTCACTGAAACAAAATGCCTCTAAGGCAGAGTACAACAGGTTAACCGTTTAGGACAGGAAGTGAACAACGCCATATAATAGAAACTATTCTGCTGCAACTCATTGTCTGGCAGACTTTCTACTATTGGGCTTCAGCACAGACCTGAGTCAAATTCATTCCCTCATAGTTTTTTGTACCACAGCATCAGAGTAGAATTCAATTTCTCCCAGGCAACCTCAGTTTTCCTATTATTTCCATACTGAACAGCTCATTTTACCAGTCAGAGAAAGTGGAGCTTCTTACGGATGATCTATTTGCCACTAGTATATCTGCCAGAACTATTTTATCTCATTATTCATTCAATTGGCCACTACGCAGACAGGAAAGGTTCTATGTTGGCTTCAAAAAAGTGGAGACTTGTATCTATTATTCCAGTCATTTCTTGATTGAGCTAGGGGAATGGAATTGGAGGCAGGCTAGAATGCTGTTGCCACCAACACCTTTAACATTCAATAGGATTCATGTGGTAATCTTTAAAGCAATATTCCAGGGCCCAATAAAAGTTTTTCAATTTCTTGCTTTTAGCGAACCAGCGATGGCTCTTTACTTTCTACCATAGCATTTCCTACTTCCCTTCTGTGACCTAAACCTTCCCCAACACTACTAATATAACTCATTGCCAGGGTGCACTCATACCCCATAGGCCTTAATCTATTCCAGGCAGCATGCAGCCACTCAAACCACCACCCCATACATACAGCTTCTTATGGGTCCCTCCCCACTCCCATTTAATTTTCAAGGCTACTTATAGGGGATTCCCCTACCTGAAGCCAATAAGAGAAAGTGACAATGTTTAAAATATTTATCTCACTGAAAGCCCTAAGCAGGAATCCTGGTGCTTACCATTTAAAAAAAAAAATATTGGGGGAAAAATCTTTCCTAAGAGATAAGTTCTGGATACACTGAAGTCAAAGGCAAGACTCCCATAGAAGATGCAGTGATATTATACATTGTTTATATGGTACTTAGATGCTATGATAGTAGGGTCATATGAGTGCCTCAAATTTTTAATGTATTTGTCCTCACAACCCTCCTGTAATGTAGGAAAGTGCTTTTATTCCCATAAAACAGATGGGGAATGGACATGGAAAGCCTAAGCAACTTGCCCAAGGTCACATAGGAAGCCTATGGCAGAACAGAGACATATTGTGGAGGGAGCATAAGAGTCAACATGCTACACCAGTGTTTCTCAAACTGGGGTCGCCGCTTGTGTAGGGAAAGCCCCTGGCGGACTGGGCCAGTTTGTTTACCTGTCCCGTCCACAGGTCCGGCCGATCGCGGCTCCCACTGGCCGCGGTTCGCTGCTCCAGGCCAATGGGAGCTGCTGGAAGCGGCACGGGCTGAGGGACTTACTGGCCGCCACTTCCAGCAGCTCCCATTGGTCTGCAGCAGCGAACCGTGGCCAGTGGAAGCCGCAATCGGCAGGACCTGCAGATGGGGCAGGTAAACAAACTGGCCCGGCCCACCAAGGGCTTTCCCTACACAAGCGGCGACCCCAGTTTGAGAAACACTGTGCTACACTGTGTGACCAGAACATTTTTCTGCACAGAAAGGATCCTCAGATAGGTAAAATGGCAGTGAGCAGCTGGAGGTGGCAGAATCTGAAGCTACAAGTACATTTAAAAAAAAAATAAAATAAATAAATAAATAAATAAAAAAAACGACCACTCACCCACAGTATGGAAATCAATTTTCAGACCCATATTTAGAAACTCAAATGGTCAACTTAAATGGGAGTAGATTTTTTTAATTAATAGCAAAGCTCCTACTGACTTGAAAAGCAGCAGAAATAGGTGCTAGGAGACATTAAGAACATAAGCATGTAAGAACGGCCTTACTGGGTCAGACCAAAGGTCCATCTAGCCCAGCATTCGGTCTTCTGACAGTGGCCAATGCCAGGTGCCCCAAGGGAATAAACAGAACAGGTAATAGAGTGATCCATCCTGTCGCTCATTCCCAGCATCTGGCAAACAGAGGCTAGGAACGCCATTCCTGCCCATCCTGACTAATAGCCATTGATGGACCTATTCCCCATGAATTTATCTAGTTCTTTTTTGAACTCTGTTATGGTCTTGGCCTTCACAACATCCTCTGGCAAGGAATTCCACAGGTTGACTGCGTTGTGTGAAGAAATACTTACTTTTATTTGTTTTAAACCTGCTGTCTATTAATTTCATTTGATGACCCCTAGCTCTTGTGTTATGAGAAATAGTAAACAATTCCTTATCTACTTTCTCTACACCAATCATATCTCCCCTTAGCTGTCTCTTTTCCAAGCTGAAAAGTCCCAGTCTTATTAATCTCACCTCAAACGCACCATACCCCTAATAACCTTTGTTGCCCTTTTCTGAACCTTTTCCAATATATCTTTTTTGAGATGGGGCGACCACATCTGCACCCAGTATTCAAGATGTTGTTACCAGATTCTCATTACTTTGGGGTATGCTCATTTATTAGAGTTACTCTTCCGGGGGAGGGGCGGGGGGGGAACAGTTCTGTAATTCTATCAATGTATTGATTGTGTCACTTGTGTTTTCATATGGAGCTCTACTTCTTCCTTCTGCAAGTCCCTTCCCAATGGAGCTATCCTGCAGGACCTAGGTTCCCCAGGGCTGGGTTCCTCTGGCCTATGAACCAGATGAACACACACACAGTGCAAGTCTGAGCGGACCGGGTCAATCGACACTTTCAAGCTGACTCCTTATATGTCCCTGGACTCAGTGGGCTGGACCAAGCAGCACTTTCAAGCTGCAACCCTTATATGCCACAGGTTCAGCACATCCCTATCCCCACTTTCACATTACAGTTGTACTGCTAGTAACCCACTTGATGAGCAAATCCCACAGTATTTTTGGGCACTGCAGGGATCTTTAGCTTAGGTAAAAGAAGTGTTGCTGCAGAATAAATGGAAAGCTAAAAACACAAAAGAGTAAAGTTCAGAGAGGCAACCAGCTTAACCATAAAAGTTATCTATTGAATAATAGTGATAGCTACACAAGGAGAGCCTAAACCAGCATAAAAGTTAAATTATTAAAGGTTAATACCTGAGGTAGAAAAGAAAACAGAGAGAGAGAAGGAGCTCACTGCTCCATGAAGCTTGACCTGGTCAGGGTTCCCAGGTGATGGTGGTAGCCCAGGATCCTTGAGTGCTGGAGACAGGCAGAGCCCCCAGCATGATCAGTCAGGAGAAGATGACATCCCAGTGGAACTGATGCAGAGTTTGGATCCATGCATCAGAACACTTACTGGAGTGTGGGTAGGGTTTTTTGTAGGGAAACAGCAATGGTCCAAAGGAGAACACTCGATTTGTTTATAGGTAAACTGATGACTCAAGGGTTTTCTTCAGGCTAGACAATAGGAGCCGATCACTCTTGGTTAAGGGTGGTGTTTCTTCCAGAGAGCTCACAATGCAATTAGGCTGCTTCAGTATTTTGGATATCAATTAAGGATTTATTACTAGAATTAGTCTGATAACTGCTGAGGTGGGTGTGTGCAGGGGTAGGTTCATTAACATCTGGAGCAAAGATCCCCCATGATGCAGTGCTTCTCTGCCTTTCTGGTCCCAGAGTTCAGTGCGGTTCTTGCCTTGGAATCTGTGTTCTCCATTCTGTATGCTAATGGGGATGCATCTCTGATGCAGATGGGGCTAGGGGAGTTGCCTTAATCTTGTCACCCCTGTCAGGAGGGCTCTAGGTGTTTCCCACCACCCTTCACTGCTCTCTGCAAGTCTTTTCTCTTATCAGTTTTGGTTCAAACAGAGGCTTGGGGGGGGGGGGAGGAGTGGTCTTTCATGAGTCAGACAGGCTGGATACTGCACCCTGGATCCCCAAGAACACACAGCTGACTGGTATCAATGTGGGTGTACCACAGATTTATAGAGGCAACATGAAATTCTGTCCTATTATTTATCCCTTTCTTAATTATGCCCAGCATTCTGTTCGCGTTTTTGACTGCCACTGCACATTGAGTGGATGTTTTCAGAGAATATCCACAATGACTCCAAGATCTCTTTCTTGAATGGTAACAGCTAAATTAGACCCCATCATTTTATATGTATAGTTTGGATTATGCTTTCCAACGTACATTACTGTGCATTTATCAACATGACATTTCATCTGCCATTTTGTTGCCCAGTCACCCAGTTTGAGATCCTTTTTGTAGTTCTTTGCAGTCTGCCTGGGTATTAACTATCTTTAGTAAATTTGTATCATCTGCAAATTTTGCCACATCACTGTTTACCCCTTTTTCCAGATCATTTATGAATATGTTGAATAGGACTGGTCCCAGAACAGATCCCTTGGAGACACCACTATTTACCTCTCTCCATTCTGAAAATGGACCATTTATACCTACCCTTTGTTTCATATCTTTTAACCAGTTACCAATCCATGGGAGCACCTTCCCTCTTATCCTATGGCAGCTTACTTTGCATAAGAGCCTTTGGTGAGGGACCTCATCAAAGGCTTTCTGAAAATCTAAGTACACTATATCCACTGGATACCTTTACTAAAACCATGTTGACTCTTCCTCAACAAATTATGTTCATCTATATCTCTGACAATATTGTTCATTATTATAGTTTCAACAAGTTTTCCTGGTACCGAAGTCAGGCTTACAGGCCTGTAATTGTTGGGCTCACCTCTGGAGCCCTTTTTAAAAATTGGGGTCACCTTAGCTATCCTCCATGTACCTGTAGCTCCATCTGGTACAGAAGCGGATTTAAATGATAGGTTACAGACTACAGTTAGTAGTTCTGCAATTTCACATTGAGTTCCTTCAGGACTCTTGGGTGAATCACCAGGAACAGATGGTACTTATTGCTGTTTAATTTATCAATTTGTTCCAAAACCTCCTCTAATGATATCTCAATCTGGGACAGTTCCTCAGATCTGTCACCTAAAAAGAATGGCCCAGGTTTGGGAATCTCCCTCACATCCTCAGCTGTGAAGACCAATACAAAGAATTCATTTAGTTTCTCCTCAATAGCCTTATTGTCCTTGAGTGCTCCTTTAGCACCTCATTGTCCAGTGGTCCTACTGGTTGTTTAGCAGGCTTCCTGCTTCTGATGTAGTTTAAAAAAAAAATTGCTATTACTTTGAGTCTTTGGCTAACTGTTCCTCATGCTTTTTTGGCCTTCCTAATTGCATTTTTACACTTGGTTTGCCAGTGTTTATGCTCCTTTCTATTTTCCTCACTAGGATTTAACTTCCACTTTTTAAAGGATGACTTTTTGCCTCTCACTGCTTTTTAGTTTGTTGGTTAGCCAGGGTGGCTCTTTTTTGATTCTCTTAAGTTTTCTAATTTGGGGTATACATTTAAGTTGAGCCTCTATTATGGGGTCTTTAGAAAGTTCCCATGCAGCTTGTAGAGATTTCACTTTTGGCACTGTACCCTTTAATTTCTGTTTAAACTAACCTCATGTTTGTGTAGTTCCCCTTTCTGAAATTAAATGCTATAGTGTTGGGCCACTGTGGTGTTTTTCCGGTCACAGGGATATTAAATTTAATTATATTATTGTCATTATTACTAAGCAGTACAGCTATATTCACCTCTTGGACCAGATCCTTTGCTCCAATTAGGACTAAAATCAAGAATTCTCTCCTCTGGTGGGTTCCAGGACCAGCTGCTCCAAGAAGCAGTCATTTAAGGTGTCAAGAAACTTTATCTCTGCATCCCATCCTGAGATGACATGTACCCAGTCAATATGGGGATAATTGAAATACCCTATTGAATTTATTTGAATATCCTCTAATCTCCCTGAGCATTTCACAGTTATTACCACTATTCTGATAAGGTAGTCAGTAATATATCCCTACTGCTATATTAGAGCATAGAATTTTTATCCATAGAGATTCTATGGTACAGTTGGATTCATTTATGATTTTTAAATTTGATTCTATGCTTTTCACATATGCCACTCCCCCACCAGCATGACCTGTTCTGTCCTTTCAATATATTTTGTACTAGGGTACAAAATATGGTACCCATTGATTATCCTCATTCCACCAAATTTGTTATGCCTATTATATCAATATCCTCATTTAATACAAGGCACTCTAGTTCATCCATTTTATTATTTAGACTTCTAGGATTGGTATATAAGCACTTTAAAAACTTGTCTCTCTTTAGCTGTCTGCCATTACATGATGTAATGGAATGGGACTCTTATATTTGACTGTTTCCAATCAGACCCTGCCAGTATTTTATCATTTTCCATCCTCTCATCCTCACTAGGACAAAGATTCTCTATTCATAAATCCTCCCCTAAGGGATGTCTGAACTATGTGCTCCTCCGCACCTGTCAGCTTTCCCCCAGCCCTTAGTTTAAAAACTGTTCTAAGATCTTTTTAATGTTAAGTGGCAGCAATCTGGTTCCATTTTGGTTTAGGTGGAGCCCATCCTTCCTATATATGCTCCCCCTTTCCCAAAAGTTTCCCAAGTTCCTAATAAATCTAAACCCCTCCTCCCTACACCATTGTCTCATCCATGAATTGAGACTCTACAGTTCTGCCTGTCTAACTGGCCCTGTGCATGGAACTGGGAGCATCTCAGAGACTGCTACCATGGAGGTCCTGGACTTCCATCTCTTACCTAGCAGCCTGAATTTGGCCTCCAGGACCCCTCTCCTATCTTTCCCTATGTCATTGATACCTACCTGTACCACGACCACCAGCTCCTCCCCAGCACTACACACAAGTCTATCTAGATGTCTCAAGAGATCTGCAACCTTCACACCAGGCAGGCAAGTCACCATGCAGTTCTCCTGGTCATTGCAAACCCAGGTATGTTTCTAATGATCAAATCTCTCACTACTAATACCTGTCTCTTTCTAATAGCTGGAGTTCCCTCCCCTGGAGAAGTATCCTTAGGGGGCAAGGATACCACAATATCTGGTAGGAGGGTCCCTAATATGGGATTGTTTCCCTCTACTCCAGTTAGATGCTCTCCTTCCCTGGGACTTTCATCCTCCTCAACAGCATAGATGCTGTCAGACCAGAGGCAGGACTGTTCTACTGTGTCCTAGAAAGTCTCATTTATGTCTGTCTCCCTCAACTCCCATTTCAGCCACTCTGGTGTCTAAAGCCTGCACACAGTCTGAGGGCCAGGAGCTCCTTGCATCGAATGCACACATACACTACCTGCCCGTAGGGCAGGTAATCATACATGTTGCATTGGGTGCAATAAACTGGGTAGCCCCCACTCTGTGGCTGGAGTTCTGCCTGCATTCTCTTTTTACTCCTGCAACTGGTTCCTTTGTTTATATCAAGGGGGTGTTTTTGGTTTGTAAGTTTAAAGAACGTTGAGTTCTAGCCCCTGCTCACACACCCCCTGTAAACTCCCTCACAAAACTCCCCTGTTCACTAGCTTCTCTGGTTGCTTAGGAGCGGGCTTTTTAAAGCCCTGGTCTCCATGAGAAGCCCCACCCCCTGATTAAGGGTTGATGGGTACTAAAAGACTTAGGGATCACAGCCTTGTTAAGAAGCTCAGTCTTGCTTAGCAGGCTGCTAGGCTCAGCACACACATGGTCCCCAAAACAGATAGAGCACACGGTATATTTCAGTCAAGCAGCAAGCATACCACAAACAGATACACACTTAGCCACTCCTGTTCACTAGGCCCACATCATCAACAGTGGCCTCAGTTTTCAGGTGCCCAAGTTTGGAGGCTGATTTTCAGAGGTAGCTTTGAAGACCAGGTCACTTATTGATGTGCTTGACTGCAGGCAACCATGTTTGCAGATTTTAGCATAAGTAAATGCTGTGTTTAGATGCTCACAAGTCTTATTGAAAGCACAGAACTGAAGATGGGAGCTCAACATTACTGGGCAGATTCTGCCATCTTTAACTCACTTTAAGCAGCATAAATGGTCTGTATGAGATCACTTGAAATCAATGGGACTTATTTGTATAGTAACATGCTATTCAAATGACTGGATGTAGGAGATTGAGTTTTCTATTATAGTAAGATACATTTTAAACTCTTTTCTCCAGTCTGGTATTGTAAGTTTTTGTTCTATTATAATACCTCATCTGTATAATGTTTTACTACAGTAACATTAAGTACTTATGTTGTCAGCCAACTCTTGTCACTCCTACAAAACAGTTAAGTATTCTTTCAACAACAAAAAAAAAAAATCACATTTTTAATTCCTTCAACTTGTGATGCTTGGAAAGGTTCATGTCAGAAGGGCACCCACTGTAACATCTGAAGTTAAAAACGGAAGTCAGACACAAAGACATAGATGTGACCTTAAGAACCATAAATGTGTCTGCTTTCTTTGATCTTCTGGTGAAGCTATAGGCCGAAGCTCAGTAAAAGAAATAAATTATTTCAGTTTGGTCCTTCCCTTCTAGTTAGTAACAGTTTTAATCCTGTCTAATTATGGGATACTTCCTTAATTTCAATGAATGGTATTAAATTGAATTAAAAAAGAATCATAAGTATGCCAGTGGAATAGAAGTCTTCCCTACCAATATATACTCATTTAAATCAAAAGACTGTATAAATGAAATTAGGACACAAAAATGTATTTTACTTGTAATCAAAGTATGCTTTTCCCTTACACCAGGGAAATAATTAAAGACCAACAATACTAAAATGGCAAAGTGCATTTATATAAAGCCCAGTTAAGCCCAGTGTGGGAGATCTTTTGTGATGCTTAGCCTCAATGATACAACATTATTGCAAGGTATCATTTTACTATCCATTAGATTTCAGAACTACAGTGGGATTAATGCTACTAAAAGTCAAGAGTAGCAGCATAGGAAGCCAAATGTTAGCACGGCAGCTCTGCCATAGAGACGCATGGTGACATGTTTTGTCTAGAAGTTACTGATCCTCCAGTGTTTTATTTTGTCCACATATAAAATGATCTTTGTGAAATGCTCTGAGAACCCCAGATGAAAGGTGTTCTATAGATGTCAGATATTGTTCTAAGGCCAAGTTAACATAAGAACAGCCATACTGGGCCAGACCAAAGGTCCATCCAGCCTAGCATCCTATGCCAGGTGTCCCAGAGGGAATAACCTAAACAGGCAATCAAGTGATCCATCCTGTCACCCATTTCCCATCTTCTGGCAAACAGAGGCTAAGGACACCATCCCTGCCCATCCTGGCTAATAATGATTGAGAGACCTATCCTCCATGAATTTATCTAGTTCTTTTTTGAACTCTGTTATAGTCTTGGCCTTCACAACATCCTCTGGCAAAGAGTTCCACAGGTTGGTCGTGTGTTGTGTGGATAACTACTTCTTTTGTTTAAGTTTTCCCCATCCATGTGAAGTCAAGTGTAAACATCTCCTCCCCCACATCCTTCCCTAGTCCTGTTGGTAGCATATGAGGGGCAGAGTTTGCCTCCTCATGAGTAAGCTGACATCTGTACTGCCACATTGTGTTCTGGACCCTGATAGGCTTTTCAGGCACCCTGCTGCAGCTGCTCAGGTACCCCAAGGGGAGGGAGAGGATTGGAGGAAGAGTAGTACAGCCTGGTGCTCATCCAATAGGAATGGATTCACAACAGTTTGCCAAGAGATAGCACCATCCTTCTTAGCTATGGAACTGCTGCACTCACCCTTCTGCACCCCACCAGAGAGACAGTACCTGTTTATCCTAGACCATAATGTACAGTGGAAGGTATAAGACAGGACTACTTACAAATGCACTGCTCTGGGCTGATCTCTGGAACAGGAATAGCCTATTGAAATAGGTATTAACAGGCTATAGTTGACTTGGAAGAACACCACAGGAGTTTTCCCCCCACCCCTTCAATTAAAGACCCTCACACTTCAGTGGATTTATTCCAGATCTACTCAGGCATAGTGAAGGGAGTGTAGAACACATTTGATATTTTTAGGAATGCTGAGCCAAACTCATCTGGTGAAGCTCAGCTAAAAACCAAATGAGTTGCATCAGAAATAAACTTGGTTAAAGCCTGCTCTCCGTTACAATAGCATAAATCCAGAATTACTATCAGAGCCTTGTACTTAATATCCTGGTACCAATGTACTCTGAGCAATTAGTAGCATAGAAATCTCTCAAGACTAAGTGTCCCACCTCAACACCTTCCCCCAACACACACTTTTTAACCCCCACCAATGTTTTTTTGTTACACACAACTCACATCAGAATGTTTCTGTATACCTCAGTATAAATCACATAGCAAAAAGCTGTATGTCTGCATTCTTACTTTAACATTACACAGTATTGCAGTTTCATGCTGCTGTACCCTGAGCATTAGATATACAAGATGTAAGATGCTTGAACGTTTAGTCTTTTAGCAAAATAATTTTGGAAGTAATTTCAAAGATTTTTTTGGTAGTACCATTTTCTTTTTGAACCCAAGAACTTCTTAGCATTTTCATTGTGCTTCCTAACTATAAACACACACAAGTTCTCTGAAAGATGTCTTCAAAGACAACATGAAAAGTCATTCCATTTTTAAACAGAACAGTCTTCATTAGCTCTGCACAATCAGAAAAAAATCTTGCTTGTATGATTCAGTGGTTTAAAAAGAGGGTATATGGACTATACACAGCATGACTTTTTCAGGGATAGTGTTTTAGGCAGAAACACTCTACCATGAACAGAAGAGAGTCATGTGTTCTCTTTTTTTAAAATATAGCACATAGTAGAAAATATGATTTTATCTGTAAAAACTATTATCTATAGGGTAGGGGCCTACTTTTAATATTTTAAATTATAATGTGGATTAAATAAAATTTATTGTAGGGAATTGTCATTCAAAAGTCATATTCCAATTTCAAAAGTATTTCATAAGCTTCTCCCCCCATTTTACTGTTAACAGTTAGCATGTTCTCTGAAGACAACTATGCCTATTAAAGACAATTCAGCTCATTTATTATTCCTTATCAATTCCTACTTTATATATTTTCACTTATGGATTAGTGAAGTCAGGCTCAAGTTTCAGAGTGTGACAAAGCACAAATCAGTTAGGATGATTTATATATTTCAGTGTAGAATCCTACATGACATTTTAGATAAATATGCCAACCAAATGTGAAGTTGGCTCCTAACAATGAAAGGGAATACAAGTGACAACAGCTTTTCAAGCCAGGGCTGCTGACACTTAAGAGTTAAAAATAACAGCAAGACATGAATAAGGCCAACTAAATAGAGAGGGTTTCGTCTAATTTGCATTCAATAGAGTATTAACAGAGAAGGAAAACACGAAATGTGTTTTGAGCCTGCATTCTCAAGTTTATGGGAACATCCATCAGGATTAATGCTTTTAATATTTATACTCTGGGAGCATAGAAGTCATTTATAAATGAACAAACATTTCTGTTATTCTGTAGTACCTTTTTGAATGGTCTTAGACTGAAATAGGTCCTATAAAAAGTTAATGCCTTCAGAGAATTTTCCTCTGAAAATAAAGTTGCAGTCAATATCTAAGACGCTGAGCAAAATGACTGTCAACTTCACTGTTTCAAGGTAACTGAACCTGTATTACCCATCTGTGGTCCACCCAGGGCTCCAGCTTTAGGAGTCTGACTCCCAGCTGGCACATCTCTTGGGCAGAGACCTGCATCTCACTTCCTCCTGACTAAGGATTTTAAGGCTGCACAGCTCTGTGCCTTATACTGTAATATTCCCAGCAAACAAGATTGTTTAGAAGGCCAGCACCTGGGCTTTGCTAGCTCTCCAAGGTCTGTGACCAATGTATTGCCCACAGTTAGAAGTTACAACACAACTCCTTCCAAGGAAGTACATCTATTCTAAAAGGTAAAAAAAGCATTACCGGGGGGGGGGGGAGGGGGGGGGGAGAAGGAGGAGGGGGAAGATAACAAAAATAATAAAAACCTACATGCATGCTTAAAAGCTTAATAGAGATCAATCTCCAACCTAGAGCTCTGGTAGGTTTTAGTCCTTCAAAAGCCACAACTGGGTTTCCCCCATGGTCACAAGTTCATCAGTCTTAGATCCAAAACCACAAAAAATGCTGTCAGGTCAGATATTTCTTTATATAGCTCAGGCTTTTTACATTCACCTTCTGTAACAGGTGGTCAGCAAATAGTAACCCTCCCTCGCCTCAGGGGATCTCTGCACAAGGCTTTTTGGGGGCCTAAATGGAGCTGGGGAATTTGTATTAACCTCCCACTCTAGGGGTTTCACAGAGATAGTAAACTGCATACAGGCAACTGTCTTTTTCCAAAAACCTTAGGTAAGACATTATTTCCCTTCCCCAATAAACAGCTTCCTTGGGCCTCTGTCTCTCTAGGATCTCTCACCAACTTACAGCTCTTAACAGTTCTCTCCCTGTCCCAGTGCCTGATGTTTACACCTGGGAAGGTCCTCTCGCTCAGAGCATCTCCTCTGGGACCACATGGCCTTCCAAGGCAAGCCTGATCATCAGCCCTCTGAGTACAACTGCTTTTCCATACAAAGAAACCTCAGGGCGCCAGAGAAACAGTGTTTTCTTAATGACAATCTGAACAAGTTACATCAGACCCCTAGTTGACAAGCTATTAGCACCTTGCACCATAAGGTTATAAAGAGCTTCACAAGGTTTCTGCAGCTCTAACTCTCTTGAACAGTAAGGGGACATGTTTGGATATTACAGTGGTGGGGGCTAAGGACATAGGACATCACTGATCAACACCGATATAAGTAGTTCCACTTACTATACAACATACAAGCATGGCATCACAGGAAGCTTCATCCAGGACACCTTCTGCTGACCTCTTCTCTGAGCCTGAGACAGTCTGCCTCTAGCTATGCCTTCCACAGCCCAACCTTCTGGCCAAGTCACCTCTCTCCATTCCTGAGGTAACAAAAAGTCATCTAAAGAATCCATACCAACTGCCAAACAAAAGAGATTTATACCCATCAGGCAGACTAGACATTCTCTGCTCCAACCCCACTCTGAGTCCTTTACTTGCTCCTTTGACTAAGCACTGCCTTTCAGGCTTTGTTTCTGGAGAAGTTTCTTTATAACAAGTTTCTCCACTACTTCACCTCACCATGAACTTTAACAGCTTCTCCTAGAGAAGCTCCTTACTTATTACAGGCCATATTCCAGGGCCTGCCACAGAAACCTGGCCTGCTCCCTATGACTCTTTCCTACCCACCTTCACCAGACTTTTCCCACATAAACAAAATGTCTCTTATTCTTTTCTTCTGGGTCTCTCCCCTAACTGAGTTCTCCGCCCCCGTCTATGTAACCCTCTCTGACTCTTTCACAGCTGGCATCACTAACTCTAATTGAGACACCAGATCTGGATCAGCTGGGGGATAACTACTAACTCATAGGCAAGGCTGAGGCCAGTTCTCCTTAAATGGTCAGTTGGCCTGTGACTATATAGTGCCCTGAAATTTACACAAATTGAATTAAATCCATAATCCTAATTTAATGTTCTGAGACATTAAACAATGTACATGAACAACCCATGTAGTTTTCTGCTTTATTTTGATGTCACTAGGAAATGTCAGTGGAATTGCAACCTTACATACAGCTGGCTTTGGTTCCTTACTTCACCAGAGTTTTTGATTTTTATCCCTCAAATGCATATGACCATTGAAGCAGTTTCTGCGCGTGGAAAGAAAAAAGTATTTTTGAGAAAGGTGATTTACATGTAGCTTCTCCTATTACTATACTGTGAAGTGGGATGCAAGTTTGGTTCTGATATTTGAAAATTAGATTTAGCTTGATTTATATTTTTCTCCAAAGATCCTATTGTTGGGTGGTCATATAAGGATTTACTAATTTAGGAGCCTAATCCAAAGGCCATTGAAATCAATGGCAAGATTCCATTTGAGTTCAGCAGGCTTTGGTTTACACCCTGGGGGCAAATGTTCCTAATACTGTAGTTTGAGAAAAGAGCGTCAAATTGAATAATAAGTCAGAATAACCATGTTAGCGTAGACAAAAGAGTTTGTGCCTAAGCTTTACTCAACAGGGAGGAAATAACTTTTATAACATCGCTTTGCAGCACGTCATTAAAAATACACTCTCAAGATTCCTTGTGAACCAGTGGAAAAAAAATATGCACTGCACAATGTCAAGAATCATAGTAATAATGTTGAAAAATGATTTGCAAATACTGGTAGTGTGGGTGCCTAATTTGGTGGATTGATGGGTCTAAGTTTGTAGACAATTTTTCAGACTATTCCAAGGAACCTACTTACAGAAGCTACTTTGTGGGTTCTGATTTATTTCACCATATGCTTTGTGTTCTGAAATGTGTTCCCATGCTTCATTTTTTTTGAGAATATAGATTGTTTTTTATGCAAATGTCTATGGATTCAAAGGTATTCAAATGAGTGCTTTAGCAATTATTGCACCAGATTCGAGCTAACAGATATTATTCATTTTGTAAGCAATTGTGGAGTTTTTGGTTTGCCTTGCCTTGAAGCTTAGCTGCGTACTGGATTAAGAAATAATTCTGGAAGGATTTGAGAGCAGTTTTTCTGCCTATGTTATGAATGCTGCACTTTCAAGTTTAATTTAAAAAAAACTCATTTTGTACAATAAGCTTGAAAGATTCATCTTTATGGGCTGTCTTCAACCAGCTAAGCTGGCAGAATAGTGGTAAGGACACCATTAGAACACTTGTCCTTAATGATAATTTAAGTACATTTTGAAAATAAATAAAAGTCTATACAGCAAAGTTCATATCTATACTGATTACTGTAATTTGGGAATAGGTGAACAACAGAAAAACTGAGGCCTACATTTACAAAATAACTAATGATTTTGGGAGCCCAACATTAGACATCTTAAAGGGCCTGATAATCATAAAGTGTTCGGCATCTAGACCTCATATTTGTGAGCCCGAAAGCTGTGGGAGTTTGGCAAAGCAAGCTTGCTTTGCAGTATTGCCAACTCTGTTTTCTCCAGCTTGTGATTATGTGAAAATTTTAGTTTTAATTAAAAAATAGTAGGTTTGTATTTCTCATGGTAGCAGAGGAAAGCTTGAAAACACAATTAGAGTGTGCCCTAAAGGTTCAAAACACAGAAAACATGAAAGAAGAAACCCAAATTTGTTCTACATAAAAATGAATAAATGAAAACTAAAAACAAACAAAAAACCCTCATGATTTTTGGGAGGTCCCAACTCATGATTTTTAAATTCTGCTGGCTGGCAAGGAAGAAGGGAGGGCTGCTGCCAAATGTAGGTGCTGCCACACAAACCCCCCCAAAACAAACCAATCAGCCTAGAATGGGTATTTCTTTTTTCAGCCCTAAACCAGAGTTAGATAGTTCACAGCATTTTGGCAAATTGGTATTTTTCTGGAGACTGCCATCTTTCACTTTTCAAAAGTGAAGTGTCTAGCACCTAAGATTAAAAAGGTAACTTTTTAAAAAGAGGGAAGGGATAGCTCAGTGGTTTGAGCATTGTCCTGCTAAACCCAGGGTTGTGAATTCAGGCCTAAGTATAACCACTAAAATGTTGTCTGCCTGACGCTGCCGAGAGTGTGGAGTGCATCCAGTCATTTCAAGGGACTGCTAACTCTCAAGACTAATGATGATATTTTAATGGTAACCTTAACTATTTCACTGCTGATCGAGACAGAGAAAGGAAGTTGATCTGAAGATCTATAGGGCATGGAATCTTATCTTGACATCTTAATTTGGCTTGTGCAGTGGATGAAGGTGGGTTTGTGGGTAGAGTTTGAGAGATTATTACTATTTATTTTAATTCAGTTTACCCCCTGCCATAAATAGAGCACAACACTCACAATGTTTGAGTCCATTCCTCATTTCAAACCCCTAAATTCAAGTGTGTGCATAATTATATCACTTATTTGCCCAACCCTACTATCTATACTACATGTTCTTTAATGCTTTCTTTCTAACAAATGAGGCTATAACAATTAGAAACATTTGCCTTAATTACATTTAATGTCTTTTATTTTCATAAAGCCACTTACTCTAATCCCCAAGTCATTTAATGAGTTCTAAGCAATTTATGTTCTTATATTTTCATTCTAATTGTACACTATGCTTTTTATAAAGGTCTCTGTTTAATTATAGGGGGTATGGCAGCAGTCACGTTAGTTTAGGTTACAGAACTGTTTTCCTTGTTCATTTTTTTTAATCAATGTTGAGGTTTGAATCAGGAGGAAATGTTCCATGATTAGTTTCTGCCCACAGATGATTTTTAATAGTTTGAGCAAAACATAAAATAAAATCAACTGACAACAGTGTGTGTGTGTGGCGGGGGGGATTACACATTTCCCATTATAAAATTCCACTTGTGATTTTTCTTGAACAGCCCGATAGCTGAAAAAAGCAACTAATTGAAAGTTGAACTTTGTTATGGCAATAACCTGCACTGAGGAGCAATGCCTTTCATTTTTCTAAAAGAAATTGGTTTTGATTTGACTTGGTTACAGGTATAAGCCTTTGAAAAATAAGTAGAATCATAGAAATATTAGGGTTGGAAGAGACCTCAGGAGGTCCTCTAGTCCAATCCACTGCTCAAAGCAGGACCAATCCCCAACTAAATCATCCCAGCCAAGGCTTTGTCAAGCCGGGCCTTGAAAACCTCTAAGGATGGAGATTCCACCACCTCCCTAGGTAACGCATTCCAGTGCTTCACCACCCTCCTAGTGAAATAGTGTTTCCTAATATCCAACCTAGACCTACCCCACTGTAACTTGAGACCATAGCTTCTTGTTCTTTCATCTGCCACCACTGAGAAAAGCCTAGCTCCATTGAAGGACCGGGTGCTGTGGCTGGCAGTTGGAAGCTGTGAGCTTCAAAGGAAGGTTTGAAAACTAGAAGCCTCTGTTAATTGGCTGAGCCTTAGTCAGTGGACGGGGCTATCAAGCAGGCCAGGGCTTTATACAGCAGTGCGCAAGCGACCAGGGAGCTTTGCGACCAGGGTCTGCTAACAGGGAGTTTTGCAAGGGAGTTTGGAAGGGAGCAAGGGCCCCTTGCTGGTCTTTTTTTTTTTTTTTTAACTATAAACTAAACTACATTCAAAACTTATTGATTTAAACAAAACCCTTTCATTAACTAGGAGACCATGCAGGCAGAAGCCCAGCAGCAGAGTGGGGGCTATCCAGTTTATTGCACTGAGTGCAGCATGTATGATTACCTGCCCTGTGGGCAGGTGGCGTATGTGTGCATTCAGTGCAAGGAGCTCCTGGCCCTCAGAGACCATGTACAGGCTTTGGAGGCCAGGGTAGTGGAACTGGAGGAGCTAAGGGAGGCAGAGAGGTATGTTGATGAGGCTTTCCGGGACACTGTAGAATTGTCCCACCTCCGGTCAGACAGCCCCTGCGCTGTTGAGGAGGATGCAAGGCCCAGGGAAGCAGAGCAGTCAACGGGAGCAGAGGGAATCCCTCCCATAGTTGGGACCCTCCTTCCAGATGATGTTAGGCTATCCTCTCGCACTGAGGTTACCTTTCCGGGGGAGGGAACTTCAGTCACTAGGAAAAGGGTTAGTAATGGGAGATTCGATCATTAGAAACGTAGATAGCTGGGTTTGTGATGACCGGGAGAACCGTATGGTGACTTGCCTGCCTGGTGCGAAGGTTGTGGATCTCTCGAGGCATCTGGATAGACTTATGTGTAGTGCTGGGGAGGAGCTTTACTTACTAATCTATTAGAGTTCTTTGAAGGGGTCAACAAACATGTGGACAAGGGGGATCCAGTGGACATAGTGTACTTAGATTTCCAGAAGCCTTTGACAAGGTCCTTCACCCAAGGCTCTTACATAAATTAGTTGCCGTGGGATAAAAGGGAAGATCCTTTCATGGATTGAGAACTGGTTAAAAGACAGGGAACAAAGGGTAGGAATTAATGGTAAATTCTCAGAATGGAGAGGGGTAACTAGTGGTGTTCCCCAAGGGTCAGTCCTAGGACCAATCCTATTCAACTTATTCATAAATGATCTGGAGAAAGGGGTAAAAAGTGATGTGGCAAAGTTTGCAGATGATACTAAACTGCTCAAGATAGTTAAGAGCAAAGCAGACTGAAGAACTTCAAAAAGATCTCACAAAACTAAGTGATTGGGCAACAAAATGGCAAATGAAATTGAATGTGGATAAATGTAAAGTAATGCACATTGGAAAAAATAACCCCAACTATACATACAATATGATGGGGGCTAATTTAGCTACAACAAATCAGGAAAAAGATCTTGGAGTCATCGTGGATAGTTCTCTGAAGATGTCCACGCAGTGTGCAGAGGCGGTCAAAAAAGCAAACAGGATGTTAGGAATCATTAAAAAGGGGATAGAGAATAAGACGGAGAATATATTATTGCCCTTATATAAATCGATGGTACGCCCACATCTTGAATACTGCATACAGATGTGGTCTCATCTCAAAAAAGATATACTGGCACTAGAAAAGGTTCAGAGAAGGGCAACTAAAATGATTAAGGGTTTGGAACGGGTCCCATATGAGGAGAGATTAAAGAGGCTAGGACTTTTCAGATTGGAAAAGAGGAGACTAAGGGGGGATATGATAGAGGTATATAAAATCATGAGTGATGTGGAGAAAGTAGATAAGGAAAAGTTATTTACTTATTCCCATAATACAAGAACTAGGCGGGGTCACCAAATGAAATTAATACGCAACAGGTTTAAAACAAACAAAAGAAAGTTCTTCTTCACACAGCGCACAGTCAACGTGTGGAACTCCTTGCCTGAGGAGGTTGTGAAGGCTAGGACTATAACAGTGTTTAAAAGAGAACTGGATAAATTCATGGAGGTTAAGTCCATTAATGGCTATTAGCCAGGATGGGTAAGGAATGGTGTCCCTAGACTCTGTTTGTCAGAGGGTGGAGATGGATGGCAGGAGAGAGATCACTTGATCATTACCTGTTAGGTACACTCCCTCTGGGGCACCTGGCATTGGCCACTGTCAGTAGACAGGATACTGGGCTAGATTGGTCTGACCCAGTACGGCCAAAGGTCCTTCTTATGTTCTTATGTCTTTGGAACCCCCCTTCAGGTAGTTGAAGGCTGCTATCAAATCCCCCCTCACTCTTCTCTTCTCTAGATTAAATAACCCCAGCCCCCTAATAATTTTTGTTTCTCTCCGCTGGACTCTCTCCAATTTGTTCACATCCCTTCTGTAGTAGGGGGACCAAAACTGGATACAATATTCCAGGTGTGGCCTCACCAGTGCCGAATAGAGGGGAACAATCACTTCCCTTGATCTCCTGGCAATGCTCCTACTAATACAGCCCAATATGCTGTTGGCCTTCTTGGCAACGAGGGCACACTGCTGACTCATATCCAGCTTCTCATCCACTGTAATCCCCGGGTCCTTTTCTGCAGAACTGCTGCTTGGCCAGTTGGTCCCCAGCCTGTAGCGGTGCATGAGATTCTTCCTTCCTAAGTGCAGGACTCTGCATTTGTCCTTGTTGAATCTCATCAGATTTCTTTTCGTCCAATCCTCTGATTTGTCTAGGTCACTCTGGACCGTACCCCCACCCCCCAGCCTATCTACCTCTCCCCCCCAGTTTAGTGTCATCTGCGAACTTGCTGAGGGTGCAATTCATCCCAGATCATTAATAAAGATGTTTAACAAAACCGGCCACAGTACCATCAGTAAAACTTGTAAATTGTGTATTTGGGGCTGAATCTAAAGTCCAGTGAAGCCCAAAGGAGTCTTTCTACTGACTTCAATTGACTGTGGAGCAGGATTATTGTGTTCACATATGGAGCTCAGCTAGCTGCAAAGTAAAAAATCTAGTAACGTATAGAGCTCCAAATCAGCAGGAACACCTGGCATGGAAAGAAGGATCCTGAGCAAACTGTAAGGTAGAAAGGAGTATTGTGTGTGTCCCCTGCATCTTTTTCTTCTGCTTCCTAACTAACTAGACTAGATGCTCTCAGAGAAACTGCTTCTGTGCAGGGATATCTTGGAATCCTTAGAGTACAGGAATAGCCACCAGCACAAACCAATAGTTGTTATAGGCCAACATTTTCTCTCCAGTGACCCTTCAATGGAAAATGCAAGAAATCCTTTGTGGGCAATTATGAAATAGCCTCTTATTAGGGGAAGTTACTTCCTACCTCTATCAGTTAGTTGATCTGACTGGATTTGTAGATGACCTCATTATCCATAAATGTATAATCAGGGTGTGTTTTTTTTAATTCTGCTAAGCTCTGGGTCTCAATGATATCTCATAATTATGAGTTTCTAAGGTTAATTATGCATAATTTTAAAATGTTTCCAAAATACTTTTGTTCTCCTATTAAGAGCAAGAATAAATAGGAAAACCCAATTTATGATCTCTACATCATTATTTTTATGCCCTTATCGTATCTTTTCTTGTTTGTCTCCTCACAGAAGTAAAGCATCCCAGTCTTTTCAATCTCTCTTCATATGGAAACCTTTCTATGCTTCTAACCATTTTCATCATTGGTCTCTGAACTCCTATTCTTCTTGGGAATGGTTCCGGATTTTCCCATAAATCTTTGGTCTCTAATGCCCCACACTTTTTCTGCCCTGCCAACAGTCCATAAATCCATGCCCCTGAAGATAGCATGGAAAAGGAATTCTGTAAGGTAGAAAGTCATAGAGCTTCCTAACTGAATTTCCTAACATTCCTCTTCTCAGTGCTTTATCTATGGGAGAGGAGTAGTTAGGAAAAGACTATTTCCTATTGCCCTGAGACGGAGCAGCAAGTCAACGAAAAGTCAAATAGATCAAGCCTTACATGTTTGTTTGTTTTTAAACCAAATGATTTCTTAATGCTCTGTGCTGTGTACATGAAATATCCATAATCCAAAGGAAAACCATTTTTTAAAATTTTTTTAAAACAATCTTTGAAAAAGGAAAAAAGCTGCTTGGATGGATTAGTGAAACACGACTATTTTTTAATCAGGCCACAAGTATTTTAACAAATGACCATAATAAAAGCTCTTCACAATGAGAAACATAGTCGAACTGGGAGCCAAAGGTTATAGCGAATAAAGCTGGCTTTATGGAATACAAGCTACAGCATTTTGTTCCTTCTGTTAGATACACCATCTGGCCACTGGATAGAGTTCATGCACATTTCAGGAAACGACATTTCATAACTACTCTGGGGTCAGAGAGGCAAGTGCTGCTACCTACCCTGCCACACGTTAGCACAGCAGCTTGCAAGACTGAAGATTAGTGCACTTGTTCTTCCTTGATTTATTTTACATAACAAATCCCTCCCAGCAACATAAAATAAATTAGGACAACCAATTTGTTGACAGGTAAGGATCCTTTCTGCATTGTAATAATAGGTTCAAAGAAGTAGTCCGTGTTTGCCTTCTGAGACATTCTACCTTTTCCTCTTTGTAACTGGAAGATTTTTGTTTCATTATCATTCCAGTTCATGATAGATTTACTATTTACTGAATTCTAGCATGCCTGATTGTACTAATCTTTCAAATTCCAACACAACGCTATAAAGCAGGAAAAAAAACTTTCCGAAATCAACTGATTGACAATAAACCCTTAGAAGTAAATGTATTGGTACACTAAGCTAGAAAATTACTGTCAACTTTCTGTACCCACGGTGTCTGTTTCTGTAGATTTTAAACCCAGCTGCCAGTTGAGTTTGAAAATTAATTTCACACATTTGAATCACTACATCATGAGTAAGGTGATCAGAATTTTTTTGTAATAAAATCTTAGAAGCAGGAAAGGTTTATGTAGCGGGGTGGTCACGCACTCCCTGGTCTGGAAAGGGTTACAGCCAGCCCTGGGAGAGGGCTGGGGTTGCGAGCTAAAAGCTAGGCTGATTGGGGAAGCAGCCACAGCTGGGCCACACCCCAATCAGACCTCAGCTGGCCCTGATAAAAGGGCTATGAGCCAGGCACTAGATACACTCTCCCTCTAGCTTCAGAGGGAGAGTGACCTAGCTGCCTGGGAGCTGTGGGTGCAGGTAACAGAGCAGGGCTGGGGAAAGGCAAGAAGAGCTGGGAAGCTCCTGCCTAGCAACTCCCCAGGCTGCAGGCCCTGTGCAAGGCCAAACCAGGTACTGGGGTTACAGAGGCTGTAGCCCAGGGGTTAGGCAAAGACAGTAGATCCAAACCCCGCTTTGCCAATGATGAATGGCTTATCCACTGCAGTCTGCCCCGGTGAGTGGGGACTAGATGGTGACTGGCGGTAGCCACAGACTGAGGTGAGGTGGGGATAGAGGGTTCAGGGATCCCTAACCAGGGGAGACCCAGATCTGTGGGGGTACTGCCAGGGGGCAGCACCCAAGGTAAAGGGGCATTGGGGTTTGGGAGGGACATGGAGCCAGCGGCAGGTGAGACATCAGCTGGCAGAGGGTGCCCCTGAGGCTGGAAAGCTAATTCCCTGGACAACCAGCAGGAGGTGCCTCGCTGGATGAGTCCTCACTTCGCTACAGTCTAGTTTTACAAACCTGAGATATAAGACAACAGGGGATCGTTGTATTATTATTGTGAGTCCTTTGTACTTGTGCAGTGCCTTTTGTAGATGGATCACTAAGCACTATATGAATAACTAATCTTTCTAACACCTCTATAAAAGTACCAAGTGTTATGTGTATCCAATTTACAGACAGTGAAATGGCAGTACAGAGGGGATGACCATGACGTTTCAAACCTGGGTGTCCATTGCGAAGTCCATGGAACTGAAGTCCATTTTTCAGCAGAGCTTTGGGGGGGATCAGGATCCTTATTTTGGTGTCTGAATATAGATTTAGAGGTCTAAATGTAAGTCCTCAAGATAGAAAATTTCCCAGTATCACTCAGTGAATTAGTTCCAGAAAAAGAAACAGGATCTACAACTCCAGTGCAGACTCCAAATCACACATAGAAGAGAGCTCAACCTTACATGAAATATTAAGTGGGGTGGCAAGGCACCTTCTTCACCTCACCACACTTGGTGTTTACCCATCTAGTGGTGGGGACCTGGAGTAAATCAGTCCCACTCTGGAGAGTTTTTATTCCTCACTTGAGTTTTTAATTCTTCGATATTTACAAGATGGGCATCGGGGTAGACTCCAGGTGTAATTTTCATCCAAACAGAAAGAAACAAGTTTGTAAAACACAAAAGGAATACCTCTCCCTGTCCCTCTCTGGGATGTTGCCTCATTATGCTGGCCTCTGGGTGCCAGTCCTTCCCCAAACAGTCTGTTAGCCTGCTTGCTTCCCCTATTGGGAGGAAAGAAGCCTTTCACCTAAGAGAAGCCTTCCCCCAGCTGTCATTAGTGGTATATCAGAATGTAGAACATATTTATCTTATTATCTTAGGCCCAGATTCTGTAAGCTGATCTACGCAGGAGACTCCTACAATGCGTGGATCAAATGGCAGGATTGAGGCCTCAGTTCCATATAGACATGTTTGTTTAAGCACTGTTTGCTAAGCCCATGTTCCATCCATGATATGAATGTAAGTAATGGGAGCATTGATCACAGTAATAGTAGATTCCAGTTTAAAATTAGTTTTACCTCTTGTATGAAAAGTTAATGTACACTGTCACTACTGTGTCCTTCCATTGGTTTGTACATGTAACTCCCATAGATACCAATGGATTGTCAGACATACTGTGCAAATCAGTGGTAGGAATTGGCCATTGGGGCATGTTACTCTGAATGCTGATTGGTCTTTTATTAAATATTTGCTACAAAATTGAAATACAATGGCAAAATTTAATGAAGAGAGATATTCTTTTTGCTTTTATCAGCTTGTGCGGTAAACACAGGGGTAGATATTACCCTTACCTCATTGAGGTTGTACAGGATGTAAGTCAGTGCAGAATCTGGCTGTTTGATATTAACATTATTTCAAATAATTCTTTTGAATGCGTTAGTTCCATGGCAAAGATCAGCTTTAGACAGAACAAAAGTAAGTTCTGGTTTCTACAGCCATTGATATGTGTAAGAGAGCTAAATTACAATGCAGTAATACAAAATAATATATGTTAATTCAGGATGCTGCAGAAAAGAGAATCAAATCTTCTAAAATGGCATCTAAAACTGAAAAGGGTAATTTTGCTCGGGCATGCTTTCATGCCCACATTCTTGCAAAAATCTCAAATTTGCACCCACAGGTTGAGTACAACCTGCCTTACCACCCAATCAGCTCAAACTGTCATACGTATGGAAGAATCATAGAAGATTAGGGTTGGAAGAGACCTCAGGAGGTCATCTAGACTGACCCCCTGCTCAAAGCAGGACCAACCCCAACTAAATCATCCCAGCCAGGACTTTGTCAAACAGGGCCTTAAAAACCTCTAACGATCGAGATTCCACCACCTCCCTAGGTAACCCATTCCAATGCTTCACCACTCTCCTAGTGAAATAGTGTTTCCTAATATCCAACCTAGACCTCCCCCACTGCAGCTTGAGACCATTGCTGCTTGTTCTGTCATCTGCCACCACTGAGAACAGCCTAGCTCCATCCTTCAGGTAGTTGAAGACTGCTATCAAATCCCCTCTCACTCTTCTCCAGACTAAATAACCCCAGTTCCCTCAGCCTCTCCTCATAAGTCATGTGCCCCAACCCCGTAATAATTTTTGTTTCCCTCCACTGGACTCTCTCCAATTTGTTCACATCCCTTCTGTAGTGGGGGAACCAAAACTGGACACAATACTCCAGGTGTGGCCTCACCAGTGCCAAATAGAGGGGAACAATCACTTCCCTCGATCTCCTGGCAATGCTCCTACTAATACAGCCCAATATGCTGTTGGCCTTCTTGGCAACAAGGGCACACTGCTGACTCATATCCAGCTTCTCATCCACTGTAATACCCGGGTCCTTTTCTGCAGAACTGCGGCTTACCCAGTCAGTCCTCAGCCTGTAGCAGTGCATGGGATTCTTCTGTCCTAAGTGCAGGACTCTGCACTTTTCTTTGTTGAACCTCATCAGATTTCTTTTTGCTCAATCCTCCAATTTGTCTAGGTCACTCCAGACCCCATCCATATGCTCCAGTGTATCTACCTCTCTCCCCAGTTTAGTGTCATCTGTGAACTTGCTGAGGGTGCAATCCATCCCATCATCCAGATCATTAATGAAGATGTTGAACAAAACTGTCGCGCAGGACCAATGCCTGGGGTACTCCACTTGATACCGGCTGCCAACTAGACATGGAGCCATTGATCACTAACCATTGAGCCTGTCGATCTAGCCAGCATTCTATCCACCTTATAGTCCATTCATCCAATCCATACTTTTTTTAACTTGCTAACAAGAATACTGTGGGAGACCGTATAAAAAGTTTTGCTAAAGTCAAGATATATCACGTCCACTGCTTTCCCCATATCCACAGAGCCAGTTATCTCATCATAGAAGGCAATCAGATTGGTCAGGCATGACTTGCCCTTGGTGAATCCATGTTGACTGTTCCTGATCACCTTCCTCTCCTCCAAGTCCTTCAAAATGGATTTCTTGAGGACCTGCTCCATGATTTTTTCCAGGGACTGAGGTGAGGCTTACCAGTGTGTAGTTTCCCAGATTCTCTTCCTTCCCTTTTTTAAAGATAGGCACTATATTTGCCTTTTTCTAATCGTCCGGGACCTTCCCCCGATCGCCATGAGTTTTCAAAGATAATGGCCAATGGCTCTGCAATCACATCAGCCAACTCCCTCAGCCCCCTTGGATGCAGTGCATCCGGCCCCATGGACTTGCTTGGGGTGTGCTATAGACCACCGGGATCTGATTTGGATATGGATAGAGACCTTTTTAATGTTTTTAATGAAGTAAATACTAATAGGAATTGTGTGATCATAGGAGACTTTAACTTCCCAGATATGGACTGGAGGACAAGTGCTAGTAATAATAATAGGGCTCAGATTTTCCTAGATGCGATAGCTGATGGATTCCTTCACCAAATAGATGCTGAACCAACAAGAGGGGATTCCATTTTAGATTTGGTTTTGGTGAGTAGTGAGGACGTCATAGAAGAAATGGTTGTAGGGGACAAACTTGGTTCAAGCGATCATGAGCTAATTCAGTTTAAACTAAATGGAAGGATAAACAAAAATAGATCTGGGACTAGGATTTTTTATTTCAAAAGGGCTCACTTAAAAAAATTAAAGAAATTAGTTTGGGAAGTGGATTGGAATGAAGAACTTGGGGATCTAAAGGTGGAGGAGGCCTGGAATTACTTCAAGTCAAAGTTGCAGAAACTATCAGAAGCCTGCATCTCAAGAAAGGGGAAAAAATTCATAGGCAGGAGTTGTAGACCAAGCTAGATGAGCAAGCATATCAGAGAGGTGTTTAAGAAAAAGCAGAAAGCCTACAAGGAGGGGAAGATGGGAGTGATCAGCAAGGAAAGCTACCTTATTGAGGTCAGAACATGTAGGGATAAAGTGGGAAAGGCCAAAAGCCATGTAGAGTTGGACCTTGCAAAGGGAATTAAAACCAATAGTAAAAGGTTCTATAGCCATATAAATAAGACGAAAACAAAGAAAGAAGAAGTGGGACCTCTAAACACTGAGGATGGAGTGGAGGTTAAGGATAATCTAGGCATGGCCCAATATCTAAACAAATACTTTGCCTCAGTCTTTAATGAGGCTAATGAGGAGCTTAGGGATAATGGTAGGATGACAAATGGGAATGAGGATATGGAGGTAGATATTACCACATCCGAGGTAGAAGCCAAACTCTAACAGCTTAATGGGACTAAATCGGGGGGCCCAGATAATCTTCATCCAAGAATATTAAAGGAACTGGCACATGAAATTGCAAGTCCATTAGCAAGAATTTTTAATTAATCTGTAAACTCAGGGGTTGTACCGTATGACCGGAGAATTGCTAACATAGTCCCTATCTTTAAGAAAGGGAAAAAAGTGATCTGGACAACTACAGGCCTGTTAGTTTGACATCTGTAGTATGCAAGGTCTTGGAAAAAATTTTGAAGGAGAAAGTAGTTAAGGACATTGAGGTCAACAGTAACTGGGACAAATTACAACATGGTTTTACAAAAGGTAGATCGTGCCAAACCAACCAGATCTCCTTCTTTGAGAAGGTAACAGATTATTTAGACAAAGGAAATGCAGTGGATCTAATTTACCTTGATTTCAGTAAGGCATTCGATACGGTTCCACATGGGGAATTATTAGCTAAATTGGAAAAGATGGGGATCAATATGAAAATTGAAAGATGGATAAGGACTGGTTAAAGGGGAGACTACAACTAGTCGTACTGAAAGGTGAACTGTCAGGCTGGAGGGAGGTTACTAGTGGAGTTCCTCAGGGATCGGTTTTAGGACCAATCTTATTTAATCTTTTTATTACTGACCTTGGCACAAAAAGTGGGAATGTGCTAATAAAGTTTGCGGATGACACAAAGCTGGGAGGTATTGCCAATACAGAGAAGGACCAGGATATCATACAGGAAGATCTGGATGACCTCGTAAACTGGAGTAATAGTAATAGGATGAAATTTAATAATGAAAAGTGCAAGGTCATGCATTTAGGGATTAATAAGAAGAATTGTTGTTATAAGCTGGGGACACATCAGTTGGAAGTAACAGAGGAGGAGAAGGACCTCAGAGTATTGGTTGATCATAGGATGACTATGAACCGCCAATATGATATGGCCATGAAAAAAGCTAATGCGGTCTTGGGATGCATCAGGCGAGGTATTTCCAGTAGAGATAAGGAAGTGTTAGTACCGTTATACAAGGCACTGGTGAGACCTCATCTGGAATACTGTGTGCAGTTCAGGTCTCCCATGTTTAAGAAGGATGAATTCAAACTGGAACAGGTACAGAGAAGGGCAACTAGGATGATTCGAGCAATGGAAAACCTGTCTTATGAAAGGAGACTCAAAGAGCTTGGCTTGTTTAGCCTAACCAAAAGAAGGCTGAGGGGAGATATGATTGCTCTCTACAAATATATCAGAGGAATAAATACCAGGGAGGGAGAGGAATTATTTACGCTCAGTACCAATGTGGGCACAAGAACAAATGGATATAAACTGGCCATCAGGAAGTTTAGACTTGAAATTAGACGAAGGTTTCTAACCATCAGAGGAGTGAAGTTCTGGAACAGCCTTCCAAGGGGAGTAGTGGGGGAAAAAGACATATCTGGCTTCAAGACTAAGCTTATGGAGGGGATGGTATAATGAGATTGGTCTTTGGTAAATATGCCCAATGGCTTGTGATGAGATGTTAGATGGGGTGTGATCTGAGTTACTACAGAGAATTCTTTCCTGGGTGTCTGGCTGGTGAGTCTTGCCCACATGCTCAGGGTTTAGCTGATCGCCATATTTGGGGTCGGGAAGGAATTTTCCTCCAGGGCAGATTGGCAGAGGCCCTGGGGGTTTTTCTCCTTCCTCTGCAGCGTGGGGCACGATCACTTGCTGGAACATTCTCTGCACCTTGAAGTCTTCAAACCATGATTTGAGGACTTTAATGGCTCAGACACAGGTTTGATACGGGAGTGGGTGGGTGAGATTCTGTGGCTGCATTGTGCAGGAGGTCAGACTAGATGATCATAATGGTCCCTTCTGACCTTAAAGTCTATGATTCTATGACTTGTGCATGTCCAGATTTTCTAAATAGTCCTTAACCTGTTTTTTCACCACTGAGGGCTGATCACCCCTCCCCTCTGCCCAGTTCACAGGCTGTAAGTGCAAACATTTGAACATGTAAAATTAAAATTGTGCCTCCTGTTTTAGAGGTGTTAAGACCCCCTATGGGGCGGGGGAGGGGAAATGCCTATCAAGTTTGTCTCTGAAGATAAAGTAAAACAGCATTAGCCCTAGTCCTGTAGTCAGATGAGATTTTGCTTGAGTATGGACACCAGAATCAGTCCAATATTTGGAAATGTTTTGCAAGTTATTTTTGCAAGTGGGACAGTCACATATGGGCATTGGAAATCACTGTTTGCACGGGAGATTCTTATGCAACCACTAATATGCTGCTTTTGCTTGTTTGATCTATTTGGCAACTGTGATTGTTGTCTAAAAGCTCAGCTTACTTTCATCTAAACAAAACAAAGATCAAATCTAGCTTTGACGTTAGTGGCCAGTACTATTAGTGCATCCTTGCAGCTAGACATTTATTATAAGGCATAATTTACATGCTTGAAATGGAATTTTAGTCAATCCTTCATTATAGATCATAATTTTAGTGACTGGGTTATTGGAGCAGATAGTGTTTAATTCAATGCATTAAAAACTATTATAGTCCTGCATCATAAAGGATTAATAATTGCATTGTTATTAAAACATGCCTTCCATTCTGATAGTGCTTAATTCCTTTTCTGTAATCAGTGTAATGGAATAATATTGACAGTAAAACTAAAGGTTATATGGACAGCAAAATGTCATGCATTAGTATTATACAACACAGAAAAGGTTTCCATTTACAGATTTCATTATCAACTGGATTTATGTTCAAAATATCTAATCTGTCCTTTTTATGTGGGAATCCTGTGTTGACCTTCATTATCTCTAGGCAGATTTAAACTGTGTACAATGTTGCTGTTTAATCAGCTTTATTTTAGCTTTCCTGAAAACAATCCAGAGGGTTATTGAGCTCCATTCCAACCAAATTCAAACCTATATTTTTCCCCCTTTCCTTTCCAGGGAGGTTTTTCATAGATTTAGCAGCTGGCTAACAATATATCCAATTGTTAGGCTGCCTTTGAACACAGACAAAACTGTCAAACTGTGATCATCTAAAAAGCAGAGACTTAAAGTGTGTTTCCACATGTTTCAAACGCATTCATCAGAAATCTCCTACTGTACTTCTAGGAGTGAAGCAGTACAAAAGTGTGATCAAAGTGATTGATTCTCCTACCAAAATGAGAGTCAAATAAAAAGGCATTTTATGGAGGTCACTTTTTCAATGTAATCACAGCATATTATTACAAATAGCAATATACTAAAGAGAGGGTTCTCTCCAAATAGATGTCTGCAGGAGTTCCTGTATTACCTCATTACCTGGCGAGTAGTCCAAAACAAAGCGATTCACCAATATTTTTATTTATTTCATTCCCTACAATATTGCCTCTGGATGACAGTTCTCCAGGGGTTGGAACTAAATACTAACTTAAATTGACAGTGCTGTAAAAAGAGAAAATAAACAGACTATTTGAAGCAGAAGGTTTTCTTAAAAGAACGATATGATACACACAGATCAGACACATACAGATGTGAGGGACAACAGGATAGGGGCAAGGAGAATCAGTAAAGGTAATCAAGTAACTTGCTCCAGATCCTCAGCCAGTGTAAACTAGTGTAGCACCAGTGGCTTACACGGAGCTATGCTGATTTACACCAGGTGAAAAACCTAGCCCATTATGTTTATTTTTATTTTATTATAACTATATAACACAAAAAACTGCGGAGTTGCTAAGTAACATGCATGCTTAAGATCTAGGCAGCCAATCCTATGATCAGATCCAAAAGTATTTTCAGGAGTGTGTCAGTTAATTAGGAGCCCATATTCCATTGACTTTCACTGAGGTTAAAGTCACTTTTGAAAATGGGGCTTAGGCACTTTTGAAAATTCTCTGTGTGTCTATAGAAGGGGAGATACCAAGATGCGGAGTTTGAAGTTAATAGAATTAACCATATGCACCAGCTGAGAATCTGACCCACTGTTCAGCACTTCTACACAGCAGAAAGCAGCACATACATTTTCTAACCAATGACAAACCTGCCATGAAGGTCCTTTTAATCAAAATATAACAAACAGGATATTTTTTACAATGTTGCATCTTCCTATCAGAAAACTATCCCTTTACACTGATAGTATTTTTATTATTATTTTCAGAATGATCGATGCTATGTAAACATGCTCTCAGAATAGCTTTTGATTAGCTCCCTAACCAGTAGCATCCCTTTGTATATTGAAAGGAGAAAATCATGCTTTGAGAACTTTTTTTCCTAAATGAGGAAATTAGCTGCCCGTCTAATTTTTAAGGTATCTGTTTTATAAAACTTGTCTCAGTTTTTGGGCCCAGTGGTTAGATAACTGCTCTTTGCTCATGAAACAGAGAGACAAGTTAAAATACAAAGTTACCGCTGGCATTGTCTCATTTACTGTGTCAGAGGTTCTAAATTATACGTTCATTTTTATGGTTCCTGAAGAGCGAAAACCCTAGAGGAATCACAACTAGTGAAACAATATCACTGCAATTAGTGGAACCTTTGTGCCTTAAAGTCACATCTTTGAATCCACCCAATTTCTGTGGGGAACAAAATTAATTAGCATCTTATTGATGATCAATGGCCTACATGAAATCTATTAGCAGTCTCAGTACAATGCCCCATGGACAGATACTGCAACTCCATCCTTGCTATTCTTTCCAGAAGGGAATGGGCATGGGGACTAAACTCAAACCTAAAGATTGCTTCCCTCCAGATCATGGTTGAGGCACATAACCAAGGAAGTACAGGAAATATCTGCATCCTGTACCTGTTCTGAGGTTATGTAGAGGACTTTAGACTGCAGAGCTATCAAGGTGGTACCTTCCACGAGCACCACATTTCCCGCTAAAAATAAGACTAACATGAGCAGGTGACCTCTGTGGGACCACAGAGGTTTTGGTGTCAAATACCCTAGCTAAAACTTATATAGAAATCAAGCTGATCATGTATATGAGAGTCATGTAGCTGGAACACTTTATTTCTTATGTTCTTTTAGGACCTGATCCAACTTTGTTAAAATAAATTGAAACTTACTTTAATCAGACAGTAACCAAGTCCTCACTGAGGCCCTTGATCACATATTTTCTACTCAGGGAGGCAGAGTGGTCTCATTCTTCTTGTAAGGGAATGGGAGTCAGGCAACCCAGGTTGCTCTGTGAGTTACCTTGAGAAAGTCACTTAAATGCACTCTGCCTCACTTTGCTACTCTGAAAATATGCCTACCTATTTTCAGCACTTCTCTTTTAAGACACTTGAGATACTCATGTGAAAGATGCTATGTAAGTACAAAGTATTACATGCTGTTATTATAGCAGCTGAGTGGCTAATATCAAATAATATAGAAAAAGTTCTAGGCAAAAAATACAAATAATGGGTTTAGTTGTTTCTATATGTTGTTGCAAACTCTTAGGTTTGCAATGAGGCTGATAACTAAATTAAATACCCAGTATAATGTCAGCAGCTTTCTCTTCTTTATTTCTTTTCTTCTGCCAACCTCTGACATCACAAGAATTTCTCTTGTGGCACTATATCATATTGCTGATCTTGCAGTTTACTCTTTTTACTCACTAGAGGTCAGGGTCATGCTGGCAGATACACAGCTATACACAATACATTCAAATTAATCCATCACCTTGTGACACAGAGGGAGACAGGAGGTTGATATTAATTTTACAAAGGATCAGGAAACTGATACAACAGTTTCTAGGACAATTTAGTAAACACATTTGAAAAAACTCAGATATCAAAAAGCTTTTCAAGCAAGTTATTTAATCACAGAAGTAACATGCTACATCTCCACTTCAGAAGAACATGGATGGAGGAAAAAGGTATGAATTGTGGGACAGCCAGAGTGGTCTGAAAGTTGAGCAGTCACAGCCTTTAATGAGAAAATATTTTTATCAATCAATCAAATCAAAGGGAAGGAATTGCATTAGGAAGACCTTACCCATCACTTTATTTCTGGATTGTACCACATTTTGGGACACATGTTTCTGACAGATCTTTCTCAGGAATTCTTTTGGCTCTCTCACTTTCTTATTACTATTGTTTATTGACTTTAAAAGTTATATGTAAGTAATGGAAAACATTGACTTGCACTAGTCTTTCCTTCTGCTATTTCTATTATGTCCCTAATTATAGGCTAAATCCTGGTCTGCTGTAAGCTGAAAACCTCATTGAAATCAGTTGCATTAAACCAAGTCTGAATTTGACAGTAGGATTTTTTTCCCCACATCTTTTTGTTTTAACACTTGCCTCAGAGCAAACAGAGGATCTGACACAAACATATTAACTAATGTACTTGATTGTTTTGAAAGACATTTTGTTCAGCTTTGTATCTGATTCAATGGTGCAGACAAGCTTGTTTTGTATTTTGCAATGAACCTGAATGAATCTCTGTATTTTTACAGCAATAAAAATAAAACACATATGAATACAGAGGTTTGGTAGAAAGTCCCCTCCCTTAGCTAAATGCCATCTAGGTTCCTTGAAGTGAACCAATCACATCCCCCTCTTTTACCTCCCATTGACCTTAATAGGATGGCAACCATCACTTTGATAATGATAATCCCTTTCACGTCACTGGTAAGCTTTAAGAAGTGGGCATTGTTGCCTGCAGAAAAAATTTAGGGCTTTGGCTCATTTCAGATATCTGTCATACATTTAGCTCAACAAGAAGCAGATTTAGAACTGATACCAAAATGCACTCAGGCTTATAAGGGCTACATGTGTATGAAAATACATTAGTAGAACGTTAAAGGTATAAATTCCCTAATAAATCATACCTAATGCTTTCTGAGACAGGCTGAAATAGCCAAGAGGAAACTTATCTGATAGGTGTAGAAAGTAAACTTTACATAATTTGGAAAGGTCAATTATTTTACACAGTTTCTGACCATCAGAAGTCACCCTGAGTTGGGATCCTCTGACCTGAAGGGGAACACTTTATGCACCATGTTTTTTGTTTTTTTGTTTTTCCCTTCCTAAAATACATGATCCCCCAGATCTAGGTAACTAGACTTTTACCTGAGGGGGAGATGTAATATTATGGAAATTCTGTAGGATGTGGCACCTAAATTTTAATGAGAGAGTTTGAAGTCCCCAGGAGCTAGAAGGTTTTTGATCATTTAAAAATGTAATAGGGGATATTTCTTTGCTTTAAACTAATCTCATGCTGCTTCTTGAGACTTCTTAGAGCTCCAGGACATTTGAAAGTCCTGAGCCACCTTAACCACACCAGGTCTGGCTGTTGTTATTTTCATAGACATCACTGCTATTTAAAAGTTTGCTTTATGGATATACACCGCTACCCCGATATAACGTGACCTGATATAACACGAATTAGGATATAATGCGGTAAAGCAGTGCTCCGGGGGGCGGGGCTGAGCACTCCGGTGGATCAAAGCAAGTTCAATATAACGCGGTTTCACCTATAACGCGGTAAATTTTTTTGGCTCCCGAGGACAGTGTTATATCGAGGTAGAGGTGTAATTCAGACATTCCAGTACAATGTGACATCCTGATATTGTTCCCTGCTTATTCCTCTTGCCTGTTCCAGTTGGCATATTTATTTCCATGTAGTATCTCACCCTATTCCTCTAATATCTGAGGATATGTGGGCACCTGACTTGGCTATTAACCTGTACATAAACATTGCTCATGTGTACTAGTGTTTCACACATCAGTTATATTGTACTACATGGCATTGTGGAATGGTGGTTTCATTGATTTGCATACAGCAAAGCTGGAAATGCAGTGGATGGTTATATGCAACCAACAGCATCAGTAATCTCGTAGGTGGAACCCACTGGGAAAAAATGGACATAGGAATTGTCAGATTGGTCACATCAGTGGTTGTGTTCGTCTGACATCATGACTGCAAGTGGCCAGAAGAAGATGCAAGAAAAACATGTTGAGCATCTTATTATATTTTTTAAAAAATTCACTAGATTACCTTCTGGAGTAGAATTCTACCAATAACTAGCAGCTATTGCCCTGAGTAGTATGAATTACTATGCTTTTCCTCATAGGCTAGCACATACTTTTCTCTCTACCACACAATAAGAACAATTATGTACATCTATGAAATTTGTATAAACTTACCTATATCATTCAAATAATTCTCCCCTCACAGTCAATGAAAGTATTTACATATTCATTTAGAACATTATAACAGACAGTCATATCATAAAAGGTGGTGCATTACTTTACATGTTTCCACAGAAACTGCTGACCTTCTGAACACTGTAAATAATTTACAAAAAAAAAAATAGGGCTGCCAATTAATCGCAGTTAACTCACTCGATTAACTCAAAAAAATTGTGATTAAAAAAATTAATTGCAATTAATTGTAGTTTTAATCACACAATAATAGAATACCAATTAACATTTATTAAATATTTTGGATGTTTTCCTACGTTTTCATATATATTGTATTCTGTGTTGTAATTGAAATTAAAGTCTTATTTTTATTACAAATATCTGCACTGTAAAAATGATAAACAAAAGAAATAGTATTTTACAATTCACCACATACAAGTACTGTAGTGCAATCTCTTTGTCATGAAAGTGCAACTTACAAATGTAGATGTTTTTTGTTTGTTCCATAACTGCATTCAAAAACAAAACAATGTAAAACTTCAGCACCTACAAGTCCACGGAGTCCTACTTCTTGTTCAGCCAATTGCTAAGACAAACAAGCTTGTTTACATTTACAGGACATAATGCTGTCCTCTTCTTACTTAGTGTCACCAGAAAGTGAGAACAGGTATTTGTATGGCATTTTTGTAGCTGACATTGCAAGGAATTTGTGCCAGATATACTAAAAATTCATATGCCCCTTCATGCTTTGGCCTCCATTCCAGAGGACATGTTCCATACTGATGATGCTCATTAAAAAAAAATGTGTTAATTAAATTTGTGACTGAACTCCTTGAGGGAGAATTGTATGTACCCTGCTCTGTTTTACCCACATTCTACCATATATTTCATGTTATAGCAGTCTCAGATGATGACCGAGTACATGTTGTTCATTTTAAGAACACTTTCACTGCAGATTTCATAAAACACAGTGTGAGATTTCTAAAGATAGCTACAGCACTCTGTAGGTTTAAGAATCTGAGTGCCTTACAAAATCTGAGAGGGACGAGGTGTGGAGCATACTTTCAGAAGTCTTAAAAGAGCAACATTCTGAGGTGGAAACTACAGAACCCGAACCACCAAAAAAGAGAATCAACCTTCTGCTGGTGGTATCTGACTTAGATAGTGAAAATGAACATGCATCAGTCCGCACTGCTTTCGCTCATTATCGAGCAGAACCCGTCATCAGCATGGGCTCATGTCCCCTGGAATGGTGGTGGAAGCATGAAGGGACATATGAATCTTTAGCACATCTGGCACTTAAATAGCTTGTGACACCATGTGAATGACCACGCAAATGGCCTGTTCTCACTTTCAGGTGACATTGTGAACAAGAAGCAGGCAGCATTATCTCCTGCAAATGTAAACAAACTTGTTTGACTGAGTGTTTGGCTGAACAAGAAATAGGACTGAGTGGACTTGCAGGCTCCAAAATTTTACATTTGTTTTATTTTTGAATGCAGCTTTTTTTGTACATAATTCTACATTTGTAAGTTCAACTTTCATGATAAAGAAATTGCACTACAGTACTTGTATGAGGTGAATAGTATTTTTCAATTCTTTTGTTTTTTTACAGTGCAAATACTTGTAATCAAAAATAAATATAAAGTAAGCACTGTACACTTCATATTCTATGTTGTAATTTAAATCAATATATTTGAAAATGTAGAAAACATCAAAAATATTTAAATAAACGGTATTCTATTTGTTTAATGGTGCGATTAAGCACGATTAATTTTTTTAGTCGCTTACAGCCCTAAAAATATATATATTCCTATACTTCATTAATTCTGATTCCAGTCACAATTTTTGAAAACATTAGTCAACAGATGTGTTTGTGTGGGTCTACAGGGCTATGTAACAAACTAGTTTTCCTCAAAGACACCACTTCATCTGTTGCTGAATTAAGGAATAGAAATTACGTCCAGATGAGGGTGCAAAAAAGAAGAGTATCCACTCTGGGAAGAAAAGGATCTGAGCATACATTATAAAAAAAATTGGCAAAACAAGTTAAAATATTTTCCTGAAAATTTTCTCTGAGGGGAAAAAAAGAGGAATAATAAATAATACGACAACAGCGTTAGGCAAGACACTTTTGTGATGGTTTTGGGGGGACCCAGGACTATGAGTCACCTTGCTACCCAGTGTCTTCAGGCTGAAGGAGTCTTTCCCATGGCAGCTGGCTGTTAACTTCTTAACACCATCAGCCTTTCAGCCACTCACACTCTCCCCTCTGGGCTATGCCAGCCTTCTCTTCACCTTGAAGGTTAACAAGAATACATGCCAGTCCCACAGCCCCTTTGAAGCATTCACCTTTGATCTCTACTCCCAGGCATAGCTTCTCACAGAAATCCTAGATCTTAAAGGGCAGTGTATTCTAGTGTAGTAGTTTTACCAAAAGTCACTCCTACCGCAAAACATACAGCACTTGTGAGTACTGCAATACATCAGAAGTAGGTTTATTTAAGAAAGAAGAGAAATTCCACTAGAAAAAAGAGTGGTATAAACAAATGGTTACAATTCAATACAAAGTCATGAAATGCAAACCCGGGTCTAGAGGACTTATTAATACTTACCTTTCATATCTAATAACAGATTCTGCCCAAAGTTCAATCTGTTGCAAAGCTGGCTGGCTTGACAGGAACCAGTATGCAAACTTTCATGAGAAAGAACCCCACTTCACAAGATGTTTTCTCAGTGAATGGATATAGAGTGTCCCCATTCCTTCCCCCCCCACCCCACTCTGGGTTATACTGAAACTCTATTCATAGAAAGGGTGATTCTCTGTCTGTTGTAATGTTCCTTTTTTACCTGAAATTGCTTTAGATTGTTTGCAATTCTCTCTGATGGTTTCCCATTCTTTGTCTTGGGATAGAGCAAGGCTAGACAGTTGAGCGGAACTACTTCACCAGCTAACCAGAGAAAAACTAACAACTCTCTCCTGCTTAAATGGACCATTCAAGATATATTAACCCCTGCTGACTAACTTTTACATCCAAGACCATAAAGGTGTACTGTCAAAGTTAAATTATTCCTTAAATATTACCCATTACACACATATCACAATGGTGTGAGTTTTGATACATTAGGAGCTTTCTATAGATACCAAACATATCAGCTTTTATGGATAAATATCTTGCAAAACATGTGTTTGGGTAAGTGAGTTTGTCAGGCCTAAGATGAGAGTTGTTTGCTAAGGACAAGAGGCTCTTTGCCCCTACGTGTCACAGCCTTCACTAACTGTAATTTCAATTTCAATTTTAAAATGCCACAGATCACTAGAACAGCAGCAATTTAAGCCAAGACAGTATATAGAAAAAGCCCATAAAGACCATATTCAGCCACTCTTCAAGTCACCCAAAAACAACTTATGACAGTGTGGCGGTGGCCCCAATGCATGCTCATTTGGTCAGGCATAATGCCACAGGTGAGTCTTGCCTCACTTCTCTCCATGAGAATGATAAACAAGTCTTTTTAATCTAAGAACACCTCCCCCCTTCCAAGGGTCTCATTTTATTAAAAACAACTGAAAGCATAAGTAGGAGCTCACTCAGATACATGTGGGGACATTCAGAGGCTCAGGCTCAGTCCAAGCAGCAGCCTCTGGCTTCTTCCCTCAGGAGACTTTTCTTTCCTGAAACTGTAAACAGTCTCCGTTTCTGGAATCCTTTTCAGTTCCTGCTCTGGTTTATTCCGTTTCAGTCCTTTCTTAAGCAGGAGACCTCAGCGCTCCTCTTTAGAACTGAGCTGCATCAGTTAGTCCCTCACTCCCTCCTTAAACAGGAGTCTTTCTAGCTCTCCTCTCTAGAACTGATTGTCTGGCCCTTCTTAAACAGAATCCCTCATCCGTCCCCTCTGGAGCTGAGTGCTGGATTCAGCAGCTGTCGGGCCTTTACCAGCTTCTCCCTTTGCTGGCCGTTTTTTCTTAACTGGCTTTCCGGGTGCTCAGCAGACCACCTTTTCCTTGTTGATGTCTCCCCTGCTACGAGACGGGAGGTGGTCTTTATGTTGGTCCCCGTCTTCCATCTTATTTCTAATTGGTTAGGAGGATGGGGAGCCTTGGTCCACCCTTTCTTCAAAACTCCTGGTCCTGGGCCCTTAAAGAAAAGTAATGGTATTTCCTACTGAACATTTCTTACTTCCAGGACTGCTTCCTCTCTCCCAGGTCCTTGTATATATAATGACACATTTCAAACTCTTAAAGGCCATGCCACATGGTGCATGAGTTGACCACTAAGCACTATTGCTCTAGGTGATAAACTATCTTGTCACAGACCTCAAGATTAATCTTGGCTAGCAGCTGTCTCAAAAAATGAGCATTCCAAACAATAATAATTTTGTTCTCATGTGGTATTTGTAGCTTATCTGGAAATAATATCGATGTCTGGGCTGTGAGTTTTACAGTCTTCTTCTGCTTAGTCGGTGGACTGCAGGAAGCAAAAATCAGTCATCTTCATTCCTCTTTGAATAGGAATCCAACAATGCCTTACTGCTTATTCCTGCAATAGCAGAGATGTCTCCTTATACAAAGGCCCCAGAATGAATTCCTCAGAAAGAGGCATAAGGATCTAGTCATAGGTGGACTCTGAGGAAGTAGGCAATAGTTAGCTTTAAAAAAAAAAAAATCAATAACTCCCAACCAGGCAAGTGTCAGAGGTGCTACATTAAAATGTATGTTGAGTCTAAAGCAGGGGACGGCAACCTCTGGCACGTGGCTCACCAGGATAAGCACCCTGGCGGGCCGGACCAGTTTGTTTACCTGCTGCCTCTGCAGATTCGGCTGATCGCAGCTCCCACTGGCCGCGGTTCACCGCTCCAGGCCAATGGGAGCTGCTGGAAGCAGCGAGGGCCGAGGGATGTGCTGGCCGCATCTTCCCACCACCCCCATTGGCCCGGAGCGGCAAACTGCAGCCAGTGGGAGCCACGATCAGCCGAACCTGAGGACGCGGCAGGTAAACAAACTGGTCCAGCCTGCCAGGGTGCTTACCCTTGTGAGCCACGTGCCAGAGGTTGCCGACCCCTGGTCTAAAGGGACATATTAAATTTCCAGTGAATTCAATGGAAAGACTACCATTGATTTCATTGGAACTTGGATATGGCTTACAATCCCTGAGGCCAAGCAGCAGAGAAGTAGGAGGAGGAGGAGCCAGACCCGTGGAAGAAAAGAGGACTGTACACTACTTTCCCGATCCTGCTAGGTTGGCCTGTTGATCTGTGACGCCATCTTAATTTTGAGTTGATATGTTATAAGGTATTAAGCTGTGACAATTTATATTACAGTACTGCTAAGAGGTACATTTCTGTCTGATTTATGGTGTTTATTAAATTGATACAAGCTGAGGGCAAGTAGAAGAACATAAATAATAGGGGTGTTAGGCAACATTTATTTCATTTCTTGAATGTGAGGCCTACTATTGAAGGCTTTATGTTTAGTTACCTAAAATAGGCACAAGTATTTTAACCCCAGGTCATAAGTTATACACTATCATGCTGTGAGATAAACAAGTGACCGCATAAGAACAAATACACTAAAGAACTGCAGACAAATTCTTGAAATACGGAGACTTTTGGAGGGCTTTTGCAATATAGAAACTATAGAGATAATGCATTGGCACATATGATTTATTAAGAAACTAATTGATACAAATGGCTTGTATCAGTGGTCAGAAACATAAGTGTGGTCACCCTAAATACCACACATGGATAAAGGCAGGCTTAAATTTATATGGCCAAATAATATGGCCATGGTTCCATGTTGGTGTTATGTACTTTAAGGGTACTAAAGATTTGCCTTAGAATTCAGGTGCATCAGTGTCAAGGCTCCTTCCCCACTCTGAACTTTAGGGTACAGATGTGGGGGCCTGCATGAAAACTTCTAAGCTTAACTACCAGCTTAGATCTGGTCCGCTGCCACCACTCCCAATGTGCTAATTCCCTTCCCTGGGTAGCCTTGAGAGACTCTTCACCAATTCCCTGGTGAGTACAGATCCAAACCCCTTGGATCTTAAAACAAGGAGAAATTAACCATTCCCCCTCCTTTCTCCCACCAACTCCTGGTGGATCAAGATCCAACCCCCTTGGATCTAAAAACAAGGAAAAATCAATCCGGTTCTTAAAAAGAAGGCTTTTAATTAAAGAAAAAAGGTAAAAATCATCTCTGTAAAATCGGGATGGAAAATAACTTTACAGGGTAATCAAACTTAAAGAGCCCAGAGGAACCCCTTCTAGCCTTAGGTTCAAAGTTACAGCAAACAGAGGTAAACACCCTAGTAAAACGTACATTTACAAGTTGAGAAAACAAAGATAAAACTAACACGCCTTGCCTGGCTGTTTACTTACAAGTTTGAAATATGAGAGACTTGTTCAGAAAGATTTGGAGAGCATGGATTGATGTCTGGTCCCTCTCAGTCCCAAGAGCGAACAACCACCAAAAAACAAAGAGCACAAACAAAAACCTTCCCCCCACCAAGATTTGAAAGTATCTTGTCCCCTTATTGGTCCTTTGGGTCAGGTGTCAGCCAGGTTACCTGAGCTTCTTAACCCTTTACAGGTAAAAGGATTTTGGAGTCTCTGGCCAGGAGGGATTTTATAGTATTGTACACAGGAGGGCTGTTACCCTTCCCTTTATAGTTATGACAATCAGTTTCTCCAAATGGTTTCAACTGAATCAGAACTTGCTCTTTCATACGCTCTACTGCAGAGGTGGGCAAACTACAGCCCGTGGGCCACATCTGGCTCGTGGGACCCTCCTGCCCAGCCCCTGAGCTCCTGGCCTGGGAGGCTAGCCCCTAGCTCCTCCCCTGCTGTTCCCCCGCAGCCTCAGCTCACTGCACCACCAGTGCAATGCTCTGGGCAGCAGGGCTGAAAGCGCTTGTCAGGCCGAGCTGAGCAGCTGCAGAGCTGCGGGCTGACCTGGTGCTCTGTGCTGCATGGTGGTATGGCTGGCTCCAGCTGGGTGGCACAGCTGCCTGTCCTGGTGCTCTGTGCGGGGCAGCTGTACTGCTGCCAGCCACCGGTGCTCCAGGCAGTGTAGTAAGGGAGCAGGGAGAAGGGGGGATTGGATACAGGGCAGGGGAGTTTGGGATGGTGGTCAGGGGGCGGGGGTGTGGATAGGGGTCGGGGCAGTCAGAGGGCAGGGAACTGGGGGGTTGAATGGGGGCAGAGGTCCAGGGGGGAGTCAGGAATGAGGGAGGGGTTGGATGGGGCAGTCAGGGGGCAGTCAGAGGCAGTCAGGGGCAGAGGTTCCGGGGGTGGTCAGAGAGGGGTGGTTGGATGGGGCAGGGGTCCTGTGGGGGTCCCGGGGAGCTGTCAGAGGGTGAGAAGCGGCGGGGGTTGGATAGGGGGTGGGGGCCGGGCTACGCCTGGCTGTTTGGGGAGGCACAGCCTCCCCTAACCGACCCTCCATACAATTTCGGAAACCCGATGTGGCCCTCAGTCCAAAATGTTTACCCGTCCCGCTCTACTGACTGATTTTTTCTATCTTGGTTTTCCATAATTCTTAGGGTTTTAGAACTGTTAGCATACACACATATCCTTCTCTCTGAGTATATCTCTTTATGAAGTTTGGTCATATTAATGAATGAACTTATTTAGATAAGAAGTAAAGCATTTATCCTTATTTGTTGGGTGACCAATCAATCCTATAAGCAACACAAATCATGCATGTAGCCACCTGGAGGAAAGCTTTGTGGTAATAATAAGGCCTGTCTTGACAAAACCCTGGCTTGGATGATTTAGTTGGGCTTTGTCCTGCTTTGAACAGGGGGTTGTACTAGATGACCTCCTGAGGTCTCTTCCAACCCTAATCTTCTCTGATTCTATGTATAAATAAATATAAAATAAATAAAAAATAAAAACTGATCAGGCTACAGGACTGTGGGGTAAGTTACAGCACCGTCAGGGAAAGCAAGGCTCTTCTTCTTCTTGATCCTACTTTTAGTAGGTAAAGGTGAGAGGCATGGGACTTGGCTTACGAGGCTTTTGGCAAGGCCTAATTTTCATGAAATGGGAGGTGGGAAGTTAAAGGATGGGTAGGAGGAAAGATTGGGCTCAATCAAAGTGTTCGTTTTCTTCTTATTCTATCAACAAAAGATGCAATTATAACCCAAAGATTTGAAAATGTCTATATGTGTAAAGGTCTATGGGGTAAAGAGAAACAATCCTGAGAGAAGATGTTTTCTGGATTATAGTAAAGCACCCTGCTTCACTATGTGTGCAGAACAGGCACCTAACTGATTCTGCTGTTGCCGAAAATAAAAACCAGGTTTACACCATCTTATTGCTAAGAATGCTAAAGCCTGCACCAGGCATACTTCAGCTTTGCCCCGAAGAATAGAGTTCAGTTCATACTGTACTTAACAGCTATAAATTGGCACCAACTGTGAAGCTGACTGTTCCCAGGGGAAAAGAACTGGAAAGAATTAATGCTCTTCTTTTTCTTCTGCCTCAACCATTGTCACATTATTTTCATTTTTCTGCTGGTAGTTTAAGAAATGATACTTCATAAGGAATCTCACATTAGAGACTTAGCAATTTCCCATTTCTTTCCTATTAGTCCTTAAAGAAAAAAAGCTAGTATGAGATATATCTTCAACTGTAGGAGCTGGATTAGACTGAATTAAAGAAATCAGGGTAATGAGAGCTAATTTTTCATTCAAAGAAATTGAGGAAAAATGCAGACAAGTGAATAATTTAAGAGTACAGAACTCTTCAATAGAATTCCAGAAACCAAATAGCAAATGGGGGCGGGGGTGGGGGGGCGAGGAAGAGTAATCGAGTAATCTCTGATAGTGTAATTACAAAGGCTTCATGGAGAGACTTTATTAAGCCCTAGAGGATCGGGCCGTGCCCACCCTACAAAGTTCATTTGATGCAAGTTCCGTCAGCAAATAGCTACAAACTGTTGTATGTTACTCATGCACATGCGTGCTTGGATGCTTGCATCAGCACTGTGGATCCTTGCCACAAGTGGTTGTGTTGATGTAAAATATTGTGCACCTTCATTAGGTATGCCAGTGTACCACACCACACCATAGGTCTCAATGGCACATTTTTGCAGTTCATTGTGGGATGTGATTGGTTCACCCTGGGATTCTGGGAGCTGGGGTCAAGTTACCTCCATCCCAGTTTATCCATCCCATAATGCCTATTAAATCCCTTAATTTTTAAATCTTTTTTTATTTTTTTATTTTTTTTTAAAAAACAACCTCCCATAGTCCTGTATGCTGCATTGGTCTCTTCTGTCTCTGACAGAAAATTCTCATTAGTTTTGCTAATACACTATTCTCCTCTATCTGCAGAACTTGAATGAGTATTACTACAACTAGGTGTGCAAAGAAGAAGTTGCAAAGATGTACAAGCGTAGTAATTGCATGCTGATGGATACAGCAACAAATTGCCAGATTGCTGCTGGAATTCACTGAGCAGCTCCATAGGGTAGCTTGTCTCTTCAGGGCCCAAGAAATGAGAAGTGATTATTGGGCAGCAGGTTTTGGATGATAAGAGTGGCTACAGTACATTCAGATGCAAAAGGCCACATTCCTGCATCTGTGTGCCAAATTCGTCCCAGCCCTCTCTGGCGCAGGGACGCCAAAATGAGCGCTTCATTGACAGTGAAGAAAACTGCTCCAGCAACTTCCAACACTGGATTGCTACTGGTCAGTGACCAATCAATTTGGACTTGGAAAATCCACAATTGGGACTATTGTCATCCCAGTATGTAAGGCCATTAATTGTCTCCTAATACACAGACTTGTGACTCTGCAGGAAATACATAGATGAATTGGCAGCAGTGTGTTGCTGGAATTGCACTGGGGTGATTGATGCCAGAATGGGGAAGATATGTACCACAAATCCACCATGCATCAATGGATAGGGATACTTTTCTATGTTTTTGCAAGCAGTGGTGGGTTACCAGGGACCCTTAACTGATATCAGTGTGTACTGGTCAGGGAAGGTCTATGACTCTTGCATCTTAAAGAACACAGAACTTTTTCAAAAGCTGCAAGCGGGAACATTTTTCCTCAACCAATCCATTAACATTTGTAATGCTGAAATTCCAATCCTGATGCTGATGCTGGGAGACCCAGACTACCCCTTGATCATGAAGCTGTATACTGACCGCCTTGACATCTCCAAGGAGAGATTCCCCACCTTTGTAGTTGGGGGGAAAAAGACTGTTGAACGGGCTTTTGATAAATTGAAGAGTCACTGGCAATGTTGTCTCACTAGATTGGAGCTCAGTGAGGCCAACATCCCCATGGGTATTGTGTGTGTAGTGTACTACACAATAACTGTGAGGTAAAGGGGAAAGTCCTGGGGGGATGGAAGAATGAGGTGTCCTGGCTAGCTGTTGAATTTGAACAGCCAGACAAGGGTTATGAGAAGAGCCCAGCATGGAGCTGAACAGCTGAGGGAGGCGTTAAAAGATCATTTTAACCTTTGTGTTTGTTGTCTGAGCAGACCCATGATGTTCTGGTGCTTTTTCTAATGTACCTCTTGATCCTTTTCCCGCTCCTGCAGGAGCCAATGCCTCCATTCTCAGTCCTTTTCCATGGTCTCGGTCATATGGCCCCTCCACGCTCTGTGTTCACAGTCTGAAGCCATAGAGGATCTCGCTGAACATATCCTCCCATGGCCTCATCTTTCTCCTCCTTATCAGGGTCAGATGGCTGCCAGGCCAGAGACTACTCACTAAAACAGTCAGATACGGCATTAGATTTACAGTCAAAACAAAAAGGGAACGGAAAGTCTCAAAACTCGCTTGCAATAATCCCATAGATACCCTTAATGTTAATTAGAGAGAAAAGGTGGGTGAGGTAATTTCTGTTATTGGACCAACTCCTGTTGGTGAGAGAGACAAGCTTTCGGGCTCACATAGAGCTTTTCTTCAGGTCACATTTAATGTTATTGTCACTTTTGCTTTGGGGTGCCTTGCTACAACAGCACTCTGCAGCTCAATCCACGGTGAGTATGGCCTTGCCTACCAGGAGGTGAGTTCTGTTGCATGGAGGCATTAGAAGCTGGGTAAGTGAATAGCAGGGGCGCCAAGTGGGGAGGAAGGGGAAGGTGGATGCTCCGCCCCTCCTCCCCGAGTTTCATACAGGAGGTTGTGCCAGCTCCCAGGTGAAGCTCTTAACTACAGCACAGCATTAGTGTGAAATGTAAGTTCTGCAGAGGAGATGTGCCCCTGGGGCAGGGAGTCAGTATTTTGTTTACAAACAGAGGCAGGGTGATTAAGATAAGAAAGGGCTGGTGATTAAATTAAGTATCTGGAAGTCTAGCCTGCAAAACAGGAATGGGGGGGGAGAGGGTTGTTTTAGAGGGAGTGCAGGGGACTCAGAAAAAATACAGCCAAGCCCTCTCAGCCAAGGTTACATTTAGAAAAGGGAATGATTTGGGGGTGTAGGTGAAAAGAAGGGGCCAAAACCAAGGGAAGGGATAGCAGTGGTACAGAGAAGTTCCCACTCTACCTGTGGTATTTATGTGGCTCCATCACGGTAGTAACTGAGCACCTCACAATGTCTAAATTATTTCTCCTCACAGCCCCTTGCTGAGGTAGAGCAGAGTTGTTATCCCCATTGTACAGGGGGGGCACTGAGGCAGACTAAACACCAGATTTTCAAAGGTATTTAGCCACCTAAGCTCAGTGGTTTGAGCATTGGCCTGCTAAACCCAGGGTTATGAGTTCAATCCTTGAGGGGGCCTTTCAAGGCTGTATCCCCACTTTGAACTTTAGGGTACAAATGTAGGGGCCTGCATGAAAACTTCTAAGCTTATCTACCAGCTTAGCTCTGGTCCGCTGCCACCATCTCAAGAATTCCCTCCCTGGGAAGCCTTGAGAAACCTTTCACCAATTCCCTGGTGAACACAGATCCAAACCCCCTTGGATCTTAAAATAAGGAGAAATTAACCATCCCCCCTCCTTCCTCCCACCCTCCTTTCACCAACTCCTGGTGAATACAGATCCAAACCCCCTTGGATCTTAAAACAAGGAGAAATCAATCTGGTTCTTAAAAAAGAAGGCTTTTAATTAAAGAAAAAGGTAAAAATCATCTCTGTAAAATCAGTATGGAAAATAACTTTACAGGGTAATCAAACTGAAAGAGCTCAGAGGACCCCCCCTCTGTCTTAGGTTCAAAGTACAGCAAACAAAGATAAACACTCTGGCAAAAGGTACATTTACAAGTTGAGAAAACAAAGTAAATCTAAGACGCCTTGCCTGTCTTTTTACTTACAAGTTTGAAATAGGAGAGACTTGTTTAGAAAGATGGGGAGAACCTGGATTGATGTCTGGTCCCTCTCAGTCCCAAGAGCGAACAACCCCTTAAACAAAGGATACACAACAAAAGCCTTTCCCCCCCCAAGATTTGAAAGTATCTTGTCCCCTTATTGGTCCTTAGGGTCAGGTGTCAGCCAGGTTACCCAAGCTTCTTAACCCTTTACAGGTAAAAGGATTTGGAGTCTCTGTACACAGGAGAGCTGTTTCCCTTCCCTTTATAGTTATGACAGGGCCATTTAGGGATCTGGGGCAAAAACAAAACAAACAAACAAACAAACAAAAAACTGTCAGGGACAGTACTTGGTCCTGCTAGTGAAGGCAGGGGACTGGACTCAATGACCTTTCAAGGTCCCTTCCAACTCTATGAGATAGGTATATCTCCATATATATATATATATATACACACACATACACATAGTGGAATTTTCAAAAGTGCCTAGAAGGTTAGGTGCTTTGTAAACCACTAGATACGTAGCTGCATCTTTGGGTGCTTAAAGACCTTTGAAACTCTGTCCCTAAGGCACTGGCCTGAGGTCATACACAAAGTCCACAGGGGGAGTAGAACCCAGGGCTTTCTGGGCTAGCGCTTTATCCAGCAGACCAGCTTCTCTCTCTGGTGTATGCTACAAAAAAAAAAAAAAAAGAGGAATCTGATAGATGGGAGCAAAACCAAGGTGGCCAGTTCTCTGAGACTCCAGCAAACGGTCCCAGGAGGTTAGGATGGAGGTCATGGTTGACAGCATGAAAATCAGCACTGAGATCAGGAAGGATGGAGAATGAGAGTCAGATGAGAGGAGATCACTTAACTCCCAAGAGGTGGCAGGTTCTGCCCCATGCTGGGTTGTAGAGCAATGGCTGCTGTGCAATTTTACATTTTAACTGAAAACCATTTTGTTCAGTCATTTTTTTGTTCTGAGTTTGAGAAAAGGAAGGAATCAGAAAGTGTCATTAAGTATCAGATGTGTTTATGCCTCAAATTCTTAGGTTTTCAGTTGTATCCAGGCCAATTCCATAACAAAGAACAGAAATTGCATCCACAGAGTCCATAAAGTCGACGATTATTGTCATGATTTGTATTATTCATTGGGCACCATCTGTGTGCTCAGCACTGTTCAGAATACGGCAGACAATATAGTCCCTGAGAGCCCATGTGTATAAAATGTGTAACCCTGGATAAGATGGCTCAGATATTTAAGTATGAAGTGTATAGTTATTAAGCACAGGTTAATATCTATGAGGCCTGGTCTACACTAGGCTTTTATGTCGAATTTAGCGCCGTTATATCGAATTAACCCTGCACCCGTCCACACCAGGAAGCCATTTAGTTCGACATAGAGCTCTCTTTAAATCGATTTCTGTAATCCTCCCCAACGAGAGGAGTAGCGCTAAATTCGACATGGCCATGTCGAATTAGGCTAGGTGTGGATGGAAATCGACGCTAATAGCTCCGGGAGCTATCCCACAGTGCACCACTCTGTTGACGCTCTGGACAGCAGTCCGAGCTCGGATGCTCTGACCAGCCACTCCCCCAGGAAAATTTGAATTCCTTTTCCTGTCTGGGCAGTTTGAATCGCAGTTTCTGTTTGGACACCGTGGTGAGCTCAGCAGCAGTGGCAACGATGCAGAGCTCTCCAGCAGAGATGGCCGTGCAATCCAATAGAAAGAGGGCCCCAGCATGGACGGATCGGGAAGTCTTGGATCTCATCGCAGTGTGGGGCGATGAGTCCGTGCTTTCGGAGCTGCGCTCAAAAAGACGGAATGCAAAGATCTATGAGAAGATCTCTAAAGCCATGGCAGAGAGAGGCTACAGCCGGGATGCAATGCAGTGCCGCGTGAAAATCAAGGAGCTGAGACAAGGCTACCAGAAGACCAAAGAGGCAAACGGACGCTCTGGATCCCAGCCCCACACATCCCGTTTCTACGAGGCACTGCATTCCATCCTAGGTGCGGCCGCCACCACCACCCCACCCCTGACCGTGGACTCTGAGGATGGGATATTGTCCGCGGCCGGTTCCTCAGCGGACGGGGAAGAGGAGGAAGGAGATGAGGAGGACGAGGCAGTAGACAGCGCTTACAACGCTGATTTGCCCGACAGCCAGGAGCTCTTCATCACCCTGACAGAGATCCCCTACCAACCCTCCCCAGCCGTTACCCCAGACACAGATTCGGGGGACGGATCAAGCAGTAAGTGTTTTAAATATCTAAACATTTATTTACAACATAACTGGCGTATTTAAAATATTAACATTAGCTAAAGTGCTTTAAAACATGTAAACATTTATTTGCAACAAAACAGGAAGATTGAAAATATGAACAGTGGGTAAAGTGCTTCAAAACATGTAAACAGTAAAGTCAAACAAAAGGGGAATCAGTGCAAAGTGTATCATGATTTGTCTTTTTTTGGGCGCCTCAATATATAGTCCGAACCATTTTCAAAAAATTGCACAATGTCCGCTTCATGATTATAATGCCCAAAACCCTGCAGTCATTTGTCCCTCCAAGGGCACCTAAGCCAGGAACTGGTCAATGTAACCGGGGATAGAGGCGAGATCCTCCGGGGAGAACTCCTCATACACCTCCTGCAGGTGTTTTTCCAGCCTCATCAGCAGGTTCCTGGGCAGGGAGAGCTTATTAGGCCCCCCGTTGTAGGACACGTTTCCCTGCCACAACGCCAGCAGGTACTCCGGGATCATGGCCTTGCACAGCAGTGCAGCAAATGGCCCCGGTTTCTGAAGGCTGTCCCGGAGCATCTTCTCCTTCTGGCTCTCGGAGACCTTCAGGAGGGTGATGTCTGGCATGGCTCCCTGCTGTGAATTAGGTATGGGAAAGTTAGTATTGGGACTGCTTGCCCGTCCCTTTATAGAACTGCAACCGCCGGTTTACAGCCACGCGGTTTACAGCCGCGAGGGGGTGGGACAGGGGCAGAGTTCATGCTTGCAGGATTGCTGCCAGCAGAGACTCGCATTGCTTTC
>NW_020664561.1:22593362-22716944 GCF_002925995.2 Terrapene triunguis | reverse complement strand
CTTGGTCATTGGACAGGACAGTCACCTTTAGCAGGGGGCAGGTGCAGCAGCAGGGCACATATACAGTGCAGTGACTAGTTATCCTGGTCAGTCTGTGAGGTGGTTTTCATGTTTTGTGTGGTGGGGGCGGTGGTGTTGCTCTGTGACTTGGTGGCGGGGGAGGGCAGTTACAGATCTTATGCAGCGGTCCTTACCCTGCATCACAGAGCCGCGCAGCAGGGGATCTGTAACCCTCCTCCCCCTGCAAGACAGTCACATAGCCGACACATACACGCAGTCCCGGCCAGGAGGGCTGGCAGGCTCCGTTGAAACAACCAGTCCACCACCGCGGAGCCTGTCATTCCTGGAGTTTAGAGGCATCATTTGCATCACAACCCTAAACCCGCCCCCCGCCACAGTCTGTGTCACAGGTTTAAAACATTCCCGCGAAAACAGTAATAAAGACAACGGTGTCCATTAACAAAACAGAACAGATTTTATTTTTTGGGAAGGGGGTGAAGGGGGTATGTAAGTGGAGAGGATAGTCGACGGCAACTGGGTAAAGAAAGGGGGGCAAGTTCTGCCTCTGTGTCCACAAACTTAAAAGTCACTGGGTACCCTGCTCAGCCTTGAAACTGGCTTTCAAAGCCTCCCGGATGCACAGCGCGTCCCGCTGGGCTCTTCTAATCGCCCGGCTGTCTGGCTGGGCGTAATCAGCAGCCAGGCTATTTGCCTCAACCTCCCACCCCGCCATAAAGGTCTCCCCCTTGCTCTCACAGAGATTGTGGAGCACACAGCAAGCTGCAATAACGATGGGGATATTGGTTTCGCTGAGATCACAGCGAGTGAGTAAGCTTCTCCATCTCCCCTTGAGACGGCCAAAAGCACACTCCACCACCATTCTGCACTTGCTCAGCCGGTAGTTGAAGAGTTCTTTTTCTGTGTCCAGGGCGCCAGTATAGGGCTTCATGAGCCAGGGCATTAGCGGGTAGGCTGGGTCCCCGAGGATCACTGTAGGCATCTCCACATCCCCCACAGTTATCTTGTGGTCCGGGAAGTAAATACCTTCCTGCAGCCGTCTAAACAGACCAGAGTTCCTGAACACGCGAGCGTCATGAACCTTGCCCGGCCATCCGACGTAGATGTTTGTAAACCGTCCCCGATGGTCCACCAGTGCTTGCAGCACCATTGAAAAGTAGCCCTTTCTATTGATGTACTGGCTGGCCTGGTGGCCCGGTCCCAGGATAGGGATGTGAGTCCCATCTATAGCCCCACCGCAGTTTGGGAATCCCATCGCAGCGAAGCCATCTATGATGGCCTGCGCGTTTCCCAGGGTCACTACCTTTGACAGCAGTACCTTGACGATTGCCTTGGCTACTTGCATGACAACAACCCCCACGGTAGATTTGCCCACGCCAAAGTGGTTCGCGACTGACCGGTAGCTGTCCGGCGTTGCAAGCTTCCAGAGGGCTATGGCCACTCGCTTCTGGACAGTCAGGGCTGCTCGCATGCGGGTGTCCTTGCGCTTCAGGGCAGGGGACAGCAAGTCACAAAGTTCCAGGAAAGTGCCCTTCCGCATGCGAAAGTTTCGCAGCCACTGGGATTCATCCCAGACCTGAAGCACTATGCGGTCCCACCAGTCCGTGCTTGTTTCCCGGGCCCAGAATCGCCGTTCAACAAAATCCACATGCCCCATTGCCACCGTGATGTCCTGGGCGCTGGGGCTCGTGGTTTCTGACAGCTCTGTGCTACTCTCCGACTTCAGGCCCTCACGGCGGTGCCGTAGCCTCCTCGCCTGATTACTCTGCATCTGCCTCAGGGTAAGGTGTATGATAAGGTGCGAGGCGTTGAGAACGGCCACAACTGCAGCGATGGTCGCAGCGGGATCCATGATCGCAGTGCTGTGGCGTCCGCGCTGTCACTGATCAAAAAGTGCGCGAACTGATTTCCCGCCGGCGCTTTCAGGGAGGGAGGCAGGGCGGTAGTGACTGACGGATGACGACAGTTACCCAAAAGCACCCTCGCCACATTTTTTTACCCAGAAGGCATTGGGGGCTCGACCCAGAATTCCAATGGGCAGCGGGGACTGCGGGAACTGTGGGATAGCTGCCCACAGTGCACTGCTTCCAATGTCGACGCTTTCCCTGGTACTGTGGACTGACAAAGTCGAATTACTGTCCTTAGTGTAGACACACACGTTCGACTTTCTAATATCGATTGCACATATTCGATTTAACTAAAATCGAACTACTCTCGTAGTGTAGACATACCCTGAGTGGAGGCTCTGATGGCAATAGGAGTTTTACTGGATTAAGGACTAGAAGATTTGACTCTCCAACTTTCTTTTTAGAGGAAGAACTGCCCAGAGCTCCTGTACCTGTTTATTTTCCTTTCCTGCCTGCAGTGGCCCTGATATACCTCAGAAGTCTCAGTTTTTGTCTCAAGTTTAAAATATAGAATTTTCTTGGTGCTTGGTTTTAAATATTCTCCTGTGAGAACTGTAACTGAATCAGTGTAATGTTGTGTTTAAGAGCCTTCTGGAAAGTAACTAACCTTTAAATAGAAGTAAAAATAGTGTTGCCAACACTAATGATTTTGTCATGAGTCTTATGATAATTGTTTTCCTTAAAGCCCCAGCTCCTGGAGTCAAGTGAATGTGTGATGATTTCAGCCTTCATTCTTAAAGAAAAATGAAGTTTCTAGCCCTCGTGGCTGTGGAGAAAGCTTCAAAATGTGACTCACAATGCATCCTAAAGGCTCAAAAAGCAGAATGGAAATAAAGACACCACCAAATCTATTATTTTTATATAATCTCATGATTTTAAAGTCGATCTCATGATTTTTGATGAGCCTGATGCATGATTTTTGAACATTTGGGATTGGCAATACTGTGAAAGTGACTTGAAAGTGTCAGTTTCACTCCTGGTTAAGGTTAGTTTCTAGTCTATTATTTTTAGTGAGTTTTCTATTTCTTTATCCAGGATTCAGTATATAACTAGAATAATAATTAAAATCCATTGGTGCATGGATACAACTCTCAGGATCTTTCCAACATCAACCAATGCATTGACACTGCACTTGCAGAAAAGATGATGGGAGATGTTTTACCCCCAATGCTGAGGAAGAATAGTAGGAATAGACTGTCCAATGACACAGCCATCCAGGCCACTTAGTCCTTTGCTCCTGCCCTACCAACAGCAAATGCATGTAATAAATTACTTTCTGTTCATTTCTCTTTATAGGAATTCTGGAAAGAGCCTTAAGGTAGAAAGACCGGAATGTTGAAGCAATTTATAAATTCACCACTGTGAATAGCCAGGCTTTATTCTAAGAAGGGAGACACTGATTTGTTTGTGAGTTCAAGTGATAATAAATACAATATATATTTGTCAGTAGAATAACGTTGCTAGCCTATTATCTAAGAATTTCAGTGGCTCTGAGAAAGAAAATGTCACTGATTATTCAGCTCAGTTCAAGATCAACCTTGTTGCTTCAGAACTGCTTCACTCCTTTCCATGTATTGCTTAATTGTAAGGATAAGACAAAATGAGATGGCTCTGAAGCATTTGTGTCAAAGGCCCAACACAAAAGTTGATTGTGATAATTCTCCCTTTGGAGAAAGGAACATGAATGAAGGATTTAAAAAGCCAGCATCTCTACACAGCAGTCACTTGACAACCAGCTATTGATCAGGAGTGCAGGACCATCACTTTCAGACTTTGACCTACTGCCAGCTGCAATCTAGGAACAACTTCCAAATATTCTTGGAACTATTCACTGCTCTGAAGACAAGTGCTTTTTTTGAAAATAAACACATGAAAGTGATGATGGCTTCCCTGACAACATTTCTACTATTAAAAGTTGCAAGTACAGCTCTAATCTGTTGGCTACTTTCTCTGTTTGCCAAACTTGTACCCAGAAATCATTTAAACTAACTCACAAGCATTTTCTTCAAGAGACTGTCCACGGGGTCTTTTCTGCCCTTTCCTGTGCATTCATTGTTATACCATTCTGAGACATCAAAGGAAAGTAGAAAAAGATATTGCTTACAAGACAATTGAATTTTCTTTCCCCTATGATAATGGGGGAGGAGAGGGGCAGATATTCAAAGATATTTAAGCACCCAAAGATGCCTACTGGGATTTTTCAAAAGTGCTTACATGGTTTAGGTGCCCACCTCCCTTAGGCATCTAACCTGTTTAGGCAGTTTTGAGGAGCAAGGACTTGAACACATGCTTGCCACCTTTCAGAAGAGTTCCTTGAACATTGGCTATGGCATATTCTGGGGTAGGTGTCTCTCAATCTCTCTTATAGGACCACAGATAGTGAGAATGATTCTACAACCCAGTGGTTAGGGCACTTACCTGAAAGCCCCTGGTTGCAGCCCACGCTCCAATAAGTAAGTACAGTATGTTATACAAAGTGGAAAAGCTTCAACAGGAGAGGCAGAAAGACCCACCCCAGAATATCCCAGAGATTAGGGCACTCACTTGTAGGAAACTTGGGTTCATGTTCCTGTTCCCCAACAAGCAGGATCAGGATTTGAGCCTGGATCTCCTACATCCTGGGTCAATGCTCTAACCGCATGGCTACCTGCAGGGCCGGCTCTAACTTTTTTGTGGCTCTAACCTGGGGTGGCAAAAAGGAAGAGCGCCGCCCCGCGGTAACACCCCCTCCCCCCAGCGCCGCGCCGCCCCCCCCCCCCCCCCCCCCCCCCCCACAGCCCTTCGCCAGGCCGCCCAAACCCCGCCCCCCACCCCCTGAGCACTGCGTTGCGCCGGGCCGGGCCAGGCCGGGCCGCCCAAACCCCCGGAGCACCGCGCCGGCCAAACCCCCACCCCCCAGCGCCGCGCCAGGCCACCCAAACCCCCCGAGCCCCGCACCGGGCCGTCCAAACCCCTGCCCCCACAGAGCGCCAGGCCGGGCTGCCCAAACCCCCGCCCCCCCCAGTGCCGCACCACTGAAGCCCCCACTCCCCCCCAGCGCCACACCGCACCACGCCACCGAAACAAAAAGAAAAACCCTCGAGCGCTGCCCCACCGAACAAAAACAAAAACACCACGAGCACCCCCCGCCACCCCAACATTGGCCACCCCTTATAAGGTGCCCCCCCAAGCACGTGCTTGGTCGGCTGGTGCCTGGAGTTGGCCCTGGCTACCTGGTAAAAGTGGAACACTGTCAGCAGCTCCTCTTTTTTGGGGGGAGGGGGGGATGTGTGAAAAAGGCTGACCTGGTTTAGGGACCTAACGCTAGAAGCACTTTCACAGCTGTGAATCCCAAACTGAGGCAATTTACAGCACTGCAACTTTCTCGCTCAGGGGTGTGAAAAAACACCCCCCTGAGTGCAGCAAGTTACAGCGCTGCAAAGCGCCAGTGTAGACAGTGCGCCAGTAGCTACGCCCCTCGTGGAGGTGGCTGTGCCATGGCCACACAAGCCACATTAAAGTGCTGCCGTGGCAGCACTTTAGCATTGCCAGTGTAGACTAGCCCAGAGGTGCATGTCTCTCATTAGGCTCCTAACTCCCTTTGGGGCATGAGGTTTAAGCCATACGCCTCTTTTCAGCATTTTCTATTGCTTAACGTAGGTGACACTGCACTCAGCTTACTGGCTTTTGTGGCTCTCATTCCTAGATTTCTAACTCACTGTGCATTGTATGGGGAGCCTGAGCACCTATGTCAGGGCCTTAGATTCCACTAGGCAGCAGCATGACTAAAAGTTAGGTGCCTAGGTGTACATCCACATAGGGTGTTGCCAAGCCTATCTGCATCATGTGCCCAGATACAGGCCCTTGCTCCCTATTTTTTTTTTCTAGTAAATGTTTTCACATGTGACTGGAAACAAAATATGCATGACTAAATCAGGAATCAGATGCTTTTTGCAGCACAGATGGCTTGTGAATTGCATAGCCCACCTATCCAAGTGTGGCAAGTGTTGGCGCAAATCTTGTAGGACAATCAGTCCCCATGGGATCAATGTAACATTTATGCACTTTCCCAATTCCACATCTTTGCTAAGAAAATAGACCATGCCACCTAGCCAAAACAAAATATGTTGTAAGGCAGTTAGCCCCTTAGGAATGAGGTCATGGGACATACTGACCATGCACAGACCCTTCCAGGCAGTGATGTGCCATCTACATATGCAAGGAATGCACAGCATACCGAAGCAGCTGCATGTAGTTCAACCAGTGTCCCATATGGCAGATCTGGTCTGTGGGACGATTCAATCTGGCCCTCATAGAGGATGACATTTTGTGTGCACCGTGACCTTTCATGTACTATACATGCAAGGGCACACCACATGGGAAGACACCATTTTGGACCATCTGAGGCAACAAGTAAATTGTTGTATGCCTTACTAGAAAGGTCATGACCCGTCACTGCTTCCAAATGCTCCTGTGAGGGATAGAGGGGACTAGGCCCTTCCCCAGATGAGTGACAATGATTAGGGGGAAGGGGCTCTGCCACTGTGCTTGAAGAGGGATAGTCCTAGCAAATAGTCCTAACTATAATGTACAACAAGAAAATGAGGGAACCCCACCCTGGAAATTAGGAAGTGGGGAAAGTAGCAAAGAAGCATCAAGTTCCTACTTCAGGTTAATGTGTGATAATATGTCTGAATAGAAAAGGGTTGGGTGTGAATTATCATTGAAATGACATAATTGTTTAATTCTAAGGTTATAAACTTACTGTTGGTTAAACTGTCATTGTCATAAAGTCTGACTGTCAAATGAATAAACTTGTACTAAGGATTCATAATTCCTTAGTCAGAATAGTATAAAATTAGAATGGAATTTATCACTGACATTTATCATTTATATGTCAATTTATTGGGATTTGATCAATTACCTCCAGATAAATGTTAATATCCCATGAATAATTCATTCCTTTTAACTTTGCAAATACTCTTAATTTAACCACCTTTATTTTCTTTGTGTAACTTATTATATTTATCTCTAGGGTCTATTTTGATTGATTAAACCTAGCTAAAATAAGAATTCGTACTTTAGCTAAGCAACCCCGAATTCAGGGAATTCAAGGAACTACACACTATTGGTAACTGACTAATTAAAATTCATCTCTGTGTGGCTTATACTATTCTGATTAAATGCCCTACGCCACACACACTATTGTAATAATCTTTGTACAAAATATGGTACAAAATAGGGTATAATTTGAAAACTAAACTCAGTGGTCAATAATATCATGATGAAATGTGTGCAGCAACATTATTGACAATCTTTCTAAACCAGTAACTTGGTAACATTCCCAATAAAGTTGATAGGTCATGAAAACCCTGAAGCTGTAGTTAAACAAAAACATTTTGTCATGATCTATTTTGCCCTATATAGGTTTTGCCTTACAGTAGTTAAAAAGAAATGGAAGCAGCAAAACCCACAATACACCTGAACAATACACAAATGTACTTGGTCTCAATAAAGACACTGGATTTATGGCTTATTAAAACAATCTGTAACCTAGGAAGCCACCACCACCCCTTTTGTCCTATGACACAGGCAGTAACAGGCCACTTCACCTTGAATGGTTCTTTAGAATATGTGCTAACTATTCAGACTAAACCATCTGTCTCACCTTGCATTTTGCTGTGATACTCTGAGTACCTTTCCCAGACCTTTCAAGCTCTGTGAAGCTTGAAAGTTTGTCTCTCTCACCAACAGAAGTTGGTCTAAGAAAAGCTATTATCTCACTCCCTTGTGTCTAATACACCTGAACTCCATTTTTAGCCTTGGTTTTCATAGTTTTATATTTCAAGGGGGGTTTCTTTCAAGAAAGGCATTTAAAATAAGGACAGTATAAGAACAGTATTCTCAGCATTTTTTCAAACAAACTTCAGGGCCATAAATAATTTCTAATTCCTATCCAGGTCACAATGCCCTTATTTCCATTCAAAGTTTACCAGTCTGCAGCGGATTTCCCCTTTTTCAAAATGTATTTTCATCTGAGAACATCGCATCGTGCTTAACACTCTTCTGAGAAAGAGTGGCTAGCATTTTATTGGTTGAATATTTCTGAAGTCATTGTCTACACAAGTCAGATATTCTTTATGTTGGAAAGAATGCACTATGAGTCTGACGCAAAGCCCACTGACATCAACAAAAGCCTTTCCTTTGATTTCAGTAGGCTTAGCTGCCTGATTCACTGAACTCTTCCTCCTCCTTCCATACTAACAAGTTCCCTTCTCTTGATTATCTTTGCCTATGACTTCTTTACTTTTGCTTTTCCCTGGTGGAGCATAGATTATGTAGCTTATAATGGTTGTGTCCTACTCTAATGAAAGGGTTGAAATCCTGGCCAGTGGCAAAACTCTCATTGACTTCAGTGAGGTCAAGATTTCACCCTGTGTTGTTCTTTGCATTAAAGCAATGAGAGCTTGTATTTTAAAACTGCATTTTTATTTAAACATAACTAACACAATAGCAGGCAAAGATTGGTATAGGCTGCAGTCCAAAAATGTGCAGTCCAAAGATGGAAGATGCCCTTTTGTCTCTGCACCTATAACTTACATCCTTTCAGAAAGACAGCTTCTCCATACATCCTCAGAGTACAATAGCTAAAAAAAAGTTCTCTATACATTCAAAAGCAATGTGCTGTTCCAAGCCATATTTTCCCTTAGTTGTATAAATGTTTCCATTACCTTTAATCCCAGGCTAGCAAGAGCTGGGAGGGGTTACTGAGTAGTTACTCATATGTATTAAGTCTTTCAGAACTAAGTTCTGAAGGCCTAATCTACTGTACTGTAAAGTCAATGGGAATTTTCCATGAACTAATGGACATGAAAGCAAACAATAAGACTGATTGTTCATATTTCATGATAAATAAACCACAGCTGCCATGGGATTGTAGTTCTGTTACAACATCTTTAAAAAAAAAAAGTATCCAACAATTTTGGGACAGGAGAGATTTTTAAAGACTGGACAATGCATATTACAAATTTCAAAAACAAGTCTGCTGTTATATTGCGTGTATCTATAAGCTATCTTTCTCCAGGTGTCCTGTGCTTAATATACTGTACTTCTAATAAAACAAAGCTAGTGGTCCTATGGTCTGCAGATTTTCAGATTTATAAATTAGGTTGCTTTTCCCTTGTTGATAAATTAGATCAGGAAAGGATGATCTATTCTTCAGATAGCACCAAAATGGATTATCACAACATCAAATACAGATTCTCTCTTGAGAGAAATGCCTCTTAAAGCTAGCTTGACTAATGATACACAAATCCTAAATTAAAGGCATAGGGGTCAAAAGGACTCAAGAAGTCATGAGAAATGGACTAATTATATTCCAAACATGATATTCAAAATTAGAAACCAAGTGAAAAATGGAAATAGCTTCTAAAGACCAACTTCTGCATATCTATTTCCTGCAGCTGTCTGCTTTTTACCCAGAATATTACATCTGCAGGGATTTAAAAACAAAAACAAAATTAATGACTTTTTTTTTTCTGGCATAAAGACCTTAGATTGGTTATATAGACATTTATGTGAATTAGTTCTAACTGACACTGGCTGTATTTGGTGAAGCAGGTATTGAGAGAAGGATCTCTCTTCCCACCAGGGGTTCTCCAGTATCCCAAGCACCAAACATCTGTTCGTGGCCAAGCATAGGGTCCATTACCTTCACTGAGCTAGATCCACAGCGTGGCTTTAGAATCAGCACTGCAATGCTTAAATTCATGCACCCAGCTGCCTTATGGAATCCACAGCCCCATATTAGGCAACCAGGCTCACCATGCACTGGATGGGTAGAGTTAGGGTCCTAAGAATGGGGAGCAGGGAGTGGCATAATTAGCCAACAGTAAGTGATGATGAGAGAGGTGGGGCCTAAACCCTGCCCCTCAAAAGGGAGATAGGCACATAAGTATGGGTGAGAGGGAAGCCCCTATCTGTGCTTGGGATTCACAGCTGTAAGCCATCTTCTGAAGTTAGATACCTAAGCCCTCCAGGGCCTGCACTTCCACTAGGCAACCCTAGGTGGTAGCCTAGGGTGGCAGGATGTGGGGGGCAGCATTTCGCTGCCCTCGGCGGAATTTCGGCGGCGATTCCTCTGGGCAGGAAGAAAAGTGGCCGCGGAAACTGCGCCGAGAACCAGGGCCTCCCAGAGGGGTTTCTTCTGCTGCAGGTCTTCGGCGGAAATTCGGCGGTGGGTCCTTCACTCACTCTGGGACCCACCGCCGAAGTGCCCCGAAGACCCAGAGTGGAAGGACCCCCGCCACCGAGAACGCAGCTTCAGAGGAGGAGCTGCCACCCGATTACTGAAGCGGAGCGCTGCCGCCTAGGGCAGCAAAAACCCTGGCGCCACTCCTGAAGCCCCCTCTCTCAGAAAACAGATGATAATTACAACTTTTAATCTAGTGGTTACAGCATTTACCCAGGATGTGGAAGACCCAGGTTAAAATCTCCCTCTCTACTAATAGACTCATAGACTTTAAGGTCAGAAGGGACCATTATGGTCATCTAGTCTGACCTCCCGCATGATGCAGGCCACAAAAGCTGACCCACCCACTTTCCCTTAACTCAGCTGTTGAAGTCTCCAGATCGTGATTTAAAGACTTCAAGTCACAGAGAATCCTCCAGCTTGCGACCCCTGCCCCATGCAGCGGAGGAAGGCGAAAAACCTCCAGGGCCTCTGCCAATCTACCCTGGAGGAAAATTCCTTCCCGACCCCAAATATGGCGATCAGTAGAACCCTGAGCATACAGGCAAGATTCTCCAGCCGGACCCACATTTTATCAGCGATGGCACGTTATTGCCTAATTGACTAAAATCACATTATCCCATCAAACCATTCCCTCCATAAACTTATCTAGCCTAATCTTGAAGCCAGAGAGGTCTTTTGCTCCCACTGTTTCCCTCGGAAGGCTGTTCCAAAATTTCACCCCTCTGACGGTTAGAAACCTTCATCTAATTTCAAGCCTAAACTTCCCCACAGCCAGTTTATATCCATTTGTTCTCGTGTCCACATTAGTACTGAGCTGAAATAATTCCTCTCCCTCCCTGGTATTTATCCCTCTGATATATTTAAAGAGAGTAATCATATCCCCCCTCAGCCTTCTTTTGGTTAGGCTAAACAAACCGAGCTCCTCGAGTCTCTTTTCATATGAAAGGTTTTCCATTCCTCGGATCATCCTAGTGGCCCTTCTCTGTACCCGTTCCAGTTTGAGTTCATCCTTTTTAAACATAGGAGACCAGAACTGCACACAGTACTCCAAATGAGGTCTCACCAGTGCCTTGTATAAGGGAAGCAGCACCCCCTTGTCCCTACTAGAAATACCTCGCCTAATGCATCCCAAGACCGCATTAGCTTTTTTCACGGCCACGTCACATTGCCGACTCATAGTCATCCTGCGGTCAACCAGGACTCCAAGGTCCTTCTCCTCCTCCGTCACTTCCAACCGATGCGTCCCCAGCTTATAACTAAAATTCTTGTTAGTCATCCCTAAATGCATCACCTTACACTTCTCACTATTAAATTTCATCCTATTAGTATTACTCCAATTTACAAGGTCATCCAAGTCTCCCTGCAGGATATCCCGATCCTTCTCCGAATTGGCAATACCTCCCAACTTTGTGTCATCCGCAAACTTTATCAGCCCACTCCTACATTCGGTTCCAAGGTCAGTAATAAATAGATTAAATAAAATCGGACCCAAAACCGAACCTTGAGGAACCCCACTGGTGACCTCCCTCCAACCTGACAGTTCACCTTTCAGTACTACCCGCTGCAGTCTCCCCTTTAACCAGTTCTTTATCCACCACTGGATTTTCATATCAATCCCCATCTTTTCCAATTTTACCAATAATTCCTCATGTGGTACCGTATCAAATGCTTTACTAAAATCGAGGTATATTAGATCCACCGCATTTCCTTTATCTAGAAAGTCTGTTACTTTCTCAAAGAAGGAGATCAGGTTGGTTTGGCACGATCTGCCTTTCGTAAACCCATGTTGTAATTTGTCCCAATTGCCATTCACCTCAAGGTCCTTAACTACTTTCTCCTTCAAAATTTTTTCCAAGACCTTGCATACTACAGATGTTAAACTAACAGGCCTGTAGTTACCCGGGTCACTTTTTTTCCCTTTCTTGAAAATAGGAACCACATTAGCTATTCTCCAGTCCAACGGTACCACCCCTGAGTTTACAGATTCATTAAAAATTATTGCTAAGGGGCTTGCAATTTCTTGCGCCAGTTCCTTCAATATTCTCGGATGAAGATCATCCAGTCTGCCCGATTTAGTCCCATTTAGCTGTTCAAGTTTGGCTTCCACCTCTGATACGGTAATGTCAATCCCCCCTCCTTTATTCCCCTCTGTCCTGCTGCCTCTATTCCTAAGCCCTTCATTAGCCTTATTAAAAACCGATGCAAAATATTCATTTAGATATTGTGCCATGCCTAGATTATCCTTAATCTCCACTCCATTCTTCAGAGGTCCCACTTCCTCTTTCTTTGTTTTCTTCCTATTTATATGGCTGTAAAACCTCTTACTATTGGTTTTAATTCCCCTCGCAAGGTCCAACTCTACATGGCTTTTGGCCTTTCTCACTGCATCTCTACATGCTCTGACCTCAATAAGGTAGGTTTCCTTGCTGATCCCTCCCCTCTTCCATTCTTTGTACGCTTTCTGTTTTTTCTTAATCGCCCCTTTGAGACGCTCGGTCATCCAGCTAGGTCTAAATCTCCTGCCTACTAACCATTTTCCCTTTCTCGGGATACAGGCCTTGGACAGCTTGTGCAACTTCAACTTGAAATAATCCCAGGCGCCATCTGCCTTTAGATCCCTAAATATGTTAGCCCAATCCACTTCCCTAAGTAGTTGCCTTAATTTATTAAAGTTGGCCTTTTTGAAATCGTAAACCTTAGTCACAGTTTTAATTCTGTTAATCCTTCCATTTAGTTTAAACTGAATTAGCTCATGGTCACTCGAGCCAAGGTTGTCCCCTACAACCATTTCCTCAACGAGGTCCTCACTACTTACCAGCACCAAATCTAAAATGGCATCCCCCCTCGTTGGTTCAGCTACTACTTGATGAAGGAATTCATCTGCTAGCACGTCTAGGAACATCTGAGCCCTATTATTGTTACTAGCATTTGTTCCCCAATCTATATCTGGGAAGTTGAAGTCCCCCATGATTACACAGTTCTTATTAGTTTTTACTTCCCTAAAAACATTAAATAGTTCTCTGTCCGCTTCCAGGCTAGATCCCGGCGGTCTATAGCACACCCCAAGTACTATCCCAGGGGAGGATCTAGTAGTTCTTTTATCCAGTGTGATTATTGCCCAGACAGAGTCTGTCTTATCCATTCCATCAGTTATTATTTCTTTACAGTTTACCTCATTATTGACATACAATGCCACTCCCCCACCTTTACCTTTGTTCCAGTCATTCCTAAACAGCACATACCCTTCCATACCTGTACTCCAGTCATGACTACCGTTCCACCATGTTTCGGTTATTCCTATGATATCTGGTTTCATTTCTCGGACCAGGAGCTCCAATTCCTCCATTTTGTTACCTAGGCTTCTCGCATTGGTGTATAAACATCTTACTGTATGCTGTTTATCCTTTCTCCCATTAGTTATGCAATTTGGTACGGACCCCGTACTGTCCATCCTCCCCCTCCTTCTTATGTCTAATCCCTTACCCCTACCTATATCTGTGCTTATCTCTTCACCCTCCTTTTCAGTGTTTGAATCTGGCGTGGAGATTAACTGGACATCTCCCAACCGTTTCCCCCAAATTCCTAGTTTAAAGCCCTTTTGATGAGATGAGCCAGCCTCCCTCCCAGAAGTCTATTTCCTTCCCTACTCAGGTGAAGTCCATCCCGTGAGAACAGCTGTCTGTCCCCGAAAGCCTCCCAGTGGCCATACATCCCAAAGCCCTCCTTATAGCACCACTCCCTTAGCCAGCTATTTATCCTCACAATTCTGTCAGCCCTTTGCTGTCCTTCTCTAGGAACAGGCAGAATCCCACTGAAGATAATCTGAGCCTCGACTTCCTTAAGCGTTTTCCCCAGCCTGGCATAATCTCCCTTGATTCTCTCTAGCGAGAACCTAGCCGTGTCATTCGTTCCTACGTGAAGGATGATCAAGGGGTTCTTACCTGCTCCTTTTAGGATCCTTTTCAACCGCAGGTCCACATCCCGTATCTTAGCGCCCGGCAGACAGCACACCCTTCTGTTCTCTGGGTCCGCCCTGGTCACAGGCCTGTCTAACCTCCTCAGTAAGGAGTCCCCAATCACATAAACCTGCCTTTGCCTGGTGACAGTGTGATCTACTAATCTATCCCCTGTTCCCTGTATTCGCAACTCCTGTCGGTTTCTATTTTCCCTTATGGTCCCCCTAGTGCCATCCTGTATCCTCCTGGGGCTCAGTATTGATGCTGTCTCCATCAACTCCTCCCCTCTTTCTATGGGACTAGCCGCTCTTCTCTTCTTCCTCACCTTCCCACCATCAGTTACCACCTGCTGCCTCCCCTCCTCGTTATTCAAACACCCAAACCTGTTCCTGAGTTCTATTTCCCCCTCACTAGCCCTCCTTTTCCTTGGCCTGCTTCTCACGGTCACATGCTTCCACTGCCCATGTTCTCCCCCCGACATTCCCCCCTCACAGACCATAGCCCCCGCTTCCACCTGCACTCCTGAGCATTCCCCTTCAGCCACTCCTTGCCTTTGCTCCATTAGCTGCTTGAATCCCCTTCTAAACTCTACCAGGGTATCTACCTGCATCTCCAACCCTCGGATCTTTTCTTCCAGCAGGTCTATTAGGCGGCACTTCATACAGACATACCTCTGTTCAGGCGCCCCTGCTAGTACCATGTACATACCGCAGCTGCCACATGCAATCATCTGCATTGTGTCCCCCGCTGCTTGGCTCATGGCTGCTATGGTCTCTGCCTGCTGCTTCTGGGGAAACAAAGCACACCGGACGCCGTGCCCTCCTGCCTCCCCTTCCACCTCCCCCTGTAGACTCCCACTTAAACTCCCGTTAGCAGCCCTGTTTGCCAGCTCCTGGGTGCCGCATTTTAACCCATGTGACAGTGTACCCCATAAGGCTTTATGGGGAGGGGGTGCTTATAAATGTATGTATGACATAACTGGAATATGTTTTGTGCTGCCTGTGCCAGGTAACATATCTCCGTAAAGGTTATGGTCTACTATATCTATTCATCCTATTTGTACATATATATATCATTTTCTACTTGAGGTTAAGAATATGGGCTGTATGCTTGCTTGGTTTCTAAGTAAGCTTTGGGAGGCATTTGGTCAGCTTCTTTAGGAAGGAATTCGCCAGGTTAAGTACCTGATCAGGGAACAATGCATCTTGGAATGCTCCAATCCACATAAGAAGTCTTCCTGGAGACATGCAAGATTCCATGTGGGCAATGGCTTCAGCCTGTAAAGACTGAGTCATGCAGGGACATGTGACTTGCCCAGGTGACTCCAGAACTCCATCTTGGAGCTGGACTTTGCATAGGAGGGAGGAGGGGGGTCTCCTCCCACAAGAGAGAGTCTATTTAACCCTGGGGGAGACCCCTCCATTTTGTCTTCAGCTGGCTAAAGAAGGAGCCTCTCCACCCCCCCAGGATGCTTGAAGGAAGCTGAAACAAAAGACAGTAACTACAGGGGGTGTGAGTGATTGCTGGACCCAGGCTAAAGGGAGATTAGCCTGTAAAAGGGAGCATTCTGGAACTGGTGAGGAACTTATCTGTATTTAGTTTGATCAGGCATAGATTTGCGCATTTTATTTTATTTTGCTTGTGACTTACTTTGTTCTGTCTGTTACTACTTTGAACCACTTAAATCCTACTGTCTGTATTTAATAAAATCACTTTTTATTTAGTAATTTACTCGGAGTATGTATTAATACCTGGGGGAGCAAACAACTGTGCATTTCTCTCTATCAGTGTTATAGAGGGCGAACAATTTATGAGTTTGCCCTGCATAAGCTTTATGCAGGGTAAAACGGATTTATCTGGGTTTAGACCCCATTGGGAGTTGGGCATCTGAGTGCTAAAGACAAGCACACTGCTGTGAGCTGTTTTTGGGTAAACTTGCAGTTTTGGGACAAGTGATTCAGACCCTGAGTCTGTGTTGGAGCCAGACAGGAGTGGCTGGCTCAGCAAGACAGGGTGCTGGAGCCCTAAGCTGGCAGGGAAAACAGAAGCAGGGGTAGTCTTGGCACATCGGGTGGCAGCTCCCAAGGGGGTTTCTGTGATCCAACCCGTCACAACCCACATTTCCTACCTCTCAGAAGAGTCTCCTAACTGCTAGACTATGGGATATCCTGGGGTGGGTCTTTCTCAATCTTTCCTGTTGAAACCATTCAACTGTGTATAAATAATTAGTCCCTGGGCCAGAGACAGAGAGAGTGAGAATAACCCCTGGGATATAGAGTCATTCTCTCACTCCCTCTGCCCCAATGATTAGTTATTTATACACAGCTTAATGGCTTCTAAAGGGGAGATTGAGAGAGACACACCCCCCAACTCCCACACTTCAGTGGGTAGAGTATTCATGTGAGAGGTGGAAGAATCAAATCCCTACTATAAATCTGGCAGATGGGGGAAGATTTGAACCTCGGTCTCCCATATCCTGGGTAAGTGCTTTAATTACTGGACTCAATATTATAAGGGGAGGTAGTGGCACCACCACAGTTTTGTGCAGGGCCTGATCTGGAAGCCAGCCTCTGAGAATGCCTATCAGATTGGACCTTATAGGCAAGATGAGCAGGGGAATGCCTAATTAGAGGATCCAAGTGGGGGTTAGGCATGAACTAGGTGCCTGCATGTCAGGAGTAAGGTAGCTATATGGAGCCAAGAGGCAGATTTTTAGGCAGCTAGGGATCTTTATTGGTGGAAGTGTTAAGTATAATTTAAGCAGGACATTAGGAACAATTTCTACAAGTAAGGTTGACTAGATCCAGGGGTGGGGGAAAAAACTTGCCAAGGAAAGTTGTTGAGGCTCCATCCCTAGAGGTGCAGAAGGGTAATTCTAGATAAAACAGCTAGGGGTATGTCTACACTACGGGATTAATCCGAATTTAGATAATTCGAATTTGGGAAACAGGTTGTATAAATTCGATTGTGCACGGCCACACTAAGCACATTAATTCGGTTTTTAACCACATTAATTCGGTGGTGTGCGGCCACACTACCCCATTAATTTTAACCACATTAATTCGGTGGTGGCGGCCACACTAACCCTAATTCGAATTAACAAAATCGATTTTGGCGCTACTCCGCTCGTCGAGGTGGAGTACAGAAATCGATTTAAAGCGCCCTTTAATTCGAACTAAATGGCTCTGTTGTGTGGACGGGTGAAGGGTTAATTCGAATTAACGCTGCTAAATCTGAATTAATCCCATAGTGTAGACCAGGCCTAGAAGACTAGTGTAGCAGAAAATCTGGTACAGTTGCAAAAATAGAGACTAGATGATCTAGGATAGCCTTTCCAAAATTATCTCTGAACAGACAACTCAGAATTTATGAAAAGCAAAGCTTTGTGTAATAAAGCAGGCACTAAAAACATGCAGATTTAGTCAGTTGATTAATTCACTGATCTTTGAAGGTCAAAATGTGAGAGTGAATTAGGATTCAGTTCCACAATATTCTATGGGGAAAGATATTAAATTTTATCAAACATGCCTCTAGAGAAAAGTCCAAAAATAAAACTCTTCAGTATTATTCATGGGGAGTATTGTACACCGGCATAACTTGGTTAATGATGGAGATGAGGATGGAAATGGGGCATGGATGTTCTGTAGTCACAACCTAGATTTAGTGAATATAGGCACAGACTAAGAGATAATATGGAGAAAATAGAGGTATTTAAAATACCATGCAGGCTGCTGCTGCTTGTACATGATGAATTTCTCGTAGAAGATGCAATACAAATTTGAGGTTGTTTTTCATATATACATCTGTGCAAAAAGACTCAGAAAACTGGGAATGAAGGCCCCAGTCCTGCGGACACTACATGCACATGATTTGCTTTATGCATGCCTGTAGTCCCATTGAACCCAGTTGGAATATTCAGAGATAAGCACATGCATGTTTGCAGGACTGATGTATAACCTACTCCTTAGGCCCCAATTCAGAAATCCTCCCTATTTAACTTAAAGTTATGCTTAGAGTTAAATATATTCTACAGTGCTGTCCTAAATACAGGAGGACTGAAGTATACGTTTAAGTGCTTTCTTGGATTAGGGCCTATTTATCATTGTTATTCATATTTAATTAGATTAAAGCTGCAATCAGAGCATAATGTAAAAATTTCATACAGAGTAGATTTTACCTTTTACTGTTATACAGATTTTCTTCTATCAAATGAAGAATTTCCAAATAAGTAACTGCAAGTATACAATGATATTAAATTATAAACCCTGTGGAATTTGCCATTCAAAACTAGCCAGTTTTTGTTGATGTTAAATATTGTGTTAAGGTATTTTAGTCAAAGATTCTCTCTATCTCATCCCATAACTACAGGTTCTTTATAAACAAAATTAAGCAATTAAATAAAAAGCTGCAAAAATGTGAGTTATTAAAAACAGAAACTTGATAGGAAAAATACATTTAGAAGCTATTCAAAAAGCAAACACATACAGTTGAGCCAAATTCCCAATTCCTTACTCAGGCAAAATACTGAAATTGGGTGGAGTTTGTCTGAATACAGACCTCAAGCTTTAGCTCATTGTTTTGAGATATGTGCATATGCAAAGAAAAGTAGTAGTGTTTCATGTAACAACACTGGGTTGTGGGAATGCACAGAGTCTATGCTAGCTTTGACACTCCTCTTCTAGGGTCTTTTAATGGCCCAAATAAACATTGGCTCCATAGAGCCACAACAAATGTTTTACGGGTACCTCTAAAAATAGAACACCAACCTAGCCATGGAAAGATTAATGTACTGCAATGGCCCCAATTCTGGAAACAGATGCACCACTGAAAATTCTTACTCTAGCCAAGAGTCCCATTAGCTCATTCTGCACAGATGTAAGGGTCCACACAAGATCCATATGTTTGCAAGATCAGGTTCTAGGACACTAGTCTGAGGCAGTGATGCCGGAATGGAACATGGCCTGTCCACTTTTTGCTGTGGCGGACCCCTTTTCTTTCCCCTTCTCTTCCCCCTGATTCCCCACCCCCCTGGCCAGGCCAGCGTGGAGCCCAGCTGTGGAGCCCAAGCAGTTGTGGGAGCTGTGCATGCAGACCTTTCACCTGCCCACAGTACAGGGGAGCTGAGAGCACATGGAGGTAGAGGGTCTGTGACTTCGTGCCAGCTCCCCACAGCTGCCCTCACAGCTCTCTCCGACCTGGCTCTGGCTTGGGGGGGAGGGTGTTGGAGCTGACCTTGGAGCTGCAGTCCGGCCATGGTAAGAGCTGTGCTGCTGGCAGCTATGGGGAGTGTGGGTCCCTCCACCTGCCCTGGGTGGGGTGCCTGGGGGGCGGGGATACAGATAGCCCCTCCCCACTTTTGGGAAGGCTCCAGTGCCCTTGGTCTGTGGAATGACCTCAGTGTGGTTGCTCACATCACCTCTCAAAACAAGTTTTAAATTCAGATGTAAGAGGTGCATTTGAGTATATAGTGACTACTCTATTTGCTTGTATGGTTACTGGACTACCAGTTTAGAACTTCTTGTTTTAAAATACTTTGTGGCACTACAAGTATGAAAGGTTCCTCTGTAAAGAAACACATTCAGTGTTTAACACTTGTTAGGTCTTTGAGGAGACCCAGAAACAGTGATTAGTTGTGCCACAATTTCATTCCCATAGCACTTTGCAGATGTGATACATATCAGAATTACTTCACAGCACAGCGTGTGCTTCCAAGTGTCGGAATTTTATCAGTAGTCTGGTGATATTTGATGTTTTACTTCAAGCCCCAGCTGCTGGAATAGATTACATGAGAATTTCAGCTTTCACAAAAAAAAAAAAAAAAAAAAAAAAAAGTTTGAAGCCTGCCTGATTGCAGAGAAAAAATGACCCAAGTGTAACTGTGACAGGGTTGTCTGCCCCATGAGGGCATTACTGCCTACTGGTCAGTCCGTCTCCAGCACCTGGCATGGCTCTTTAAGAATCAAAAGGTCCAATTATAGATAGAAGGACCTGAGAAATATTGGAAGAAAGATTTGGGAGGAACCCCCGCTACTGTTTTTAAAAGGGCACAGGGCCTTGCAGTGAGGGCAGGACAAGGCTTCCGTCTCTCCTAGCTAATTGGGGATGAGATGGGAGAAAGCGACTAGCATAAATGCTGCCTCCTCCCTCAGAGCAGGGCAGCTGTCTGCAGACATTGAAGGGAATAAGAAGGCTGCTACAGGGCCAAGTTAACAGGGAGCACAAACATGCAGGAGAAGAATGCCAAACCCTCTGAGCCTGAGGACTAAGCGTGGGATCACCTGACGGATAATAATTGGTTGAATTACCCAGCTCCAAAAAGAGCACTGGAGACTCCAGGTGAGGAAAAGAGGACAAGAATTACTTGAACTATCCAAGCTCCAGGAAGAGGGCAGGGGCTCCTGCCATAAGGTGAGATAACGTATGAGAAATAAACTTGAGGAGACTGAGAACAGAGCTTAGAGGGCAAGCTTCAGTGGAACCCCAAAAGTGAGAAGCTCCTTTTCTTTATTTGGGACTTTATGAGCCCTTTTTTGGCAGGTGTGATAATAAACAAGCCCTGATGAGGGTATCATTGAATCAAGACTACCTGAAGTGAAATTATTGGCATCCTGAGACGGTAAACCGAGGCAAGGAGTAAATGCAACACCACACTAATTCAGCAGTGAGTGCTACAGGGCAGGGATATCCAATAACAGTGAAGTAAATGCAAATAATTAAATATGGGGAACAAAGCTTGACTTTTTAGCCAACTTCATCATTTGCGGGGGGAGGGAAGAGGCATGACTTATGTTTGAAGATTTGGGGTTTGGTAGGTTAGGATTGGCAAGAGAACCTCTATTAAACTAGCTGCATCTCTATTCGTTGCATATGAGCAGAGTTTGGTTAGAAACATGAATATCTAAAAACATTTGATAAAATATGCAGTATAGATGTGAACATTGAGATACTTACTTTTCTATTTTAACTGACCATTAGGGTAGCTACACAAAATGATTTGTTTCCTTGCATGCCTAAGAAATATGACAAAAGCAAAACATCAAATTAATGCTGAAATCTGCAAATAAGGACATACACCCACACACTACCAATGATGCAGTGGAACTAAAAGACATTCTCAGAAATGTTGAAATGAAATACCTTAATGAGTGTGATAAATGCCACTAATTAAAATGTTATATTAAGCCACTATTCAACATGTACTGTTTACTTAAGCTGGAGAAACTAAATTGCTCTATACCACCAGCTGGTTCAGTTATGTTTATTTGTTTTTCACTGCAAATAATAAATTTAAAAAAAAGAATTGTAACAGAAGTGGGGTCCATCCAGCCCCTGGAACAAGGGGAAAGAGGGAAGAGTTGCAGGTGGGGATTGGAGCCAAACTACATGGAAGCCCTCTTTGCCAGGAGAAGTTCTACCCTTCCAAACTTGTCTATAGGGGCACAAATGAGATCACTAGAATTCCTTTTCCCATTGCTGGAGGGAGTGAACATCCAAACAGATCCTAGAAGTCTGTCAAATTGGGGAGATGTAACAAAACCAGTGGGATCTATAGAGGTAACTGTTTGTTGCTGCTCCTTTACCCTGGCCATCTGAATTATCAAACACATAGATGAATACAATATGTTGAGGAAGAGTCAACATGGCTTTTGTAAAGAGAAATCATGCCTCACCAATGTTACAATTCTTTGAGAGAGTACAAAAACATGTGGACAAGGGTGATCCAGTTGATATCATGTACCTGGAATTTCAGAAGGCCTTTGAAAAGGCCCCTTACAGAGAGTAAGCAGTCATGGGATAAGAGAGAAGATCCTCTCATGGACCAGTAAAAGGTTAGAAAAAAGGAAACAAAGGGTATGAATAATTGGTCAGTTTTCACAATAGAGAGATAAATAGCAGGGTCTCGCAAAGAGCTGTGCTGGAACCGGTGCTGGTCATCATATTCAGAAATGATCTGGAAAAGGATGTGTACAGTGAGGTGACAAAACTTGCAGATGATACAAAAGTTACTCAAGAAGATTAAGTCCAAAGTTGACTGCAAAGAGTTGCAAAGGAATCTCACAACATGGGGGTTACTGATCAACAAAATGACTGATGAAATTCAATGTTGGTGAGTGCAAAGTAATGCACATTGTTGGGATTTTTTTTTTATATATATAATGCACACAAAACAATGGGGGTCTAAATTAACTGTTACCACTCAAAGATCTTGGTATCATCGTGGATAGTTCTCTGAAGACATCTGTTCAATGTGCAGCAGCAGTCAAAAAAGCTAATAGAATGTTAGGCACCATTAGACGAGGGGTAGATAAGACAGTAAATATAGCACCAGGCCCACCTCTTTAATACTGTGCACAGTTCTGGGCATCCCATCTCAAAAGAGGTATTAGAATTTGAATAAGTACAGAGAAGGTTAACAAATGATTAGGGATATGGAACTGCTTCCATCTGAGGAGAGATAGAGATGACTAAGTGGGGAATTGATAGGAGTTCTATAAAATTATGAATGACATAGAGAAAGAATTATTTACCCCTTCATATAACGCAAGAATCAGAGGTCACATAATAAAACTAGTTGGGAGCAGGTTTAACACAAATATTGTTAAACACAATGCACAATTGTTAAACACAAATTCTTCACACAATGCACAATCTACTTGAGAAACTCATTGCCAGGAGGATGTTGTGAAGGCAAAAAATATAACTGGGTTCATAAAAAGAATTAGATAAATTCATCAATGGCTATTATCCAAGATGGTCATGGATGCAGCCCCCAGCTCTACGTGTCCCTAAATCTGTGACTGTTAGAAGCTGGGACTGGACGACAGGGGATGGATCACTTGATAACTGCCCTGTTCTGTTCGATCCCTCTGAAGCATCTGGCATTGGCCACTGCTGGAAGATGGGACATTGGGCTAGATTGACCATTGGTCTGACCCAGTATGGCCATTCCCATGTTCTTATCCTGTGTAAGGAAACTGTCAGCAGCTGTTGGGGCCTGAGAAGATAAAGGTGTTCAGGAGGCCAGAGGGCTGGCCAGGGCTGTGTTACACCTGTAGGGGCACATAGGGGCAAACACTTTTTATGTGTCCTATGTAAAACAGGACATAAAGGGTTACTCTGGGGAACTGAATGCCGGGAAAACTGCTGATACTCAGCCTTTCAGGGCATGGACATCAGCTAGGTATCTCAGGCGTGGCGGAGATTGGACATTGGCAAAGGGGCTGCCCATGTAAAATGGAGATGTTACAATGGGAAAATCAGGGGTCTCAGAAAGGAGGGACTGGCCTGCAGCACAAACATTAGGGCTGCCAAGGGAGTTCAGGCAGTGGGGGTGATGAAAGCCCTTACGCTTATGCACCTGTTCCACTCAGCAGCAGACCAGAGGGACCCAAGGGACAAAAATTGCTGCCACTGAGATAACATGAGCCAGTACGGCAACATAAATAGATACCAAATAATACACAATGGGGATTCAGCGTTGTCTTCAAAAAGGAAGAGGGGCAGGATGGTGCACATATTAACTTTGGGCAGCAAGCTGAGAGTCAGACAGAAAGCCAGACAAAAGTGACAGGTATGTAGCGAGAGAGGCAAAAGAGGGGTGAGAGGCTGGCAGTGACAAAGTGGGCCTTGCAGGAGTCCCAGCAAGAAAAAGCACTGGATTAAAGAGAAATTTGGAGACCACCTTTGGTGGATGGAGCTTCCCATGTGGATGAAACTCATACAGGGGGACATGATAGTAATGTGTGCCCTGAGACCAAGCAAGGTTTAGAAAGGGAGAAGGGATGGGGTATATTATGGTCTGTCTGGCCCTTTAAAGGCAAGCTGGGCTTAGCTTGGCCCATGATCTACCAGTTACCCCTCAGCCTTGCCCGTGATCTAGCCATACAGGAGTAATTAGCTGAGTGCAGTGGAGTTAGAGTGACTGACCCCTACTGCAGAGAACTACTTAGAGCTGAACTTAGCTTGGGGGAGAAACTGCAGAGAAGTCAGGACTCTTCTGCAATAACGAAAACCCACATGGAATAGGGTAGGCTCCTGTGAATGGGGGAGGAACCCTGAGATATGGCCTACAAGAATCAGGGAGATCCCTTAGTGATGCTGCCAGAGTCCCTAGGGAAGAAGCAAGATAGAGAAGCTCTACAGGGGCCAGGAGAAAGGGCCAAGAAGCAGAGAACTTTTGTGGAGCCTGAGAAGGGTACAGAACTACTGATTTGGACATTCAGTTGGATCTTTCGTTTCCCTGGAAGGGGACTGAAATGTGTGATTTGGCACAGGGCTGAGCTACAGAAGATGCTGGTGAGAGGCAGTCTGCCAGTAGGAGGTGCTGGTGATGAGGTCCCCTTGCAGCATTGCACTCTGACACAGGAGGATGCTGGGATGGTGAGTATGCAACCTTAGAATATCCTGTAGTGGTATTTCCAATCCTAATGATATGGCATTAAAAAAGGTACCTATTATATATTGACAGACAGCATGGGCCACATTCTAAGCTTTGTGACACAGGTGTAAATCAGGACTAATCCTATTTACTTCAGGGGTATTATTCCTCATTATACCTGTGTTACTAGGTTCAGAATCTGGCCCTATATGTTCAAATTATATTCTAATCTCAAGTTTTATTACAAACTGAAATAGGCATTTACAAGACTTAAGTTTTAATGTTTCTTTTCATGGGAAATTAGAAGAGTTTTGGAACAGAAAAATGCTACTATTAAAAATGGGGAGCTGAGGAAATATTGTTTTCTAAGCAGCTCAGACTTCACTCCACTGATCAGATCTTTGCAGGTGCAGGGATTTGGTCACTGCTTCCTGGGGCACATTGATTTCAATGGTATACTTTCTTCCTGTGTAAGTCTTCAGTAGACAGAGGGTGTCAGTAATGGAGGGTTTGATCTTGAAGAAGTGCTGAATATCTACAATTGATGAGTACCTTGAATTCCCAAAGAAGTCCTAATGAAACCAATGGGAACTCAGAGCTCTCTGTCCTTAGCAAATTCACAGCAACTTGCAAGACTGAGCTATAAGGGAGTGCAACACACCTGTTCACAATCAGTTATTCTGTTACTTGTACTTTGTTACCTGAACCCTCAAGTATGAGAGGACCTCTATATTGCTCTTGCAGTGCAGAGGAGCCTTAAAGTGTGTGTGAAAGTAAACCCACTAATCACACTAAGGTCTTAGTGTAACTGAGTATCAGGCTCAGATCATGTTTTCATCTGTTGGTCTTCTAAAATGAAGCTCACTGCTTTAGGAAAGCTGGCAACACCCCTGTACACACACTACAAGGAGACTGGACTTTGAAATCCTCAAGTCAAAATTAGAAAGGCATAAGTTGAAATTGGGTGTGTTTATTTTCCTATATGAAAACAATTGATGTAAAAACTAAACTTGAGGGGTGTGAAATAACATGTTGGACATTTCATTGGTTTTCCACAGTTGTGTGTGTGACATACATTTTAAATATCTGAGTCTCTGTGACTCAAAAAAAAAAAAAAAAAAAAAGGAGTGAAAAAGCTAGAGTGATGCCATCTACCTAAATTGTCCCTGCAGCATTCTCCATCAAAATCTCCATGTCCAGAGTTCCCAGCATCTTGTGTTTCTAGGTCATCTTTTCAATGTAAAGACCCAGATACTTGGTTGTGACTAAAAAGCACAGTGAAGTTCAGGTGTGTGTGCAAACTTTTAAAATACCTTTGTGCTTCTCTAATCCTGGGCTAGCTTTGCATCAAAACTGTCCTCTGGTGCGGCTGCTGTAACTTTTGCTGGCTGCCTATAGCCCCAAAGCTGACATAATGGCATGTAGGGATCACCAGGCTTTAGAGAAGCTTTGGCCATGTCCTCCTTTCTCTCCAGGAGTGCACCCTAATCTGTCCATGCTGAGAGGTGGGACAGGAGCTGCTATGGTGGCTCCAGGCCACTGGAGGATCCTTCTACAGTGGAGTGATCTTCCCATATCCATGTATGCTACTTTAGGGCCTGTTCATGCTAGTGTAGTACAGCACAGTGGAGAAAGTGGGTCCAAATAATGCAGTGTAATATATCCTTCACAAAACCTACATCCTCCCATCCAAAATGAGCACACAAGGTGGAGGAGACAACGACAGAAACTTCTGTTGACCCCTAGCTCTTCATAACTCTGGATTCCAGAAAGATTTACTGGCTACTGTCCAGATCTCTAGAAACTTACCACCTAAATATTGATGCTTGAGGGTAACATGGTCATTGTAATTTAGAAGAGAAGACAACTGGACTGGAAACAAAACAACCCTTGTAAAGTTTCTGAATGCATATTTCATGGTAACTCCTGAGATTTGTTTTCTCTCTTTAGATTAAAAAAAAAAATGTTTCATTAATTTGCTCAATGGACCATTTTAAGTTAATATTTTGTAATTATCAGCAACATTTCTAAAGAACTGTATCATAGCTAAAGCTGAACAAAAAGTAGAATTTCCATCCCACAGGAAATTCCCTGATTTCAAAGTTTGGAAGCAGGAAAAGAGTTGAAATCTGAATCTCACTTAATGAAATTTTCTATTTCAATAATTTCCAGTTGACAATTTCAATGAAATGTATATAGTCCTGTAAATTGTTTGCTTTCATTAAATAAGCATTTCCCAATAGAAGACTGCTCTGTTGGAAAATTTTCCACTACCTCTACTAACAACCTTCATTCCATTTTAGTTCTGTAATACACAATCACACCACTAACTTGCTATACAAGATCAGCTGAATTGCTGACTATTATCTGAGGTGCTATGCTAATATGTAATATAGATAAATGGCTGGCCAAACTGTATCCTCCTATAATAGAATTCATGTGAGGAGAGATGGGGGGCGGGAATAAGGGGAGGAAAACACTTATTACCAGCCATAATACTCTTGCATTCCAGCTAGTTGGCCTCTTATGGCTCCATGCCATATTTAATCAATAGACATAAATTAGCCTGAATTATTCCACCTTTTCTATCAAGCAAAATAAAAATTGCTGATTTCTAACAATATTGCACATGCTTGCCAAATCTTGGAATGGCATATTACGTTAATGCCATTGAAAGTTAGGGCCATATCCTCAGTTGATTCATAGTTCTGCTGAAGTTAGTATTTGAAATTCACTGATTGCACATACTGAGGATCTGGCCCTGAATAATTTCATTGTACATAATATAAAGAAATCTGAGAGGCATTTTCTTAAACTCTCAAAACTAGAAAGCCTCCCTGATCAAAAAGAAGCGAACACACTTTATTCAACTTTAAGAGAAGGAAAGGAAACTGCACTGCAGAAACAGATTCAATATATGGCACCCTGCCATTGAATCAGAATTAGGCAGTTATACAAAGTGGACACTATATAAGACACCATTACCCACGTAAAACTAGTCCTAGATATAGATGTCTGATGTATTGACTTTGGCAACACTTGTATAGCTTGTAATTCCAATAAAGTTATTGAATTTGAAGAAAATATGGTTCTCTGTGAATGATACATGCACAATAACCTGCAGTTTGAAACCTGCTGTATTCATTTCAGTGTGCCAACATAAAAGCCTGCACTGCTGTCCTTCACTTTTCCAGACCCTGTAAAGCACTCCACCTACAGTAAGCTATAGTAATTGTCTGAAACACTGTAGTAGCACTATTATAAGTTGTAATGCCTGGGGCAATTATACAATACTCTAATTTACTATAAGTCATTAACTTTAAATGTCACTCAGTCAATGTTGCTGCTGAGGATAAGTGTTGTTATAATGCCTGTTTCCCCATCTAAGATATATCTCGAGTCGTGTCTCCTATCCAAGGTACAGGCATTTTGTTTTTGTCACATTGAGTAGCAGTCTTTATTCCTCACTAACTATTTTTTCAGACTCCAGAAGTTGTTGCAAATCATAGGCAGTAATAGCAAAAAGCAGGAAATTAAATTAATCTGGCATCATATATATCCTGTCAAGGAGGATGTTCCAAAGAATCCAAAAGATGACTAGGGGTGACTTGCTCAGCTATGGCCTCCCTTAAAGTATTGAAAAACCAAGGCATCTTGAAATATACAAAGTGTGACTGGAGAAAAGTATTGATTTATGGATGCAAACCATGGGAAATAAATGCTGCTCACAAGAAGAAAAGTTAAGCTTTTGACATGTGGTGCTTGTGAAAATTCTTGTATCTCCTGGAGGGGGAAAAATGCCTACCTTAGAAATAGTATTAGAGAGAAGCAGACCCTGTATGTCAGGGATCAAGATTCAAACTTATATACTTTAGTCAGAGATAAAAAAAACCTTGAGAAAGTTATTATGGAAGAAATGGTGGAGGGTCGTCATAGTAGTGGCCAACCAGAAAGTAAATAGATGGATCATGTGTGACAGACCATTCAAAGGTCATCTGCTGAGTGCTCAAAGTTACAATGGATTCTGAAGGTTTTAGAAAATTCTGCTGTGAATAAATAACTTTTACTTAACCTTTTCGTAGCCTTTAGGGCAACATTTCACAAAGAACCATCTAAGTCATATCCCTCATAAATTGCACAAAATACTGTAGTACTATTGTAAGTTTTCAGTGTTTTGGACCATTACTACAGAATACTTCATTAAAAAAAATGCATGTTTTACATAATTATCTGCAAGTTCTGTGAAATGGCTACCTTAATACTTGCCACGTAATGCACCATAGGATCTCTGAAATCCTAGGAGGCCAATTAAAAGACACAAAGAGGAAAACCAGTTCTAAATAGTGATGTTTTAATGATAGAACCTCAAACGTATCTCACCAAATTCAATAGCTTTGGAACATGAAGGGCTGACAGTCCCAAACAGTGTCTGTGTATATATAAATATCTCAACCTGCTGAAAGTGGCAGCCATATAAGGTACTGCCCTCTCCATATTTTTTTTAAACTGTCTCCTGATTGTGTGAATGTGTTGTGGCTCTGAACCAAAGCCTAATGAACTTGATGGCATGCAATAAATAAAATTTCAATTGGTGCATGGTAGTTTATGTGCCTACATTAAATTACATTAAATTGGTTTTTGAATATGGTAGTTTATCCCCTCATGGTGTCACTATGGGTTAAGGTTACTTGGGTGCCTTACCCCCACCTTAAGGTGTTTGAATTTCATTTTAATTTAACTTTCATTCAAAATTTCTTAGGTTTGTATTAGTTGATCTGAAGATAATTTCAACAGCCCTGAAGCTTGTTTTAAAAAAATGGAAAATGAGGCCCAGTGATAGGTGCCTAGTAGTGCTTAAACAAGGTTAGACACCTTACTCCCATTAATTTCCATGGGAGTTAGGCATCTAAATATTTTTGAGGATCTGGGCAGAGTTAGGTGCCTAAGTTTGTTTAGGCATTTTTGAAGCTCTCCAGACACCTATCTGCAGCTCTTGTGCCTAAATGCCTTTAAAAATCTGGTCCTATACAGTTTGGCTAAAGTCTCCCTGGAAATCTGTGGCGGATCTGTGAATTGAACTTCTAAGTTTGGGAGGCTCCGTACACCTTGTGTTAGATATGATGCCAATTCTAATTGCCAGGTCCAAAATTTCTCTCAGTTGTAAGAAAACAAGTGAGGCTTCCTTCCTAAAGCTATGCTTCCACTGTGTCTGTAAACATAAGTTTTCTATGGGTCATGCAAGGGAATAAGAGACTTTCCTAAAGTCATCTGGCATGTCAGTTATTTTAAGATAAGGGTTGTATAGGATTGACCTGGATGACAAAGGAATACTACCCCTGCAACTCTAAATCTAACTATGAGCCTTTGAAAAAGCTACTTCTTGCAGATTAGAGGAAAAAAGATGGATTCTATTGTACTAATTTAAGTACTCTCCCGACCACCCTCTTGATTCGGCTTTGCCTCTTCCCAGACTCTTCTCTCTCCCCTAAGTGCCTTTTGCGCTCCTTTGGGTTGCTCCCTGCTTTTTCCTGAGCAACCACTCTCAGGCTTCTACCTGGAACCTTCCACAGGCCTCTGCCTGCCTTGTGGGCTCTGGCTCCTAGCAGTTTTCTGCCCCCTTCTCTGGACAGCTCCCCACTGCTGTACTTCCAACTGATACCGTGTGCTGGGTTAATGCACCCAATTCTGTCTTTTTTTGTGTGATTTTTCAGAAATCAGAATTTCATAAATTAAGCACTTAGTAACATATAAAGAGATACAATCCAGGTTTCACTTGCTTCAGATATTTATCCCTAGCAATTGCCTCTCCTGTGACAAAAGTGCTTGAAGCAAGAGTTGTCTTCAAGAACAGAATTCATCTTTAACCTCGGTAAGTTTTTCTTTCACATGGCAGATTTTTGGGTAATCTTAGCTGGGGATTGATTCTGCCTGAGATAGAAGTGCCCCTCCCTTCTTATCTTACAATGTGAAATATAAATTGATTTTAAATTTAATCCTATAATCAATATATAATATTTCAAATATAGGAGATAGAAATTCTTCTGAAACATAATCGTCAAAGTACAATACCCTGGGCATCTAGGTGCAGATAACAAGTTCTAATCTTTTTTTGCCAGCTGTCTTTCAAAGAAATCATTTTGAGCAGAGCTTTGCAGGTTGCAAGTGACCGTGAGGCCAACTGCAGAGTAAAATTGGGGATACAGGCAAAATAAGCTTTTTATAGACATTTCAAAGTCTGAATGTTGGTCTCCAAGAAGCTTGTTTAATAAAATATAATTACAAGAAGGTAATGAAAAAAATTGGTGCCACTAAAACAGTTCCCTGAGAACTGGGCAGACGATAAGACCAGTTTTACTGACATTAGCAAAAGCCCTATTTTTTTTAAATAGACCACTATCCTCATTAGAAAAAAAATTGTATCTTCCAAAGCATAAGGTATAATTGAAAAGGACAAACACAGAAGCAGTAAAGTAACAGTTCTGAATTATTCAGTAAACTTTATCATGCTGAACCCTTAAATGTGTGAAAAAGTAGGATAACAAATCATGTAAGGGCTGTATGATTGGGAGGAACAGAAAAAGTGACATTGAAAAATTATGTTGCAAGGGGAAACAATGCTACTTTATAAAATGTGATTGCATTTCCCAGGTGTTTTTTATAAGATAAGTCTGCCCTGAATGTTACATGTACTGTATTTTGCAGTGACTCTGAAGTTAGGATGATGAGGTTAATTTAACCCTCATCTACCGGAGTGGGGGAGGGGGGAGAAAATCCTTCATGATGACTATTAGGTCCCCCTCCCTGGAAAAAAAGAGTGTGAGGTTGTTCTAAGAGGGCATGTATAAACTAGAGGACATTAAAGGCTAGTTTGTGACTTTGATTACATGCCCACACAGGGGAGGAAGGGGCAGGGAGTAACACCCCTCTCCCCCGGGGATAGGTGGAGGGTGAGTGGGCAGAGAGTCTGCCTACCCTCACCATACTGACTAGCATAGAGAAGCCAGCACGGGAAGTGTTGTACATACAAGCAGCAAAGGGAGAGCTGGGAAGGAATTTTCTCAGAGGGATGCCACTGAGGCACAATGCTACAGAGGGCCAGTTTGGGGTTGGTTCTCCTTATGAACCATCCCCTTCTTCGGGCTGTGCTATTTGGTTTAAATATATATTTATGATATTGTTTCTCCTGGAGTTCTAGTGCCAACAATAAGGCTAGGTAGAAAAGATTGAATTTGTGAGATTGAAATGTTTTAAAACTTTGGGAGCTCTGTGAGTCTCCAGGAATGTGATAAGGTCTGTGAGAAATCTTGAAAATGCTACAGGCAATGAGAGAGCATCTGTGGACCATGTACATGTGAAATTCATAACATCAGAAGCCCAGCTGTGTGCAAATGTGGTCCAATGATCAAGGAGATTTGTTGTTTGTGTACTCAGCTATATTAATTATGCACAGATATTAGGCTTTCAATAGCATCTGCAGTTTTGTACATGGCCTTAGGCATCTGAGGATTTGAAAAGCAGGCCTATTGTGCTCTTCTATGAGAGAGATAACTAGAGTATGAGTGTGTGATATTATTGCAAGTCACATGATAGTATGTGTGTTTTCTTAAAGCCCCATCCTCTGGCATCAGGTGAGTTCATGAGAATATCTACATTCATTTTAACTGAAGTTAGGCTACATCTACACTTGGAGCTAGGGCAATAATTCCCTATTTGTGTAGACCTACTCATTCTAGCTTTCATTGAGTTACCATGCTAAAAATAGCAGGATAGCCATGGTAGTAGGGACAGCAGCAAGCGGCAGCACAGGTTAGCAGTTCAGAAAACATATCCACAGGGTCTAGATGTGTATGTACTCAGGGAAGCTAGCCTCTAGTACACTGGCTTGAGGAAAGGCAGTGCAAGTATGTCTATGTGATCTGGGAATCACACCCCCAGGTCCAAGTGTAGACATAGCCTATGTGTCTAGCCAGCCAGGCTGCAGAGAAAAGCTTGAAAACATAACCGCTAAATCCAAAAAAACAGAACGCAAATAAGAACCCCAAATTTGCTTTTTTTTAAATCTTATTTTGAAGCCACTCATGATTTTTGAATGCTTGGGATTGGCAATAACAAGACAATGAGAGCACTTCCAGCTTTCTCCATCTCGAGGTCTAAAATTAAAGAAACCCAAAACAACTTCTCTCCCCCACCTCACCATGAAATGTAGCATGTCTGATTTCTTGGCAGAGAGGAAAATTTTAGAAAAGTATGGTATTAATGAGGTGATCAGTATGAAGGTTTGGAAAATGACATGTTTCACATTTTAAAATACTTAAGGTACTTGAAACATCACATCTTTACAGTGACTGATTATAGAAACTCTACATTTGTTTTATTCTTTTGTCCTTAATGAACTCATAGGCCTATTAGAATGTTGGCTTATTAATTCTGAAGATAGGTTCAACTATTCCTTGAAACTATCAGCCCCCTCTGTTGAGTTTACAACCTTCCTGATAGTTCTGGGAAGTTTATAATTGAGGAACTTGTAAACTCTGTAAAGCAAAAACATTGGTTCAGAGGGTATAAACTCTGCTAGTATAGCTGCTTAAACTACTGAAACCTACAAAAAGTTTCTGATTATATTGTTCCCTGGTGACAATTTCAATGAAATAGATTAGAGCTGTGCTAGAAATTTCACACAATCTGTTTCCTTTGCCAAAAATGTGTCTTTATCAGCCTATTTAAATCAAAAATAGCTTTGGCTTTGGAAACAGAATTTGGCAAGTGATTGATCACAGATAAGACAAAGTAATTGATCATCTATTTCAGGGGAAAGGAAAGTTTATAGAAGTGTATTAAACATTGAAAAGCAGCCTGTGTGCATGTGCAGTGATTAATACAGCATGAAGTATTTTTACTACACACACATACACCCCCCCTTAGAGTCATTCCACTTTGTTAGGTAATGTACGGCTGGATCATGCCTGTGATATCTGTGCACATAAATCTTCCCCTCCTGAGTAGAAAGTGGACTCAGCAGCCTCTTAGATGGCATCCACCTGGGGAGGGTTCTTCATGGGCCTGTGCTGCACTAGTAAGGACGGCATGAGCAGTGCACGGGGTCGAGGGTGAGTGTGCAGGCCACATCTTTCCTCCAACTGGAAAGGGAGTCACCAGCTAGGGAAACCCCAAGCAGCACATCCACACTGGATATGTAGTGTTAGGGAGTGGGGCACAGTTGGTGAACCAGCAGGAGCATTGTGGCACACGACTTCCACGTGGATGAGCCTGGCTTCTCACTGATCCCTTGGATCTATGTGCAGCCTGAGAAATTCATGGGATTTGAGAACCATATTAATGACCCATTCTGGAGGGCTGAGGAGAGGCACTTCCCATTCCTTGACTAAATGTTTTTGGAGAAAACTCTAAGTGGCTGTGGAGAAGTATTCCTGCTCTTTACTTGCTTCCTATAGATTTTCCTCACAAAGGGGCAAACAGGCACACCTATGTAATATTAGGGGCTAATTTGTGGCCATTCCAGCACAGATGCACCGGAGGGAGTGTGTGAAGATCTATACCACCCTCGTTCACCTATATAGGTAGCTACAGGCATAGGGAGGACAAAAGGCAGAGCTGAACTGCACTGGAAGGAGTGCTGGCTACATCTGTTGCATATGCCTGCCAAATAGTGCCATCGGCCAGGCTCCCCACAGCACCCAGCTTTCCAGTGGAAGAGACTGCATTTGTATACAGTTCTGTACATTCTGGAGACACTGGACTTTAAGGTTATGACATTTTTATATACAAAGCTCATTTAGGTCAGCTATATTTATTCCTTTCTCTCATAGGGTCTGTAAAGTTCAACTCTGGTAACTAAAGCACCTAGCTTTACAGGCTAAGGACTATGAAAATTAGTCCTACTAAAAACATTTTACAACCCTAAAACATGCCTAAAATAGTTTGTCTTTAACCCAAGTTGCATATACAGAACACACAGTTGTGTGTACTGTAAAAGGTTTTATTGGCCCTTATTTGGGAGACCTAATGACTTCACCACTCATTAGCAATGCAATCATCCCCAAATCATGGCAATAAATCATATGGCACCACACTATCATATGATTATATAAAAACATCAAATAAAAGCCACAGTATTTCCTTATATTTTTCACAACATGAATATTAGAAACTGGAAAGGAATCCAACTCTTGTAATTCACCTCAAATGTTGTTTTAAAGAAAAGCACATTTGTTCTGTTCAGAAGGAACTTCAGCCTCCTAGGAAAACTGCCCTTAATTTCTGAGGAAACCAAGGGGAAAAGATTGTGTTTTATTGATTGTTGGGGGCTCTAATAACCTGATCCAAAATGTACTGAAGTCAATGAAAAGAGTCCTATTGACATCCAGAGGTTTTAAGTGTGATCTTAAGGGAAGATGATGGATCTCCACAAAGGGTGTAGGAGAATCCTGTGGAAGTTTCTAATGGAGCACAACAAGTGTGTGGGGGGGTGGGTGGGAGGAACGGACAGGAAAGGCCTTGGAGATGGTATCTACAGGTGGGAATTTGACCGCACCTGTGGGGTTGTGAGCTTAGTGCATGAACTCATTCTTTGCAGTGGCAGAGTAACTGAAAGGCCAGAATCCATGTGCTGTTTATGTAACAACTTGATATAGACTGTCAGCTCTCTTTACAGGCCCAAAGTCCAGAGTTTGGTCAAGAGGCCAGAGGCCTAGTAAACGGTCAACAATATTAGCTAAGAGACAGAACAAACAAAACACAACCTTGCTTTTTACTAAGATAAGCTTGGTCAGCAAAATGCCAGGTGGGGAGCAATAATTGGTGTGTCTATGAAATTTATTATGAAAGTCACCATTTTCATTGCATTGTCCAGCACTTCCTTCAGTCCCTCAGACATGCGTTTGGTTGCAAGGGCTTGTCTATGGATGCTGCAATGAGTCCAAGAGACTTTTGATGCAATCTTGTTTGTTCAAGCTACAAATCCAGGATACTTCCCCGTCATTGATGTGGCCCCATCAATGCAAATGCCTAGGCAACGAGACCAATCTATTTCCTTTTCTTGAAAATATGCATTGAAGATATCTTCTCCAGTTGTACATTCTTCCAATGGTCGGCAATTTGTCCCTCGCAGGACACCCTCGTAGGGAGAGACAACAAGTCTTCTTCAACCAGACCTTCATTCACATAACGTACAAACAGTAGCAAAATAGCTAGATGAGCTACATCAGTTGATTCATCCAACTGTATAACATAATATGGACTGTTTTTCACTCTCTGTACAATTGTGGTCTCTGCATTATTTGACATGTCATTAATTCTTTGTGACAATGTATTATTGGACAAAGGTACCATGTCAATCCTTTTTGCAGCCTTTTCTCCGAGCATGCAATGAACTATATCTTTTATACATGGACCAATCAAGCTCTCTGCTATGGTATGGGCTTCTGATGCTTTTGCTACTCGGTAGCTCACGCGGTATGATGCTTCAAGTGCATTTTCATTACCAGTACTTGCTTTGGACATAAAACTGGTAATGTCACTTTTCCTCTCAGCTAATTTTTGCTTGAAAAAATCAACAGGCTTGTGGAGTTGTGCAGGATACCTAGTTTCTAAATGGTGCCAAAGTAGAGAAGGTTTGAGGCTGCTGTTTACTAGAACATCACCACAAATCACACACAGTGGTTTTGGACGTTCTTGATCACCAATGCATGTAAAGCCATATTTTACAAAGAAAAGAAAATATGACAATGATTATATAAGTGACTTTCCAGGACCATCATGATCATTAGACTTCGATTTTCCACAGTGTGGACTTAAGGAAACACTAACTGATTCTTGCGTCTTTACACTTTCCTTTTTCAGCCACTTATCCATTGAACTTGTGTACAAAAATTCTAATAAAAACAATACAGAGAGACTGCTAACAACCAACAAAGTAGAAAATGAGAAGATTCACTCAAGTCTCACTGAAGCAAAACAGCCCTCCAGAGAGAAAGACAATTACTGAGGCACCTTAACACTGCTACATTGGCTACAATGTGCTTCCGGCTGGTTTGGCTCGCAGACAGCTTTTCTTCTGCCATGAGGTCTCTCCCTACGAGGGTGTCCTGAGAGGGACAAATTAGCTTGGACTACCCCCCACGTACAGTGCGGCTCCTGCTCACTCTGCCCTCCATACCAACTTCCCCTGTCTGACAAGGACAGGGGTCCGAGCTGCCACCTGCGTGCCTGGGGGTCTCAACTGCTGCCCTGCCCACCACAGGTCTCAGGCTACTGGCCCCATGCCAGGGTCTGGGCTGCCGGCTCTGCACTCCATGGGGCTCCTGCTGCTGGACCCCGTTGACTGCCCCGGTCAACTGAGCTCCACTGAGCTTGTGCTGCAGGTCCCGCTGACTGCCAGGGCTCGGGCTGCCGGCCCCACTCTCCCTGGGGCTCAGGCTGCCAGCCCCGTGCGGAGCGCTGGGGTCCAGGCTGTCAGCTTCCCCCACTGATGGGGGGCAGGGCTCGGGCTGCCAGCCCCAACTGCCTGGCCCCGCTCTTCCTGGGTCTCTGGTTGTCTGCCCTGCAACTGGGTCCCACCTGTTGCCTCCAATGCCCGGGGTCCTCTGGCCGCCATTAGTGAAATTTTTCTTGCAACCCCCCTGTAATGTTCTGCGAACCCCCAGGGGTTCATGAACCCCAGTTTGGGAACCACTGTGCTAGACCTATCCAGGGATTTGGGACTACCTACCCCAGCACTTTCCTCCACCCATGAAAAATTCATATAATCTACTGTAATCAATTGATTGGCAATGTCTCTGAGCCTAATAAGCAAGGTGACACTCCGCCAGAGCGCTGTGCATAATAAACCCACCTGCTTGATTCTACACGGTGTCCATTTTGTGTTCTTTCAGTAACACATAAGAATCTTTATGGGAGAAAAGTGGTACAGCATGGGAAGATTTTTATGGAGAGAAGAGAGGTAGCACAGGGGGATGTGTTTAGGAAGAATGAAGTATTCTGCAGAGGAGCAAAAATAATGATCTCTACAAGCAGTGGGAATTGGGGAAGACTTTTGAGGTCTTTGTTAGAATGTCTCAGGTCCAGAGTCTGAAGGGAAAGGAATTTCAGAGCCTGATTAAATCAAGAACCTCATGTGTCAACTGGCTTATCAATTGTCAAGGACAGAGCATTAGCCTTAATTTTCATTTCCCTGGTTTTTACTAGACTGTGTTACACCATTCAGGTAAATTAAAATGTGATGCTTGTGTTATTTATTTTAAACATCTTAGCTGTTGCTTTAGAGTCTAAGTTTGTAAAGACAGAGTCTGCCTGTTTCATTTTGTTCTGCTCTACCAGAGAAGTGTATCATTTATTGTGCAATGAGATCAAAGCTAAATATACAGAAGGCTAAATATCTGTTACCTGAAATAGCCTGTATTTCAAATAGATCCCATTTCAAGGTAAATAAAAGGCCCATTTAGTAAATCTAGCATTTGGTGAGTTTACAATTCACTTCTCTGCAGGTTACAGATCTTACGCCGAGCAAAGGCAAAACTGCTTCATCCTCACAATGACTAGCTACAGTAAAGGATATCATTAGTTCACGGTACAGTACTGATTTCAGGGCAGAATGGTCACTAGTGACTTTTTGTATAGCCCTGCTCCTGAAGAGACGAATGAAAAGAATCTGTGTGTCAAAAAAAGAAATCTTTCTGCATCAACTTTAAACTGCAGTAGACAATAGTAAGATATTGCACAGAAGGGCAGGAAATGTTGCCTAGTGGCTAGAGCAGAGTATTAAGAGGGGAAGCTCCTGAATTCTTTGGTTCTGTTGTTGATTTGCTTTGCAAGATCAGATAAGTCATATAAAGACCGGCTCTGAGTCTACCTCTATGTTTGTACAGCACCTAGAATGGTGACCTATCTTGATTGAGTCCACTGAGCACTACTAGAATATAATATTAAATAATAATGTACTCTTCTGTACTCCGGGGTTTACCATTTAGTACTTGGTACAAAATACTTTGAGATGCAACTAACCTAAAATGCCCAGATGCCTTTTTCAGCCACTGCATATTGGTACAGACATTGGCTTGAAGAAAAGTTGTCTGCATGCAGCAACTGCAGAATCAGACCCCCAGAGCCGCACAGTAGCGGCCAGAAGGGAATCGCTGCCGGACCTGCTGAGCCTCCTAAAAGTTGGCAGAGGGAATAGGAATATGAGGGTTAATAACTGAAGCAAGGAGAAGAACAAGAATATATCTCACTAGCTGAGCCTATATTGAACCACTTTGTTCTAGGGCAGGGGTAGGCAACCTATGGCACACGTGCCAAAGGCGGCACACGAGCTGATTTTCAGTGGCACTCACACTGCCCAGGTCCTGGCCACCAGTCTGGGGGGCTCTGCATTTTAATTTAATTTTAAATGAAGCTTCTTAAATATTTTAAAAACCTTATTTACTTTACATACAACAATAGTTTAGTTATATATTATAGACTTATAGAAAGAGACCGTCTAAAAACGTTAAAATGTATTACTGGCATGCAAAACCTTAAATTAGAGTGAATAAATGAAGACTCGGCACACCACTTCTGAAAGGTTGCCGACCCCTGTTCTAGGGGAACAGGCTGATTCTCAGTTAGCTCAAACCAGATCAGCACCTCTAGCATCAATGAAATTCTTGTCAAGTAATGTGGGTAAGTTAATGTATTAGCATACTCTCAGTCGACATTGCATTAAGTTCTGCCAGATTTATGTCCTGTGCAACCCCATGTGTTCACATGAAGGTGGAATCTGGGCCTTTGTGTCCTCTTCACATTTGAGATTTTTCTAGTACTAGGAAATTGCCTTACTTTTTTATCTAGTAGACAGGGAAGAGATTGTGGGTACTTGTTCAAAAGAGTGGCAATAGTTTTAGCTGCTTGATCCTCTCAGAGCCCAAGGGAATGCCAACTGCATGCAATGCCTTGAAAGGAGGGATTTAATTACTAAGAAAGTAATGAGGAGGGTTTTTTGCTTGTTTTGTTTTTAAAGAAAGCTATTCAAAATAGACAAATTTAAGATTCTTATTTGAATCAATCCGTGGGATGATACTTGAGGTTTTAGGCAGAGCCTGCCCTTCATAGTGAGAAAAAAATTATTAACGACAACTAAACCATATGTCTGGGCACACTGTAAGATAGGAACAAGGAAGGGGAAGCTATGTCCATATCCATGGCTGCCATGGTACCTGCTGAAGCATTTACCGTCCCTCCCACCTGACCACTAAGGTCAGCTCTAGTCAGGGCTCTTTATCACTTTCTGTAAAACGGTGTCTATTTCTCTCCAGATGTCCTTTTTCTTCTTCATCACATTCTACTTGGAGTCCATGTGTACGAACAACATTTAGGGGGGTCATACTGAATAGTGAACAACCAAAACTATCCTGTATCAGGGGGTAGCCATGTTAGTTTGTATCCACAAAAACAACAAGGAGTCCAGTGGCACCTTAAAACTAACAGATTTATTTGGGCATAATGCATGGAGTGAAAGATAACTTTCACTCCATGCATCTGAAGAAGTGAGGGTTTTTACCCAAGAAAGCTTATGCCCAAATAAATCTATTAGTCTTTAAGGTGCCACTGGACCCCCAAATTATCCTTTCACTTACCCTATCCACACCATATTCCCACATCACTATCAAACTATACCAACTCCATTTCTAGTAAGAAGCTGAGTACATTGAGGCTTGGCACTAAGCCCCTTTTTTGTTCACATTGGGGCTCCATGCATTTACAGAAATCATCCAGAGAGTGGCACCCTGGTGCTTTTTTACAGATGATGTAGTGCTCCCAGGGGAGCACAAAGACAAAGTGGAAGAAGATTGAGAGATGAGATGAAGGTGCATAATTGAAAGAAAGTGCATGAAAATCAGCAGAAATAAGACAGTATATGGTCTGTAGAGTCAATGATACCTTGCAGGAAGACAACAACCAAATTAAGTTGGCAGTGGCTCCCCTCCCCCCACCCCAACAGTACAGAAGTTCAGGTACCGGGTACAGTATAATGGTGAATTTACCAATGAACTTATAAGCAGAACAAGAAAGGCATGGACTAAATGGGGAGAAGCGGGTGAAGTGATCTGTGATAGAACACTTATCAAACTGAAAAGTAAGAGCTAAGACTAATGTTTTTGTTTAGCTCAAATGCTAGGTACTGAGGAAGAGATAGGAGCAGATCTTGAATGCAGTGGAAATGAAAGTGTTAAGATGGATGCTTGGAGTTGCAAGGATGAACTATGTTTGGAATTAACAAATTAGAGGAAGTGTGAAGGGGTTACTGATTATAGAAAAGCTGAAGAAATCTAGGATAAGATGGTGGACTAGAAGTGATCATGTGGGAGCTGCCCTATGAGATGCTTAATTTTGAGACAATTCTCTATTCTGTTGTCCTTATTTTACAATAACACAATTTAAAATATTGTTTCACAAAGATAGGCTGCCTCTTTTGACCTCTTTTGTTGCTTTACTCTATTTTTATATAATGGTCCTTTTTGTCAAGAGGCATAGTTTGCTCTATAATTCAAGATGTCACAATCTTGTCTTGCTGGAATGTTCTAATTCATTACCCTCTTTCTTCCTTTTTCTCTTTCCTTTCCTTAGACATATTGGACCTGATTCCACTCCCCTTTTCACTATTGTATCTCCACCTCTGTTGAAGTTTTGCGTGCTTTACATTGTAGTAACAGGGCAGGATCTGGCACATTATCATCTACTATTCGACTACTGAAAATTATCTTCCACTTTGTATTTTTGTTTCTACATAGCTTGGCCATCTAGCCTCTTGGGATTCAGGTTAGGTGGACATGCTTGAACATGCTGATGGAGTGTCTGTATGGGGGGGGGGACACGTTAGGTCAAGCTACTCCCCTAAAAGACTAAGAATCCAGAAGAGTAGTATAGGGGAGATAGGGAGCCTGCACTATTTGCATAAGCACCACATTTTCAGATAGGTGCTTTCCCTTTTTCGGGGGGCTTTCACTGCAATCAGCCAATTTCTTGGATGGTTCACTGATTGCCCAGAAGCTGAAATTTGTTTGTTCAATTAATATTTTGTGCAATTCCGAATAGCAAGCAGCCACCCCCAACCAGCAGTCTGTTCATGGGCAATTCACTGTCAAGATGAAGCACTTCATTTGTAGGATAAAGTAGTCATCGTTACCTGATCAACCAGATGTAGAACTAAAACTTTATGAAGTCTCAGTTTCAGTTCTACCACCATGGCACAAGGCAACAGATATAGATGACATTTATATTCCTTATATGATACTCTGCATCAACTTTAAAGATATGTACATAAGCATCCTGATTCTTTACTTTTGAGTTTGACCTGAGCTGGGAGCATAGCAAAAACAATAATATAATAATTAAAATTAGTTCCTACAGGCACAAAATGGCATATCACCCTGAAAATCTTGATTCCCCCCACCTATCTGGACCAAATTCTCAAATTTGTCCCATTTGGACATAATTTTACACTTTACAGTTTCTTCCTGCACTTATTGAAGCAAATGTGAATGCTAGAAACTTGAGTAGGTCTAAGATCATACCCTCAGAGCCAACAGTTGTTTACTGGAATAAATTTCAAAGTTTTGCCCAGGATCAGATTTTCAGAAATAGTTTTAATAGATGAATATTCAATGGGAAAATCTACATAGGCACTGCTCTGGCCTGCGTTCTATATGTTGTTAATCATTCATAACAAACCATATTTATGGAGCGATGGTTGTTGCAACCTCTCATTTTCCCTATAAGCTGTCTGGAGACCTGACTCTACATTATCCTGTGTTTGAAGAGCCATTTACACCAGTGCAAAGTGAGTGAGCAGGAGATGGAACTTCTTTGTTGACCAGATCAGGACTGGAATGAATTCCCACCTGATAGAAGAACCACCACATACTTCACTGACACTTATGGCAAGTGCAAGGTGCATTTCAACCTTGTTTTTGCTAATATAAACACACAGCTCACTGTACATCAAATAATAAATAAAACAATAACAACAAGCCCACACAATTTCTCTTTGGAGAGAGGATGAGAGAAAGAACCACACCTGACAGATGCTAGTCACATTGCTCACTGCACTTTTGGAAAATGCTCAGATACTACACTGAGTAGGATTAACAAGAACCTAAATAACAGAACATGTGCTGCACCTACTTTGTTCTTCACTTTATGCTATCATTTACATCAATGCAAATTGAATACAATGGAGAATCAGGCCAAAATCTCCTTTAGGAAGGCAGCATATGAATATGAAAAGACTGTTTCATCAACTTTCCGAAAAGACCAGCTCTCCTTGAGTCCCAAGTACATGCGTCAACTAAAATTTGTAAGGGTAAAATTCCTAGTAATTCCCATTGTTGATGTATTAGCATTAAGCAGATGCTAATCTGAACATTCATTAATGCTAAATTAGTTACAATGAAAAATGATATCAACATAAATATCAGAGTTAAGCATGAATAAGCATAATTTGACACTTATGATATTTCTGCTTCCACATAAGCCATGTAACACATTCTTTTTATGTTAAGTTAATTGATGCCAAATAACAATGAAATTCCCCTGGAAGTGAATATAACATTCAAATCACTTCCAAGTAAAATTAATTGTGTTGTGTGCTGTTAGCATGAGACTAAGTCTCTTCTTGTACTGCATCACACACAATATTTTTTCCATTCATGCCAATTTTTCCAACATTGTAAGACTAATTGAAAACAACACAATAAAACTTCTCCAGTGTTTCATATTTACAGCCATAGGCAGTTTGGTTTTGTGCCGTAGCTTTGGTCCATTTGAATTGTTCCATGAAAAGAAGTGTATTTGTATAATGAGACAATCTTCTGGTCCAGGCATTGGATGGTTACTCAGGACACATAAGCTCCATCCACAGTTCTGTCACTATGACCCTGGGCACAATATGATTTAACCTCTGTACCTCAGTTCCCCTTGTATATGTGTTTTGGGACAAAAACTCTGTTTATTTTTATAATACCCATCACAATGGGCTTCTTGTTTGGGCCCTCGGGTTATTACCATACATCAATATTAAATAGCAATGTAAAATTGCACATGTACAAGGTCCAAAAATCATGAAAGATTGATTTCATGTCAGTGAAGAATGGATATGCCATAAAACATTTGAAAGTGTCTGATGTGTAGATGTTAATAAGCACTTGTTTTTTTTTTAAATAAAAAATTGGTATGATTGACAAGCCATCTTGCTCTAGGCTACTTTAAGTGGTGTTCAGAAAATGTAGTTTCTTCTTGATTCCTTCACTATTCAGTTTCCTTCTTGTAGTAGAAACAGATGGAATTTGATTTTCTCAGAATTGCTATGAGCTCAAGACTTGGTTAGTTTTTTTTTAAGGCATCAAGGAGCTGGAGAAGTTCAACAACAAAAACCATACATGCATTCTGCAACAGTCTGGATACTGAAATATAGAAATAATTTGCTATGTAAAAGCTTCCACTTCTGTATATAAATTATTGCTGTTCAACAATGCTTTAGGTATTAGAGGTGTGTCAGCTTTTGCAGGAAAGATAGACTCTTGAATACAAATCTTAGTTCTATAGCAGAATCTATCCTTTCACCATTAAATTATATTTGATTTTTATTTAAGCCCACATAACTCATTGCCATGATAGATATGGCTGAAACAGTTCTTTGAATGATGAACAAACATTTTCTATTAATCTTTAAGAGGAAGAAAAGATGTAAAGTGCTAGAATATAGTTACTAAGGTTGGGATTTTTTAGATACCCTGAGAGAGTTAGGCACCCAAATCCTATTGAAATTCAGTGGGCTCCGGTTCCTATCTCCTTAGGCACCTTTGAAAATTCCATCTTAAAGGCCTAACTCAAGGCCCATTTATTTCAGTGGTCACTGCACCAGGCCTGAGTAATGCTATTCCAGCTCAGATCAAAAGCAGCGTGACCCATTTTATACAGAAGTCAATTAACAGGACTTATCTAGATTTCTGGAGAGCATTAAGATTGAGAGAAATTTCATGTAGCAAAAATCCCATGCTGAGGGTTAACAGAGAGTGTTGCATAGATTGCATTGTACACACATGCACTCTTTTCCTTCCAAGTCAAGATGTCATATTTATTTTAACACTATACCTGAAGTGATGAAGATCCAATCTCCCTGGGCTTTTCAAGAGTAAGCTGTTGTTTAATGATTAAGTTCCCTGCTGTTTTGCTTGGGAGGAAGAATATAAAATGCCCAATGTGTGATACAAAAAGCAGTAGGAGATTAAACCTTATTCATCACAGATATGTAAAGTAAGACTGTGTCACTGCTCAATTATTTCAACCATTTGTTTTTACTCATCTTACTGAGTTGTTCCTACCCTGTATCTCATCTCACTTGGAAATATGAAAAATAAGGGCTAAAAATAGCCTCATTAAAATAGGTCTTTCAAAAGTTACATTGTATTGAGAATTCTCTCATTAGGAGGAGCAACATTTTATTTCAGTCCATAATGAGAAGCTGTTTATCACACTTGTGTGTGACTGCAGTAAATTAACACATTATCATTTTCAGAATGAACCTTATTGGAGGCTGCATGCATCCGTGTATAGATGCTCTTAGTTTTGTACTGCTTTATATAATCACTCATTTAAAAATAATATTTTAATTTTGCCAATTATCACTTTTCCTTCATCAACAGAATTCCTTGCACTCCATGTTATTTTTGTTTGATTGCTTAGGCCATGGGGGATTATAAGAAATATAGTATGGGTTACATTTTCCAAGGGTTTGTACCACTAAATTGGGCATGTGCCTCTGTATTAAGAGGCAGAAGTGGAACGTGCACCTGCTGAACATTTTGAAAGGGAAGCACAACTGGGACACAAGCAGAGCCTGGTGTTTAATGTGATTATACAGACATGTAAATTACTGCATAATTTCAGATTATTTTGAAATTGCTGCATAATTGTGCTCCTGATTCTAAGCTTTTGTTTAAAAACACCCCACGCCTCCCAAATAAACGAACACCCAACCACTTAAGGCCAGATTTAGATTTACCAGTCTGTTCCTGCTACTTTGCATCGGTCCAGAGATGCAAAACAGCAGTAACCGAGGTTTAACTGGCTTCTTAAGACAGGTTTATGATTGATTTGTGTCACTAAACTGGCATATGCCAGGAACAGTGTATCTGGACTTTTAGTGCTAAAGCATATTATGGTTTATTAAGGCTACATAGATAACCTAAATGTGAAGGGAATGTGTTTTTTACCTGAGGCTGTAGACAGTTTGGAACAGTAGCACTGCAAGGTGTAAACTGTCTCTTTCCTCTCAAGGGAGTGTTGACTCTGCAGGCTAATGATAGTGTGAATGTCAGCATTGTTAACTATTGCACTGATGATCATTTTACCAGAAACAGCAAGTGAATGCTTTATTTTCTCATTATTGGATGGCAGATAAGTAGGTTGTTTGAGTCCAGCCCCTTTCAGGATAGTAAGGGGGTCACATCTCAAGGCCCTAATGAGCCTGTGATTAGCTTCCAACCACTAGTCCCAGAGGGGGCCCAATATCTCCCTCTCCCTTCTTCATCGGGGAGGAACAAAGGATGTTAACAATGGGACAAAAATAAAGTCCAGTAATGTTATGTGAGGACCTCCACCCCTAGTCTAGAGCTTCAGCAGCCTCTGCCCCCTTCCCTTTGGCAGGGAAAGGTGATAATAACATAAGAAAGGCCGTACCGGGTCAGACCAAAGGTCCATCTAGCCCAGCATCCTGTCTACCGACAGTGGCCAATGCCAGGTGCCCCAGAGGGAGTGAACCCAACAGGCAATGATCAAGTGATCTCTCTCCTGCCATCCATCTCCACCCTCTGACAGACAGAGGCTAGGGACACCATTCCTTACCCGTCTTGGCTAATAGCCATTAATGGACTTAACCTCCATGAATTTATCCAGTTCTCTTTTAAACTCTGTTATAGTCCTAGCCTTCACAACCTCCTCAGGTAAGGAGTTCCACAAGTTGACTGTGCCCTGCGTGAAGAAGAACTTCCTTTTATTTGTTTTAAACCTGCTGCCTATTAATTTCATTTGATGACCCCTAGTTCTTGTATTATGGGAATAAGTAAATAACTTTTCCTTATCCACTTTCTCCACATCACTCATGATTTTATATACCTCTATCATATCCCCCCTTAGTCTCCTCTTTTCCAAGCTGAAGAGTCCTAGCCTCTTTAATCTCTCCTTTTAGTGTGATAGGGGTCCCAGGCTCACCCTTGCCTCTGGTTCTCACCCCAGAGACCTTGTGTGGGGAAGTTCAAGACAGTTTAGGTCTCCTGCTACCTCCCTGGACTGCTTCCTCTCTGGCCTTCTCAGGCATTTTCTGTATGGTAACCTCCCTTGGATCCTTCTGCCAGGAAATGGATTTCTTTAGGTAACCTCCCTGCCTGATGCTGTGGAGCTCCTCTACTGTGGGTCTCAGTTTCTCCAAGCATCCATCCTGCTCTATCGCAATTTTTCACCCAGGTTGTTGCTAACCAGCCATTTAGTGATTATTTTCTTCATTAACTCTTTAGTGTCTGCTGCCAGTTGGGGTTTATAAACCCCATCAGAACCCCCTTCTCAAGCAAAAGTCCCAAAGTCCACCTGGATAATAAACCAACTAGCCCCAGCCCCTCACTGCCCACACACACATTGGTGGGTACAAAAATCCTTAACTGTTCCTTGCCCAGCTGCAACACCCATTTGCCCCTGATACCTTCTACGAGGCACTGCCTCCTAGTCAATACAAATGTCTGCAGAACGTGAACCTTTTAAAATTCAATGGCAACATGGAATAAATTGGATTTACTATCAAAATAAATCATGTAAGAAATTTTGCATTGATTGGACTAGGCTGGGGCAGACAATCATGTGGTGGCTAGCAGTGATTCATAAATCCAGGCTCCAGGGCTCAAAATTGGAGTCTAATATGAGGAATGGGACTTCGGTCATCAACGTGCACAATATAAGTTCTGTGAATCTTGTTCACCTCTTGGGATTCAAAAAATGGTAAATATAGGAAGGTTGCCAATGCCCATCATGGTGCATATATTATAGAAGGGACCACTGTGGTCATCTAGTCTGACTTTGTGCATAGTACAGTGAAGGAAAGTGCCCTGCCTTAGGTCACAGAGCAGGTCACTGCCAGAACTGGGGATAGAACTGAGGTTTCCTGACCTTGCTCTGGTGCTCAGCCCATTGGACCACGCTGCCTCCCTGTTGCTTGCAGTGGGTGATCACTTAGATTTCCTTTCTTCTCTTCACAGGAGTGCAAGCAACAGAACTGATAAATGCACATTCCAAAAGGAACTGCATAAGGGAACAGAACATGTTAGCTTCACAGGCATTAAACAGGTTCTGTCAGTACCAGAGGACCCTCAATGGGTCATCTATGTCATGGACATCTGGCCAGGTAGTTCATATGAAATCCAATACAGGCAACAGAAGCTGCAGTGATGGCAAATGCAGCATCTGTGCTTCTATTGAAAACATGCCAATAGGCATGGCTTTGTGTTCCTGACGTGGTCTATGAGGGAGGCCAGAAATCCACACACAAAAATACATTTATGTGTGTCATACCTAGGATAAATATCTGGTTGTGTTCCAAATTACATACACATTTTTTCAGGCACTGCTTAATGCCAATGAGAAAGGGAAAGCAGATGGCCATGGCTCAGTTAAAATCACTTTCCCTCAATGTCTCTGATTGGCTATACGAGCCCCAGAAGTTGGCCTGATTCTGTTCTAAGAATACTAAATCCTTTGTAGGGGAAATCTGTTTTCCTCTTTGTTCATTTGAGGAAACTGTTCAGGCCAACATGGGAAAAGTCCCTGCTGTTTCCTCTCTGCTTTGTTTCTCTCCCAGGAAAGGGGTATTGGGTGCAGGAGCACTTGGTGTTTGGGAGGGGGCCTGACTTTGTTCTGAACAAAAATTTTCAAATGCTTCTGATTTATACCCATTGCCCCAACAACACAAAATGGGTTTGCAATTCAGATAGCTCGATACTGGTTGGAGCTCCTTAGGGCTGTTGAGTCTGCTGTTACAATATAACACAGTTATGGAAAAAACCCTCTACGTTTTCCCTAGACAGTTGGCCTTCAGCCATGCTGTTTTGCTTGTAGCCCTACGTTTGAGGGCTTCCACCTTGGGTCAGATGTAGCTGGCATTCATCATTCATTACACAGAAGACTATACAACTCCAGTAATTCTCTGTGTCCCTTAGAGAACTCATCTTCTCAGTGACATCCCAAAATGGTGAATACACACCACATAAATTAAACAGATTTAAAAAACAAACCAAAAAGAACATGTGTGCCAATTGAGAACATATTTATTCAACCCACCAACACAATCCCCTCATGGGGTTATGAGAGGTTTATATGACAGGTCTATAACATTCAGCAGAGATAAATTTAGTTTGGGGCTTTATCTTCCTCCTCTCAGTGGCAGGAAAGCTCTCCAAGTGTATCTCACCAGCTGCATAACTACATTCCTTGGTAAATCCAGTCTTCAGCCTATTCCTTAGTAAAATGCTCACCATAGGGCCAGGAAGTGGTTGCCATTTTCTTAAACTGTTCCACAGCAAACAACTTTGGGAACAGCTCCAAATACTGACATCAGAACATTGCTCCTAGTAAATGCTATAAGAACAACAGCCAGGGCCGGCTCCAGGCACCAGCTTAACAAGCAGGTGCTTGGGGCAGCCAAGGGAGAGGGATGGCACCTGCGGCAATTCGGGGGCGGCAGGTCCCTCACTCCCTCTAGAAGCGAAGGACCTGCCGCTGAACTGCCGCCGCCAATCGCAGCTTTTTTTTTTTTCCCCCCAATTGCCGCCGCCGATCGCGAATACAGGCAGGTGCTTGGGGCGGCCAAGGGAGAGGGGTGGCACCTGCGGCAATTCGGGGGTGGCAGGTCCCTCACTCCCTCTAGGAGCAAAGGACCTGCCGCTGAACTGCCGCCGCCAATCACGGTTTTTTTGTTTTGTTTTTTTTTTTGCTTGGGACAGCAGAAATGCTGGAGCCGGCCCTGACAACAGCTACATCCTGTAGATGCCCTGCTCCCTAATATTATGGTGTCTAGAAAGTACACACAGGGCCTGATTGTCCTCCCACTAATACCAGATTTACACTATTGTAACTCCACTGACTTTGTTGGCATTACTCCTGATTTACATTGGGCAGCCACACTGCCTACCTGCATTACTGTGTCCTCACTGGTGCTTCACTCACACATGTATATTGCTGAAACTTCTGGGGGCACATCCCACAATTCCTTCTGCGGCACTAAGAGAATAATCAAAACCCATAGTAATTAGGACACAGAGCTTTCACCTCTGCCCTGGGAACCAGTGTATAAATAGTGATTTGGGGAAAGCAGAAATACTATTTCCCAAAGAATTTCAAAATTTCAAAGTTTTGTTCATTGTGAAGTGAAACAAAACTTGGACATTTCAAAATTCTCAGACAAAAAATTCTTGGGGGGAAAATCATTTCAGATTGATCAAAGTGTTGCTTCAATGTTGACTTTGTTATAGTATAATATAATACAATACAAAATTAGACATTTTGAAACCAAAAATCATTTCAAAACAAAAATATCAATGTTTCATTTTGAAACTGTTGATGGGACATGAACATTGTTGGACTCCCGCTCCTCACTACTACCCTGACCCCATTTTCCTCTGAAATACAATCTTGACAAAAATCAAGATGGATTTTGCAGATCTTTTCAATTTTGGCAGAACTAAATTTTCTGATGGAAAATTGTTCTGACCAGCTCTAATAATTAACCAATTTTTGCTATGGAGATGGACAAAGCAAGCATACAGTACATTTGTCTGGTGTAGATTTGAAAATAATTTTCTGCCTCAAGTGAAAAAAGTCTATTTTCAACTTTGTAATTTTCTAGTCTGATGATTTAAAGAAAAAGAAATTGACTTAGTTTACCGATAGGTTTACTCCATGTTGTTGCTGCCTTCACACACAGTTGCTGAAGCTTGAAATAGACACTGTAGCAATAAATGTAAAATGATTACTTCTATGCAATGTAAGTGCTAATGCTTTGGAAGTATCAATTTGGACTGCAGAAATCATGGTTTCCAAGCCTTCATAAAGTAGGTCTAAGCCCACAGATCTGCCAGACACAGAACTACTCATTAAATTTCATAGCATGAACTGTCCTTGGAACATAGAAGATGCCATACCATAATTACACCACCCACTGAAAAGGGAAGTGTAAATTAACATCCGCTTTGCACAGACAATGAAAAAGACTGCCACTGATATAAATGGGTTTTGGATTAGTCCACATTGGCAGCAAGCAATGAATGCTTCAGGCTGAAAGGTTTTTAGGCACATTTAGGCTGAATAGAGTTCTAACAGGTCTTCCTACCAGAACAGCAACCCCGCACTGTAGATCTTACTGGCAGCATTAATTATCAGGTTGTGTAGAACAGACTGATTTTAATTTATCTCAGAGTGTTTGCTCTGGGTATCCATAATCCAGGACAGATTGGGGGAAAACAACAAAAGGCAGCATGGTGTGTGTTAATGTATATGTTGCACAGATGACTCACTACCTGACTTCCAAAATACCCTCTGTAATGTGTGGTCATTTATCCAGGGACATAACAGATCACATAGATCTAGGCAGAGGTGATGCTGCTTATTCTGTCATTGGAAATCCAACCCTGTTAATTGGTGATGGTAACAATAATGTCTGGAAGGTGCAGTTGCTTGCAGGCAGGGTCAAACCTCTGAGGGAAGATTCAAAGGGTTAAAGGCAGAGGGTTGGGCAAGCAGCTTCTCTTCCCAGGCTTGGGCAAGCAGCACTCACCCACAGCTCCTGCTCCAACTTATCTGCCTTTTTACTCTTAAGAATACAATGTCACTACAAAGGCTATTAAGTTCCAAATAGTCTGTTTTTCTGTGAAATTTCTTTTAGCTTGCTCAATTTTAATTGTTCAGGATCATGCTAAGCAGAGTTAGTGTGACTACATTCAAATACAAAAGCTCTGTAGAATTTAAAAATGTATGGTGACTTCCAGTGAAATAATTGGAGATATACATGTCAACCAGTCACATATTAAGGGCCTGATCCAAAGTCCATTTAAGTCAATGGAATGGCTTGTAATGACTTCAATAGGCTTTGGATGAGGACCTACATTAACTCATTATTGATAGTGCTATTATTCTGAGAACCATGTAAATTCCTAAGAATGGGACGCAGGACACTTGATACATTACTTAGTTTCAAATCTAATATGCATACTAGCTAAGGCGGTGTCATGCACACAGTGTAAGCTGCAACATTAAAATAAGAACAAAGAAGAGTTATGGAGACACCAGCTGGTTCAAAAGACTTCAAAGGATTCCAAGCAAAAGAAAGCAAGCTAAATCTGAACTGAACGCAACACAGAGACTGCTGTTTTTTGTTCATTAATGTTTTAAATATTTCTGAGGAAAACTTAGCATAAAGCTGTATTCTCCATCAAAATGCTACTCCCTGGCTCTAAATATTAATTTGTGAAAAATAACATTGTTAGAAATTCCTGAGAAATATAAGCATAAGTCATGCCAAGGCACTGCCCGTTCTGTTTAGGTTTACTGGACTAAAAATATTTTCAGCAATTCCATGAGAAGAATGAATAATCCAATTGTTCTTTGATTTCAGAGACATCCTCGTGGATCAGATCACACTTCAAACGGTATTGCTTAAATGATAGAAGTCATTATATTGCTTTTTCTCAGTACCACATTTAATAATCTAAGCACATTACCAAGCTTAAAATTAAAAGTAGAGCATTCAACATGAACTTGGCCTAACTGCAGAAAGTTCATAATCCTAAATGGGAAATAATTCTATTGAAGGCGATTCCCAGTGTAGTTGTACATTTTTCCTTCAGTGTACTCACAACATTTTCAAACTCATTTAGTTTAAAACTTGGGAAATGTATGATAATATTGCAAAATTCACCATTTTGACATAATTCTGAATTTTATTTTTTTTATGCCAGGAAAATTAAACATAGGACATCTATAAAGGCATAAAAGTGAATTAAGCCTATTGACCCCTGTATGGATGCTGTAGCAATGTCCACATAGGATTTTACTGCATGCCAAGCTGGTGCATTGTAAATTTACATCCTCACTGTCATGCACTGACTTCCTATGTACATAATGCCATATCACACTTGAATGAAGCTCCACAGAGTGGTTTAATGCACTTAAATAATGCACTTTAAATTTGCACCTTCAGCTAATCTGGCTGGATTTTTCCTGAGTGTCCCTGTGTAGCTATGCCCTCAGTTTACACTACAAAAAGCTCATTGTAGGGAGATGGGATTTTGTCATCAAAAGCTTCACAGAGATCATGCTTTTAAAGCCAGGAGAGATCATTGTGATAGTCTACTCTGACCTCCTGCATAACACAGGTCATACAATTTCACCTAGTAATTCCAGCATCAAGCCCAAGTCCTTCTCCCTTCACCAGTCATTGAGTGGAAAGTCTCTCAGAGTTGAAGTCACCCATTTACATTAGCAGAGAATTTTGCCATTCAAGGTTCTACTTTATGTTTGATAACTTGCCATGTAGACATGGCCTTAATTCACTTTAGCTTAATTTATTTCAGTTTCTTCTGAGTGTCCCTGTGTACAAATGACGGGGGGGGGGGGGGGGCACAGAGAGAGAGAGAAAGAAAAGAAATGGAAAAAGGATAGGGTAAGAATAAGAGAAGGGGGGAAAGGCTGAGAGGAGGGGTTAGAGACATAACAATGAGATCAATCATGTCTCATCTGTGCAATGAACCCTACCATTTCCACTGCACCTGGGACTGGAGCCTTGGGTCTACCAAAACATTTTCTGATTTCTCATTGAAATTGCTGTTTCAGTATGTGACTGTGCTCACTCACCACACTGGTGCCTTGGGGATTAGCTCCGCAAGGTTGGTACGCCCTCTCCCGGTGGTGCCTCACCTGACATCACTTCTGCTCCCGGACCCACGTTACTCCAAACACTGTGGTATCTCCTTCATGACACAGAGAGGTGTGTCACAATCTGTGCTCCCTCCTTCTGGGGGCATGTGCAGCAGTCCTACTGTCCCAGTCACTCCCTCAGTGGCCATTGGGGAGGGGAGGTGAAAAGGGGACCTGGGCCTGCCAACTACTCCAGGTTCCAGATCAGGGACCCAGAAGATGGCAGCCACATGTTGCATCCCCTCCCGCTCCTCAGTACCTTTCCCCACAACCCAAGCACCTTCTTCACCCCTGCTTCTGGGTCTCAGTGTGCAAATCCCAGCAGCCAGGCAGGAGCTCACTCTAGCTCCCCTAGTCCCTGATAACAGCACTGCTCTGTCCAGAGTGCTAACTCCCTTCTGTTTGCCAGGGAATAATGGAACCTTTAGAGCCCTGCAGCTCTTCTTATATGGGCCTGCCAGGCCCTGATTGGCTGCTACCTCCTGCGCAGCCTGCCTAGGGCTCTATTAACCACTTAGAGGCCAGTGTGGGGCCAATGCCCCCATCATAAAATAAAACAAGCAACGTTGCAAAAAAGTCAAAATGTTTCATTTCAACATTTTCAGAATTGATTCAAAACAAAAGTTTATTTTGAGTTTTACTTCAATTTTATTTTTTTTAATTAAAAAGACTTTTTAAACCCCTCAAAAATGAAATGAAATATTTAATTTTGAAATGAACAAAAAATATTTAAAAATTAATTACATGTCAACCTGAAAAGACTTTTTTTGGTTTGGCCATTTCTAAAAAATCCTTAATAACTCAGATTATGTGTGCGATAGATCCCTTTAATGTCTGTCAGAGAATGGTACATATCAAATGAATATAGGGGGTTACCTTTTCTAATGTAACCTTTGACCATTGTACTGGAGAATCTTAACATCTAGCAACAGCCATGTTAATTCTATACCAAGTTGGTTTCAGAGCCACTGCTGGGAGGGAAGTAAAACTGCTCAATACATGCCATGCTACTGTATTTTCTTAGAACGTGGGATGTTGCTAACTGCAGTTGCAGTATCTGCAGTAGACAATTACATTTAACCTTGAAAGTGAAAATGATTATTTAAAATGAAAGTTGATGAGCAAGGTGTCTAAAATAAAGCTCACAAAAATTATGTTACTACAATATTTTACAATGTTCCTGTTATTGGTTACTGAAGAAAAATATTTTATTTTCCCTGCCTCTGGAAAAACTGGAGAAAACTATTTGCAGTTAGAAGACAGAGAGTGAGAGAGAGCACAAAAGAGATGTAAACAACCTTATTTTGCTCTAAATGCTGCTCCTAAATCAGAAAATTAATAACCTTCTTTGAATACATCCTGTGGACTATTTTATATACACAAGAACATCTTTAAGATGCACATTTCCAAGCAAAGAGAAATTCAAAGGACAGATCAACTCAGTTTTAAAACCTGGCATGTATTATAACAAGACATCCTTAATTCAGTTTACATACCCTATTCCACTTCTGTCGCTCAAGCTGGAACACTGCAAAACACATGAGTCATGCATGTACCCTGGGAAATTAACAACTACACTCCTGTTTTTATGCTTGGCAACAGTCACACTACTCTATATTCATGGCATGATGTTTTAGTACCAAACAGTTGATTTTAGCAGGTGGCCTAAATATGTGGATGCCACTAATTGCTCCTATTGTTCAAGTAAAAAACCTCTAATCTGGGAAATGCATCATTGACTGGTGGCTGTGGGTATCATAAAGAAAACAGCTGTATTATTTTCTTTTTCTTCTGAATATGTCCGAAAATTCCTGAAAGAGCATCACCTGTCCATGGAAACTGATCCTAAAGTCATGATGCACATTTAATTAATATAAAGGCAGTTGGCTACCTCTCTTGCTCTACCACAAACATGAAGCTTCTTCAGCCATTATTTCCAGAAAAGATTTTCCAGATAGGTGAAGATGAACCATTTCAATTCCTCCTCTCATTTAAGGAAAACTTTTTAATTCAGTTCCTTTCCCAGCTAATTTACAACTGGGAATTGAGTGTGGTGCTTTATACTTGTTTTGGGAGGCCTATCTATGCCTCCCCCTTACAACTCTGCCCAGCTTAAGTCTGAGCAATGCTTTGGGTGAAATTCAGTCCTCATTTAGGATCTTTTCCACTCTGCAATGCACAAGTTCCATTGTTAATAATTGCCAAAGCAGTTTCAAAGATTAAATGACTTTTTCTCCTATAAAAGTAAAGTCTGCTATACCAGGCAAAGTAAAAGTGAGCAAAGGTGTTAAGATACCCTGGCGAGGAAAGTGGTGGCAATAGCTAATAGCAAAATACATGGCAAATCTTGATGGCTGGTGATAGTGGAGATGGATCCAACACATGAAGTTCAGATCTGATCCAGATTCCAACTTCCCCAAAGTTTGAGGGAGCTCAGATCCAGTGTTCTGATTTGGGCTCCTGATATACAATGCTGATAGGTATTCAGTATCCAACTCTCATTTGTGTCAAAAAAAGGCAAGGAAACTCATTACCTCTTCAGTGTTAATCTACATTTTATGGTATTTGATATGGTGTTTGTCCCCTACTAAGAGGAGGGTTAGACCATAGAAGAAGTCAGCAATAATTAAATTTAACAAAAAAAAAGAGAGCTCTGGATTATGCATCACTGATTAAATTTAAATTAAACTTTTATGCACATTTACATGATGCAATGTTTTTGGTATGATTCCAAAATAAAAATTGTTACAACTTTTACAGCAGTAGAACTTAATTAATAAATTGGAGCTCCGTGAATCTTTGCCAAATTTCCCAAATACAGTATACAAGTAGAACTTAGTTTAATAAGTAAAGATTGAACAGTAAAAATAGATATGCAGAAATAGAGAAAATTGTTAGTCTTGTGATGAAAATACTTATTATGGTTCCAACTCAGCAAAGCAGTTAAATACTTGCATAAATTTAAGCATGGACGTCAGTTTATTTCTCTTCAGCAAACACTTAAGCATGTATTCAACTTCAAGCATGAGTTTAACTTCAATAGGATTTAAATGTGGTTAAATTCTTCCTGAATTGGGGCCTGTAGCTGGTGATTAGTGGCAGAGGTGTGGTGAGCTGCCCAGGACAAATTATCCAGTGCTGTTCTTTTATAAATGTCTCTCCTGATGTCATTGTTTGATAAGCAAGGGTTGGTTTTGGTTTTTTTTTTACTAATTTGATTTTCCATGTAGTTTGCTGTAACCATATCTCATTTTGACCTTCTTACACTCTTTAAAAGTAAAACCAGCAGAAATCAATGAAAGAGCTATGGTTAAAAGCACTTTCTGTAATAGCCAAAGCATCTACCGAGCAAATATGCTCTTTGTTGATCAAAATATTCAGAGCGTACTAGTTTATAACCCACAATTACACACAAAAAAGCAAGAACACACACACACACTTTTAAAAATACCAATCAAACAATCTTGTATTATTGGCATATGTATATTGAATCCCAACACTAACATTTGCCAGTATCAGAGAATGGAGAGGAAGGATAGTAAGGCATAAAATTTAATAAGATTTAAAGAATTACATTACATTTTTTAAAAAATAGGCCCCACTCTGAGACTAGATCATAACCTAGTGCCCTATGGGCCAGATTTTCAAAACAGCTTAGCACCCAATGTGCCCCCAGCAAGGCAAGCTCTTTTGATACTCTGGCCATAAGTGTCACAACTGGAGCTGCTCAGTGCTTCTGAAAGTTGTCCCTTATTGTGGGTGCTGAACATTTGAAAATCTGGCCCCTGTGCCTGAACTGTAGGGTGCTATCTAACTGTACAACCAGGCCTTATATTTTTGCACAGTGCTGAACCCACAAACAGTGCTCGATATAGTTATATTAGCAATCGTAAGAATAAAAGTAGCACCTGACATTACACTCACTAGTATACAAATTATACCACCACTCAGTCTTCATGCATAAAGTGATCACCAGCTGGGATTGCAGAAGACATATCTCCACAATTAGGGGCATTGTGTGAGGAGCTTGCATCTTCCTCTAAAGCATTCATTGTTGGTCATTGGTAGCGATAGGATGTCAGACTAGAATAACTTTTAATCTGTTCTCATGCCGTGTGATTCCTATGAGTTGGAAACAGAGTCCTCCAGAGATGAAGTGGGAGTCACCCAGTAATGTGTAGACACCACACAACCTATAATACAATTTAGTAAATAGAATTTGTAATACAGTTTACATGATGTAAACAAAACTAAATTAAAATACAATATAACAAGCAGAGAAAGCTCATTTGGTAAACAAGATCCTTCAAAAGACTGCATTTGCAGTGCTTAAAAAGAGCATACCAATTTGAAGCAGATAAGTAAGGACTATTATCAAAGGGATAATAACCATCTCATATTTATGCATGCAGCATAATGAATGGAAAAGCACAATAAGGCAGATATGTTAGATTAGCATAATTTTATTCCACTATTCAAATATGTAAATTGGAAATGGATTTTGTTTCAATTACTGCTTTTCTCCATGGGTTTTAAACATTTTATTCAAAATCCAGGCTCTATTTTATTTTGGTTTTAGTCATTATCTGCCATTACTATTTACCTTGACTGCCTTTAACCAATGGATGACGTTTTTTAATCTGCTCCAAGATTCCTATAGACACTACTGACATCCCCTACAATTTCTCTTTCTTTTATTTCTAGATGGATTTTTGCACCAAACATGTACCAAATACATATCTCTCGGTTAAATATTCAGATAGGCCTATCAGAAATACAATATCAACACTATCTAAAGCCTTTTTCAGGATACTTTATTCTTGCTGATATTCAGTATCCTTGAATGATTTTACTATAGTGGGAAAGATAATTAAAGTGAGTTTATAACATTCAGAGATTCATAGAGTTTAAGGCCATTTAGTCATGAGATCATCTAGTCTGACCACTTGTATATCACAGGCTGTGAAATTTAACCCAGTTACCCCTGTTTTGAACCAAATAACTTGTGTTTGTCTAAATCATAACTTCCAGAAAGGCATGCAGTCTTGATCTGAAGACATCAAGAGATGGAGAATTCACCACTTCACTTGGTAGTTTGTGCCAATGGTTAATCACCCTCACTCTTAAAATTTGTGCCTAATTTCTAATTTGAATTTGTTCGGCTTCAGAGTAATGGCCCTTTAGTACCCAGTATTTTCTCCCCATGAAGGTACTTTTAGGTTGTAATCAACTCACCTCTCATTTTTCTTTTTTGATTTAGCTATTTAAGTCTTTCATTGTAAGGCATTTTCTCCAGCCCTGAAATCATTTTTGTGGCTCTTCTCTGTTCCCTCTCTAATTTTTCCAATATCCCTTTTTGAAATGTAGACACCTGAGCTGGACATAGTTTTCCATTAATGGTCTCATTGAAGCCATATTCAGAGGTAAAGCACCTCCCTACTCATTACTCCCTTGTTTATACATTCAGGGATGGCATTAGCCCTTTTTGCCACAGCATTGCCCTGGGAGCTCATGTTCAGCACATCACGTTCTTCATACTGAGTTAGGGTTGTATGTGCAATACTACTTAGGTTTGGAAAAGACAAAGGAATTGCAGTACTTTCTTACAGTATTTTGGTACTTCCACTTCTAACTTTAGCTGACAAAACTGAATAGCGGTGACGTATACATCTTAAGCAAAGAAAAAAATTTAAAAAAGAAAAAATGGTTGAAGATTTGAGTGTGTTTGTGTTTCATCTGATTGGGTTTGCCTATCTCTAGTTCAGTGCTGGGATGTCACCTGACATAACCTAATGCAAGTCAAGATGAAAATCATGTGTTATCAAAGAGTTGAGCATCAATGAAGAGGCAACTAAATTCCTGAGTCATATCATCAATTGCTAATTGCCTGAATTATTTTTTCAATGGTCATTTCTAAAGATGAACCAACACCACGGCATATGGATCCAAATTTGTCTGAAGTGAGGGGATCTTAGGATGTGGGAGTATTAGTTTAAATCCATTACTCATTATTTCTACGTTACACATTGAATTTTGAATCCAACATTGCATTTTTGGGTGTCTTATTTGTGGCATTTTCAAAGGCCTTGATTCTTTTTTTAAAGTGCTGAGCACCTGCCAGTGAAAATCAGGCCCCTTTAAAAGTGTCTCAAATTGAGGATTCAAAATTGGAGCACACAGAATCGGTCATTCTGAAAATATCTGTCCTTTCTACTGGCCAAGTCTAAGAGTTGGCATTTATGCCACAAGATATACCACATAGATTTAGACAGTACGGGTGTCTGGGGAGAATGGGATATTGTGAAGCTGAAGAGGGTCAGAGGGGGTTATTATACATGGGCTACTTGGATGCAGCTCAATATGCTGTTTTGTATATCAAGCTTGATTAGATTTCGCTTACTTCTTTAAAAGGGAATCCTCCTATTCTTGGATGATATGGAAAAAATATACTGTAGTAGCAGCTGTCATCAGAGCAGCTACTGTTATGTTTCATCGAATTGGTGAAATTATGCTCTTGGTTACACTGGAGTGACTTCACTAAAATTGATGGAGTTCCTCCAGATTTGCAGTAGTTTAACCAAAAGCAGAACCTGGCCCCATATCTTCATGTTTGGCAGTAGTTACCTGTCTTCTGAGTATGTCTGTGTATCTCTATCAAGAGAGTCAGGCAGTCTGCCATGAGTCTGGAAAGTAGAAAAAAAATGTATTGTGGTATATTAAAGCCATTCATCTAACTATTAAATTTAGTCTATTTGTGCTTCCATCTTCAAGATTCCATTCATTCTCTCTCAAATTTCTTAGCCTGTAAAGGATTAACAAACAGGCAGTAAGTCAAAGGATTGTCTGCTGACTCCTTTAAAGAATGATACTTTTTCTTTATTCCTAGATTTTAAAAATCTACTGGGATTTTTCGAAAAACTCTGACGTTTGGCTCCCAATCCCACGTTGTTAGGCTACTTTCCAAGTTGTACCAGATGGCTGCTGTTCTCTGTCTCTCTCATCCACTGATTTTCACAGGGTAGTTGTTTTCACAAGCATTTGAGATGAAGTGATATAGTCTGACTTACTCCCAGTTCAGCAGATCACAAATATTTTGATTCATTACACTTACATGTATTATAGGTCTTCACAGAATATGAATACCGATACAAAATGCAGACGTGGTTATTCTTGGTCACAGTGATTGGCTCTTACCATGCTAGTAGGAAACCCTCACTTCTCACTGTCTATATAGGTCCACATATGGCCCTCAATATATAGTATCTCACTGTCTCTCAACCATCTTTCTCTTTCTTCCTTGATTTGTTTATAGGTGTTTGCTCATTTATGTTTGCCAGCAGTAAAAAAAAATAGCGGGATGTTGGATGGAGTGCCTTAATCTAAATCCAGCTCCTGGAAAACAATTGTTTACTGCATGCAGAAGCCTCTCCCTCTCTATACACTGGAATAGAATGTAGCTATTCAGGGAGGTGATATCTGAGGAGGGGAAAGTGATGTCTTAAGGTAGCTAGGACCAATCCCATAGCATAGCATAAGATCAGGTCAGGGACCTTACAGTTGATTCTGTATTCATTAGGAGCTAGCACAGAGAAAGGTGATATTTTCACTGTGGGTGTGTTTACACGGTGAGCTGGGGATGTGATTTCCAGCTCGAGGAGATATACTTGTGCTAGCTCTCATCAAGCTAGTACACTAAAAATAGAACATAGCTGTGGCAGCACAAGCATCAGAGGAGCTAATTGCCTGGATTGCGGACGTAGGGTTTCCAACGGGTAAGTACTCAGGGCAGCTAGCCCCTCCTGCATCTTGTAGTGTATATCATAGTGTATGTGTAATAAAAAAAGGTAGTTCAAAGGAATAATTAATGTAAAATATTAAATAAGTCCCAGAATGCTGTCCATGAATAAGATGTTCAATCTGGCTAAACTAATTGTTTATTGAAATAACTTACAAAAATATAAAATAACTAGGCAGCAAGGGAGTAATAAAACTATTAAAGCAATAAACCTAAAAGCAGATAAAACTATGATTATTCTGATCATACTCTTGCATATTTCCCTAGATTATCACATTACACTTCAGTCTAAATTAATGCGTTTCAAACAGCCTCCTCCTAGGGTAGTAAGGGATAATCTCATCTGCACTATTTCCCAAGGCAGTCAACAAGATATGGTAATAAGAACAGAAATAGTAATGTATTTACATGCTAAATAAGATTTCCTGAGCACAAATTTTCCATTTCACAACAAGCAGCCGCACAGCTTCTCTCATCAGGTTACTACTAGTGATTGGGCAGGCTTGATTTGGCACAGCTTGTACTCATGGCAACTTCTTATGAAAACAAAGTCATTCTTCATTGTATATGTTTGCTTTTGCTCCATTTCATGACTTGATGTACCATCAGATGGCATTTGCTCTGTACTGTAAGTCAAGTTATTTTGTGTAACACTTAGATTTTTCCCCCCCTAAAAGAAAATCGGGTCCAAATATATTAGCAAATTGAAATGAAGAGAATGTATCATATTGCACAACATAGTCTCAGCTAGGCTCTCTCCAGCACTATTTGCTATAGATTTTCACTTGTCTAAAGATGCTCCACTCTCATTGGTTAGCTTAAAAAAAGTCTGTCCACAACTAAAATAATGTATGAAAAATAAAAAGCCATGATTACACAAATAATTCAATACAGAGGATATTAAAAGTTCAACATGACAAAATCATCCACAAAAAATACAGCACACACTCATCTCACATTTAATCGAAAAACAATGAGTCTCAGAGTTACCTAGATAATAATATTAAAAGGAGAGCATGTCTGAGATGTTAGCCAGGAAAAGGGACCCAGCAAACTCACTCTGTCTTTCTATGGTGTCTGCCACTAGAGTAGGAGGAGGAAGCTACCTGAGGCCTCCTCACCAAAATCCCTGATGTTCCTGTAGGATGAGAAGGAGTTGCCAGGAGGGAGCAATCCTCTTTACGTAGAGCTATACCATGACTTGACCTATGTACAAGGGAATAATGTGAGTTAAGATATCCCCTTATATCTCTACATGGGCTACTTGGACCTTGGGTGGGTCTGATTGCACATCAGTAAGCAGGTGCTATGTGCTCAGTTATTCCCTCCTCAGAGTGAGTGGGCTGGATGTGGAATGAATGGAGCCTTTGTTCCACCTCATCTACTCAAAGGCCAGAACAGCTGAGGGATTCAGGGTGGTCATGGGCTGATATAGCCCATAGTATTTGGAATTACTTTACACCATGCTGAATATTCCTGTATGAGATTAATTTATTGTTTCATTGTGATATTTCAACCCTTTGCCATTAAAATCTCACCCTTAATGTCACATTAGACAATCTGCTGAATTTAAAAAAGAAATATGCTAATATTGTACTGAGGAATGAAAGTCTTTTCCTTTTAGTAACACTGACATTTATTTTAAATCTATTACTCATCAAAAATTGCAAAATAATAACTATCTTAAAATTTAGTCTTTGATGTCTTTGCATGTTCTTTTGTAAAACTGATTTGTATTTGTTTTATTTAGTTTTTAAAGTCTCATATACAGCATGTATTCACAACGTAATAATATGTTTACTTGCAGTATTAAGTCACTAGATGTACTGCATCAAAATTCCTGGCAGGCTGTGATTTCTGGTAAAATCCAATATATCTGACAAAATTAGTCATTCAGGGCCCAACTCAGCAAGGCACTTAAACACTTGCTTAAGTTTATGCCCATGGTTATATAACCAACTGAACCAGGGCCTCATCTGATATCTTAAGGGCCTGTTTTTTTCAGAAGTTCTGAGTGCACACAACTCTGGTTGAAATTAATAGGAATCATGGGTGCTCAACACCTCTGAAAAACAAGACTTAATGCACAAGCCAAGGCTGATGTGTGTGTTTGGGAAAATACAATTTGTGGGTTTGGCTAAGGTTTATGTGTGAAAGAGACATGATTAGGGAACTGATACAATTCCATTGAAGTCAATGGGAGTCAGTCTTTCCATTGAGTGAAGAAAACATTAATTGAGAGCCCATTCTGCCACTCATACTAAGTAGTACATTGCTCTGCAAACAGTTCACTGGAAATCAGTAGGATTGGTCCTGGTGTAATACATTATTGCATGTGGGAGTCAGGTCCTGAGAATACATATTCACAATGCATCACAAAATTAAAAATAAGATTCAACCAATATTATTTGAACAGTTCCAGGCACTAAGTGCTTGCTTCCTCTAGCTCTCTGAGAACAGTGAAAATGGCTACGATTCACACAACACTTCCTTGGGCTGTGCACATCCCTACTGTAAAGCTCATAATTGATACCAGAGGTTGTTGTAGCAAAGTACAAAAATATATGTTGCCACAGAAGTGGTTATTAGGGACTTTAAGGAATTGGAGCTAGTACAAATGCCTCCACAAAGTCAGCAAAAAATCAATATTTTTTTGAGTTATCGATATTAAGAATTTACAAATGTTTCATAAATAATAAGAACCCAGTTTCTCCAAAATTGTGCTTCCTTTCTGAAATAAAAGTTTTTTCAGCTTTTTAAAATTTGCTCTTCCTTATCTAATTTTGATTTTTTTAAAAAACATTTAGAGCTTTAGCTCTGTGGTATATTTGCCCTGTGTTGTTAAATCGGTCACATAAGAAGATATGATAATAAGAATCAGGTGGTTATGAAATAATCACTCTCAACAAAAGGGTTGAAAATGAAGTATAGCCAAGCGTCCTTCATGCTAATGAATGTAATTACTTTACAGTGACTATTCTGTTTGGAGTTTTACACCATAGTAATGAAATCCTAGTTGCATGAAAAATATATTGATATGTGTACTATCTGTAAAGATGTAGGCCTATGCATAATGTGTGCAAGGCACACCTGTGTGCAAGGCACTTCCTGTGAGGTTCTAATTACAGAAAAGGAGCTAATGGGTCTCAACACCTCTGCAAGGTAGGTAATATAGAACAGTGACTTTCTATGTGCACAGAATGTTTTGTGTATAATTAATACAAATACAAATGGTGGAGATACTGAGGTATTAAGTTCAAAAGAAGCTTCTTTATGGGAGCAGTAATTACTTTTTCATATGGAAGAGCTGAAAAAAAAAAGCACTTCAAAAAGATGAACCCTAAATATTTGATTTCAGTTTTCCTTATGTGAAGCTACAAAATTCATTTGGGACTTGGATCTTTTAGGAACCCTTTGACCAACCATTTTGTTTAGATAGCACATACTATTTAGTATTATGAAACATATATGTTTGCTGTAATAAAATTCTTTTTGATATCCAGTGGAACAAACCATAGTCTATTTTCCTTTTTCCAGCTATCACAGTATTTTGAAACCACTTACAAGAATCTTGTTCCTGTTCTCCTGAGATCAAATCCTCAATGATTAGACACAGACAGAAAGCCCTCTACTTTTGGGGACTATTTTCATTATCTGAAAGAGAAATCAGAGGAATGATTATATAGTACTAACACTGTATATAATACAGCATTGGTGCTTGTGATTTTACTGTACATGGTTACTTATTCTGTGCATTTCATAGTTGGATGCTTTGACTAAATCAACTTGCTTTGGAATGATGTGAATATCAACTTTTAATTCATTATTATCAGCTCTACTCATCTGTTTTAATTCATATTTTAGTTGTGTGGGAAAGACTTTCTAAACAGATGATGTTAGTGATATCATTTTTGTAGTTTGCAATCCAATTTGTAATTATAAATCTGGACTTCCTTTTACTAGATCTTTCTCCTTTAAAAAAATAAAAAGTCATTTGGGAACTTAGGGGTTTTTTAATCGATTTTGGTGAAAGCTGTGCTGAAACATTAGTCAAATCTTCATGATCAGAACAGTAGACGAGAGCTGAAGGTAATTTGTGCTTATGCAATATATATGACAGATTGTTTTCCTTTCTGGAATGCTACTCTGAGATGATTTGTTCTAGTTGAGTACTATGGAATACAGAAGTTCACCTGAACTAAAGATATATTTGTGACAAAGGGTCAGATTCTGGAGACTAGCCAAACTGTACATAGCACAGCGGGTGTGCACAAAGGTGACATAAAACTCATATTTGCACTCCCTTGCTTGTGTATGCACAGTAATCCAGCATAAATTTGAGCAACCTGATGGCTACATGCTAATGTTTATGCTGCATGCTAATGGCCCTAAAAGGCATATACCACAGCTGAAGATCATTCTTTTGTTAGGATGTCTCAATCATGCCCCATGTGTAAGTAACAGGTAGGGGAGGTGGCACAGGAGCTTCTACACCAGTTTTACACCCCATGCAAAGAAATGAATCACTTGGAGTGAGATAAACTAGCTTTATACCTATTGTTACCTGCTTTGGACCCAAGAAGATATCCAAAAAATGGGGTCTAGTAGGTTGTTCCAGTTAGGAGGAGAAATTGGTGATAATCAGATATTTGTATTTATTTTGTAAATAAACAAAAGCAAAATAAATAAAGTCCTATGTCTCTGAACAAAGAAGGAATGAAATAGCAGAAAACAGCTTCTTGTGAACACAGCACCAAGAACACTCTTTTCAGTCTGCACCCTGATCCAAAAATCTCTCCCCATTTCTTCTTCCAGAATCAGCCACTATGCTTTCAGTTGCTCCTTCAGGCTGTCTCTCTCTGTATCTCAGACTTTCCCATTTTTTTTGTTCTGTCTTCCCTGCTACACACGCCCTACCCAAAAACAATACTCAGAAAATCTCTTGAGCCAGTTCACATGCTCCTTTTATCTTAGGTGGGGGCTTATCCTTACAGTTATGTTAACTGAAGGGTGAGTTCATACCTCTCAATCTCTATAAGGTTTTAACTCAATCCATAACAAGTTTTCTGCCAGTGCATTACACTATTTTCCACCCATTGGCACACAACACCAAAGGATCTGGACAAATGTGTGCAGTTGCAATGGCCACTAACTGTGCCAAATGTTCAAAAGGGCCTCAATCCAGCCTCTAATTTTAATCCTGCAATTTTAAATGATGGATTATCACATAGTGGAGCAGTAGATTTGCTTTTCTCATCTCCTTTAATAAACAATAGCTTCTCTCTGAGTGATGGATTAACAACAATAGGCCTCATGAAAAAAACTTGTATTTTGTGGAGCCTTTGAAAAAGGATAAACTGGATGTGCACTGAAAAGGGCTATGACATTGTCAGAGAGATGGGTGGAGAAGTTAGACTTTTCTGTTAAGAAATGCTTTTAAAAAGCCAATTTTAAAATAGTGTGTTTCAGGTGCCTATTAAGGACCTGATCCAAGCCCTATAGAAGTCAATGGGGGGAGTCCCTTTGACTTTAATGGACTTTGGACCAGCCCCTAAATTAAACACACTACTCACTGATAGCCTTCAGTTTTTAGACTCATCAGCCAAGAGTGAATCTTCCCAAAGCAATTTATGAACAATAATGAAACATCCTATTTTTTCCCATCAAGCTGCTTCAAATTTTCCCTTTGTTTCTTTGAGGTCTTGGTGAAATTAGATCATTTATTTATCTCTAAATTCATTCCTAAGCTAAATTATTTGTGTTCATTATTACTTTTTAATGGGAAGGAATTTTCACTGTATATTGTTCCACCAACAATCTATTAAGTGTAGGGTAAACACTGAAAATGAATCAAGAACAAATTGAGACTGCTGATGATTTACTCAATGTGTAGCTTCTTCATATATCTCTTCTTATGCAGGGCAAAGAGGTTCAGCTCTTTGCAGTTAATTATCTATTATAACACTTTAACGTCCTATAAACTTCAAAGTGGGCAGGCAATATAAATGTAGAACTGATAATTCCAAGGAACATGAAACTCTCCTCATTGAAAAAAGCCAACCTGTCTCACTACAGAAAAGGGAATTTGAATATCCTCAATCAGCCTCAGCTATATCTATCCAGTTTACATCCTTGACATAGCTAGAGAAATATATACACTCATTTGTTTGAGAGCAAGTGAGCACAGAATAGTGATGGGAGGTGTGACAGGTTGCCCCCGCCCCTCTGGGGTGCCATCTGATGTACTGGGGTCCCACTGAGCCCGCCTGTTCCACCAACCTGGGCTCCCTCACCTTGTCCTGCTGTGCCAGGCCCTCAAGCCTCTTCTAGCACACATATAGATAGGGACACGCCCAGCTGCAGAAAGAAACAGACAGTGAAATCAGCTCTGTATGGGAAGAATCAGCTAGGAGATTGTCCAGTACTCAAGTGCACACCCCCTCTGGAGTGTAAACCCAAAATTGTATTGTCTTGCGCTGCATAGAAATCTGTACAGCATAAGCTCATGAAAATCACCCCATCCCTCAATGTAGAGGGAGATATGCACAGCTCTTGTCCAACCTCCCCATTATGAATTGCATAAACTGGTTTAAAGAGAATAAAACAAGTTTATTAATTACAAAGGATAGATTATAAGTGATTATAAGCGTTAGCAAACAGATCAAAGCAGATTACTGAGCAAATAAAACAAACATGCAAACTAAGCTCAATACATTGAAGAAACTGGTTACAAGTAGTAATATCGCACCCTAAATGTTGTTTTAGGCATTTCTTTCACAGGCCGGTCACCTTTTCCAGCCCAGGCTCGGCTCTTCTCCCCATCCCCGCCAGTCCTTGTTTCTTACATGTTCTTAGCACTCATCCTGGGTGGGGATTCAGTGAAGAATCAACCACTGAATACCTCACTTCCCTGCCTTAAATAGGATTTACATATGGCAGGAATCCTTTGTCTCTCCGGGTATATCTACATCACGCAGTTGTCGCCAAAACTTTTGTCATTTGCGGGTACTTAAAAAAGCCCCCCCGCAAAAGACAAAAGTTTTGCCGACGCACAGGATGGTAAAAAAATTATATTTACCAAATTCATGGGTGTTTATGATACACAATTAGAGCCAGGTTTCTCATTACACGAGCATTAATAGGACTATTCACTTAGAAGCACATTATGCCTGGCCTTTATGCAGATGGGAAAGTTGCATGGAAAAAAGTAATTAAAGCACCTAACTTTAAGCATGTGAGTAGTCCCACTGAAGTCTCATGCAGTCAGAGTACAGAGATGGTTGTAGAGAAACATAAGCCTCGGAGACTACTCACACACTTCAAGCCCAGCACATTCTCAAGCATGTTGCTGAATGGGTGCCATGGTTAGTACAGAGTTCATATCTGGATCCCTCGCTCTGTTAGTGCTATACTGAATATTAAAAACATTCAAATCCAGCTGAAGGGAGTGGGAAGCTAGGGTGACATTCCAAAAATTCTGAGTACAAGAGCCACTCAGAGCAGTAAAGTTACAGAGAAAAACAGCAGCACTCTGATTGGCTATCAGCCAAGTAGCATACTGGGATTCACACAGTATGTGACTGAGAAATAACTGCATTGTGATTATGCATATGAGACACCCACCACTAGTCAGAACGCTGGGAACTGCATTGCTGAGGGAGAAAAAAAAACCTGTAGTTATTCAACAGTAACCGTACGACATCTCTGCACTCTGACTGCATGAGCCACTTCCACTGCAGTAAAGTAGGATATATATTTTATACCTTCAATATAGATTGAAGGGATAGTGAAAGTGGGTTTAAGAATTGTTGTCTGTGATTGGGAAAATGCAGTAGGAGGCTTGTATTGCCTTTGGGGTGATCTGTAGGCTGGGTTGGGGGCCTTAATGTAACATTCCATTGGCATTGTTTTATTTAAATTGTGTAATCTTCCTAGAACCTGCGATAGGTACAGTGAAAAACTCTGAATAAGCGAATACAAATAAATATTGTATAAATGTTTTCTAGGAGTAGATTACACTCCCCACACCTACCTTATTTACATTAAACTAGTTTATATGCTGACTTCTCCTATTCAGCCAGCACAGTATTATCCCTAGAGAGGAGCAAACAGCTACACATTTACCTTTTGCTGATTACATTGTTTACACACACAGCAGCAGTTGACATGGCTGCAAACCGGCAACAATTAAAATGAATCCCCACATGTAATACAATGTGTCTTAAATCTAGAAAATAAATATAGATTAAAGATTCCAAGATGCTTCTCTCACAAGAAAGTTCATGTGTAGCTATGAAAGCACTCTTCAAACTTTATAATTACTATTTTTATAACACCCATCCTGTACGTTTGTACTCTCTGCTGACTCCTTCACTATCTCATTGCGCATATGAAATCAGTATATCTGATAAAAAGAAAAAGAGTGAGCTACTGGAAAAGTCAATAGCCTAGATCCACAAAGGGATTTGGGTGCCAAAGTCCAAAAATTAGATACCTAAAGCTCCTGCTCAGCTACCACCTTACCCTATAGGCAGCTAAATTCCCTAGAGACCTTAGGGGACTTTAGCGACAGAAACTAAGTGCCAAAAATTGTGTCAGTAGGCATATGAATAGCCCCCAGTTCCTGACACTTATCTCATCCCTACACCCTGGTGGGATCTTCAACTAACTGTTTCACCACCTAGTTCACCTATGGGGCCTGATCCAGTAGGCAGCCTCTGAGAATGTTTTTGTTTGAATCCCAATCAGTAGGCAGAGGATGAAAGGCTGCCTCCCTTATAACTTTTAGCACGGTGGTTAGAGCATTCATCCAGGAGGCTCGGATTCAAATCCCACATTAGGTAGAGAGGGATTTGAACCTATCTCCCTCAGGAGTGCCCTACCCACTGGGCTATCAGATTTCTCTCACTCTAGCCTATTGAAGCTGTTCCACTCCATATAAATAATTAAATATTTACTGAGCCAAAGAGCAAGTGATAAAGGCTCTATGGTCCAGTGGTTCGGACACTTCTGTGAGAGACATGGGTTTAAATCACTTTTGTGATGACTAATTATTTATACAAAATGTAACTGCTTCAACAGGAGACACAGAGTCCTACCCCAGAATACCCCATAACCCAGTCATTAGGGCATTCAAAACCCTTCTTTACATCATACAGAGGGCAGATTTGAACCCTGGTCTCCCTCATCCTACGTGAGTGCTCTGACCATTGGACTAAAGAATATAAGGGGGACACAGGCACCACCGCCTCATTTTTTTTGTAAGAAAGACATGTAACTCCAGAAGAGGGTTTGCAACTTTGAATTCTGAGTGGAGGGAGGCACCTCTCTCCAGTCCAGACTTAGGTGCCTAAGTTTTTGAGAGGGCAGAGCTTCAGCCACACCACTGTCCTCAGCATTTCCTATTGGCTAGTGTAGGCAGCTCCCTGATCAGCTTGCTAGCTTTGTTGAATCACCTTCTTAGGTGCCTAACTCTCCCCATGCATTGTATAGGAAGCCCGGGATTCCATTAAGGCTATATATTCCTTAGGTAGCAGAGTTCATAAAGTAAGGCATTGCAACACTGAGCCTAAGTCCTTTTTGTGGATCTAGCCAAACTATTTCAAGCATGGAGCCAATGTAAATGCTGAAACCAAAAGCCCACTCCATCTACATTTTCTTAAAATCAGTAAGGGTTCCCAACTGACAGCCCCAGAGACTGAAATCCAATTTATCAAATGAGGCACAGAATATAAAGTAACGATTTAAGTACCTCATTCTTGTTCTGGATACCTGAGTCTAGCAAAGTTGTTTCTGTGGTGTGGATACTTGTGCCCTTGCAAACTCATTTCACCTGGTCATCACACACCATCACATAGCTATGACTTTCTTTCACTTTCTTATTGGGATGTATGATATGTGATGACCTGAGGATGTCATCGCATATGGAGTACTGCAAGAAACCTCCTCCAGGATAGATTCTGAGAAACACTGGGGGAAGAAAGAAGAAACAGGTTGTTACTCAGCTAAGTTTGAAGCAGGGGGTTGAGAGTCCACTCTCCTTGAGCCTCAGTTTAATGGTACATTAGAAAGGAGCTCCCGTGCTGACTGTGCAAAAGCCAAAAAAAAAAAAAAAATGGGGCACGTTCTTAGCTTTGTCATTTTATTTTGTGAGTGTTGCCTCCAAAGAGTATCTTTGCTCAGGAGATGGGCAAGATTCTGATGCAGGTTTCTGATCAGGACTGAGCAGATAAACCTTACAATAGCTGGATGGAATATTGTGGGTGGGGACTCAATAGGTCTCAGCTCACACTTTGGAACAGAGATTAAATGCCCCTGTATATTTGTCAACCACTGTGCTTCTTGAGGTCCATCTGTGGGACTCTAATTCAAAAGCTTTCCCCCCCTATCAGTGAGTTGCCATTTTCACAACATCCTGGACTAGAGCTCAAATAACTCTGAGGGGGGGTGGGGGGGGGGAAGGAAGAAAAAAAATTCAGCAAAATTTAAATATGAATAAAAGGAAAGGCATTTTCATAACATTTTTAATTAGATGTTAACTTTTAAATTATTGAACTATCAACTATCTCCCACATACTGCAGATATGTGCATTAATGATCTCAAGTTTTGAAGAGAAGATAAATCTCTAATTAAGGACTATGGATTGCTCTACATTTTTATACATGTACTGTAAATAGTTCTTCAGATAATTTGTATATATCAGACCAAACTCTTTATCCACTAGAACTCAAGTTACAGACCGACAGATACTATAATTCTCAGACTCAGAACCTGAAAAGACATAATATAGTTTTATACAACATATTTGCTTACCCTAGAGGAAATTCATCAGCCTCTATTGGAATCCTCCGGGTCCTTCTGGTTTCTATTGGCTTCCACTCATTTTTATCAACTGCAATTAGAGCATCAGTAGTGCCAATCAGATTAAGATTTCTGATGTTTTATTCCAAAACTTAGTAACCAGTAAGAACAGGCTGAATATTTACAATTGGAATTTTCCATCTTGAGGGTTCTCCACTATCACTTGCTCCAAAGTCCATAAGGTGAATGCAATGGAAAATCAGGCCATAATATCTAGCACAATTTGGGTGCTTTATAAAACAAAACAGAATACTGAAAATAATAAGTGTAATGTTAATATTACATATTTTTTGCTTAATACACAAATGAGGGCCTAAGTCTTACAAGCTGATTTGCATGGACAGACTCTTAAACCTACTGCAGTCCCACTGAGGCTCTGCACCAGTACAGGGATCTGACTGAATACATCAGTTTGCAGGATCTGGGCAATAGATTTTTCAGGAACTCAAGATAATGTAATACAAGATTTAACCATACAGATCAAATTATTGATCCATCCAGCCCTGTATCCAGTCTCCAGCAGTGGTCAATATTTAGAACTCCGATACTGCGGTGATTGTTACTGTATAAGTAGCTAGATAATCCAGCATATAAGGGTCCAAGTAGTTGTGCAAATCTGTCTATGGAAGGAACTGTTCTTCATGATCCCTGTGGTGGTCATTTTTCAACCAGCAGCATGAGATTTGCCTGCCCTTATCTTTGTATGCACAACTGCAGGTGTGGGGGTTGGTTATAAAATTATCCAGGACTTCTGTGCAGCTACATTATTTCACTCTCACCTCAGCAAATCCCACAGCCTAATTCCAGTCTTTGGGGAGAAGTACAGCATCTCTTTCATTTGTCCTAATACTGACTTCAGGAAGAACTCAATAAAATAAATTTCCCTTAAGCTAAACCTTTCGATGCCAAGTTTAATTCCTTTGGGGCAAATTCTGCCTTTGTCTATGCATACATAGCTCTTATTGTTTGCAATGTGAATAGCACACTTGAATCCCAAAAGAGGATTTAGCCCAGAGCCTGGGCAGGTCAACCCTTGTAACCATATGGAGCCCCAACAAAGTTGCTCTTCTGAAGCTAGTTATAGGATCTGGGCATTAGAATGGAAAAGCTTAACTAGTGCAGGGCAACTGTCCTGCTCTGTGATATTTTTTGCCTATTAAAATAGATAGCAAATACCGTTGCTTTATAAAGTAGGTAAATTTACTTAAAACACCAAAGAAACTGAATTTACAACTAAGACCCACTGCAGATGAGAGAGACTTGACATATATATTGCATAATATAAATACATGGCAATCAATTAAATGCTTTCCTGGCATTATCTTCATCATTCCTTTAAATCAAGTGTAGGGAATCAACAACAGGAAAACCAGAACCCTTTCAGAAATAAGGATAATTACACTGCTCTACAGCCAAAATGCTTCTGAAATAAATGTAGTCAAACTTTACTAATTCCGGGTCACTGAGAACGAAAATGATGCTTAAAATTGTTGATTGGCTCTAGTTTTCAAGATATGCTATTGGGTCAGTATATATGACCCTTGACTTGGGAATGGCGGAGGATAAGTGAGTTATAAAGGGAAGGGATCTCAATTTAAACCAGAAATGACTAAAATACATCTTTGACTGGATCTATGAATAAATCTATGACTGGGTTTGGACAGTACTTGCTTTTTAGGCAAAACAATGAATGATGCAATCTGAAGCTAGTATTGCGTCATACATGATATGAATTGCATCATGTTATTCCTAGAAGTCATGGATGATGCAATCATAATGAAGCTTACGTCACTCTGCTGAACAAATTGCCCTATATCAGCTCTAGAAACCATACAGTGTCGTGCTCTCTTATTTGTCATTGTTTGATTTTGCAAAGGGACACATTTCTGTTTAGCCAAAGTGAGCTGAGATGCCTCGTACTTGTGTGAACAGTGCAGATAACTTCTGCTATGTTTGTGGTGAAGTGACTTTTGCATCACAAAAGCGCAGTATAACTGCAGTGGTGACGACGCAGGAAAGGAAACAGAACGCCAGGTTTGTTGGTAGCCAGAGAGCTTTACAAGCCTCCTGCAAAAAGCCTCAAGCCAAAAGCCTCCCAGGAAAACTTTTCCTGGGGTTTTTATTTCTCTCCTTACTTTGTTTACAACTCTTCTTAGTGGTTACATCTTTGCCCATTCAGAAGGCAGGCAGGATACACGCAGTGTGCAATTATACAAAATAGCAAACTCATCTATTAAGCGCGTGAACAGCCAGCTGCAAAGGTACTATCAGGCTAGCCAATATGTTTTCCAAAACATAGGCGCTAGAACAAGGTCACTCCCGCCTCAATTCCGAGGGAACAGTTTGCCGTTCTTCAAGGCTTATGATTAGGGAGCAACACATTCCTACATATAACCACTATGGTTAAGAAAGCCTATCACCTTTATTTTGGCTGCAAAATTGGAGATCAGGACAAGAGGTGTCCCCACACATATGCTGCAACACTTGTGCAACAAATCTTCGCCAGTGGTTGAACAGGAAAAGGAAATCTATGCCTTTTGCAGTGCCAATGATTTGGAGAGAGCCAACAGATCATACCAGCAATTGTTACTTCTGCATGGTGCCTCCAGTTGGGAAAGGTGTGTCAAAGAAGAAAAAGTGGACTGTGCATTATCCAAACATTCCATCAGCTATACACCCAGTAGCCAATCAAGGAAGATTTTGTTACCACCCATACACATCAAGCTGGGTCTGATGAAGAACTTTGTCAAGGCCATTGACAAAACACAAGCAGCTTTCAAGTACCTCCGTGGAAAATTTCCAAGGTTAAGTGAAGCTAAGATAAAGGAAGGTGTCTTTGTTGGTCCTCAGATTCGTGAACTTCTTCGAGATGATGCATTTGACCATGCACTGCATGGCAAGGAAAAGACGGCATGGAAAGCCTTCCAGTTAGTGGCAATAAATTTTCTCGGAAACAACAAGGCAGACAACTACAGGTTGTTGGTGGAAAACCTCCTCAAGGCATACAAAAGCCTTGGTTGCAACATGTCACTAAAGATACATTTTTTGCACTCTCATCTAGATCTTTTTCCACCGAACTGCGGAGCAGTGAGCGATGAGCATGGCGAGCGATTTCACCAGGACATTGCAACAATGGAGAAACGCTATCAGGGCAAATGGAGCCCATCAATGCTTGCAGACTATTGCTGGACAGTGATAAGAGATGCTCCATTTAATGAATACAAGAGACAAGCCAAGAAGCGCTGAGTAGACACTGAATAGGACTAAACTACGTACAGAGTAGTTTTTTGCCTTTTGTTTCATAATAAATTTTATTTATATAACTCTTTTGCTGATTTTTAAAGTGTTACCTAAACAGGACAGGTGAAATATTATCATGTAAAGCAACCATAAACACATGAAAAGACCTAGGTTTACAATTTATGATTAAAACTCTACTATCTACACAATATACATAGACATAAAATGTAAAAACTTAAATATCTTAGAAACAGTAGCCAATCAGTTGTTTTAATTGTCATATTTGAATTCAGCACATCAAAATACATAATAAATAGTACATTTTATCTCTGAAGCAGACGACTTCTCAAAAATTGTAGACCAGTGTTATGGAAAGTTCTGACACCAACAGAAAATAAATTATCGAGAGCTGTGTTTGGTGGATTGATAGTAAGACTGACAGCATGGAGATTTAATCAACTAAACATGTTTTAAACATTCCCTAAAAGACCTTATAAATAATCATCAAGGTTTAAACTTATTACATGTCACAGCCAGAGCGTGTGAAGCTTGGCTGTTTCTCTTCAGTGCATGTGAACTTGAGATTTTTTTCACTTAGATTCACACACCTCGGAGTTGTGCTGAGTTTCAGGTTCAATAGAATTAACTGCATCTGAAGCTAAAAATTGGCCCAGGTTCACCTGAGAGGAGAGATGGTCCTGAACCACAATATTGTGATCCACATCTGAATTACCTCTAATACTGGGGTTCAGCTCCAAAGAGTTTTTCATCTTAAAGCTTTGCTAGTTTGCAAATATCTAGTTAAAAAAAATCAACCTTTAATACATAAGAAAAAAAACTACTTTCTGGTAAATGTTATTTAACACAGATCTCACATCTTAATGTAAATTATTCACCTGGAAACTAGCTTCAGCAGCTTTGTTTTTAAATTGTTAATTGGAAGTGCAATATACAAAATTCTTAATTTATTTTCTTGCCCATTACTTTCGTACTTCATTATAACTAATGTGCTGTACAAAGTAGTTAGAAGTATTTCCTGAATTTCCAGACCCCACTACTCTGAATAGTTGATGGTGACAGAAATGTTCAATTGTGCATAATTCTACTGATATACATTATTAAGAACTTTTTTTTTAAAGACAGCAATAACATTATAATATTTAACATTTTGTCCTCATGAAATACACTTCTCGGTTTCATAAGACCTCAGATAGAGAGCAGGCAGTCTTATAACATACTTCAGTATCATTTTCGTGTATAATGGATGAGATTCAACATAAGAGAGGAGATTGTGATCCAGTGGGTAAGGCACTGGAGAGGGACTCCAGAGAGCTGGCTTGTATTCCCAACTCTGCTACTAACATGCTATATGATCTTGGGCAAGTCACTTCATTTTTTTGTGCCCCATTTTCCTTCCCCCTCTCTGTCTGCCTTGTCTATTTAGATTGTAAGCTCTTTGGGGCAGGGATTGTCTCTTGTGTGTTTGTCCAGTACCCAGTGATATGAAGCCCTGACCTTGAGTGAAGCCTCTAGGTGCTGCTGCAATGAAAATAATAATCAGCAATCTCAGTTTGCTTCCTTTTCCCAAATTGTGGCACAATTCATATAGTGTGGATGAGTCCTTGTGGACTCAGCATCTAGCAGGAACAAGCTCTTAGGATCAACTAACCACAGTAATGACATATGGAAGTAACTTTCTGTCCACTAGAGCAGCTGTAGGAAATTTTAGGCTATTTTTAAAAAGTATCAATATCAGAAACTTGATGTCAGGTGTTACTGAATGGGGCAACACTTTCCCCACAATGTGGGTGCAGAGGAACCTGCTTTAGTACACAGGGTGAGCTGCCTGCTATGACCTTGTACAGTCTTGATGTCCAATGCACATGCAGAGTTTTCTTTTGCAAGTACCCCCAGGGGCCCAGCGTACATGGAGCTTGGAGGAAGAAGCAGGCCAGGGTTGTGGATTTTGCGATTGTAATTAAATAAATAATTGGCACAAGAATATGCTTCACATGTTCACAGCATTTAAACAATGTATTAATCTACTATATAGATCTACCAGCTCTTTCTCCTGCTTGGGAGAATTCTTCTCCCACCCAGGCCCCTATGGACTTCAGGCTTGGATCAACAAAGAGACTTTAGTGCCTAGAAAATCACTGGGATCCACAAAGCCTGAGTTAGGCCCCCAGGCTCCCTATAGCAAATGGCTTAGTGCCTGAGAATGGGATCCACAAAAGCCAGCAAGCTAAGGGGCTCCCCACCTGAGGTAGCCAATAACAGATGATGAGGAGAGGGTGTATCCAAAGCCCGACCCTTCTCTCGTTCCTAAATGCAGGCTGGAGGAAGATGCCTATCTCTGGTTGGGTTCCACAGCTGTGAACTTTCACCTGGAGTGCCAACATTGTGGTAGTTTGGGGCATGTTGTAATATTTTAGATGGAACATATGGGCCCAAAGAGTCAAAGATGTTAACATGACCCTGAAAATGTCCAACATTAAACAAGATTCAGGGTTTGGCATAAAAAGACCTTAGGCTGCTTGCCGTCATGGCAAACACACCATTAAAAAAATCCTTTTAGCCTTTTATTAAAGATACAGAAAAAGGAAAACCTGTTCAAGCATTTGAAATCAGAACATAAGAACGGCCATACTGGATCAGACCAAAGGTCATCTAGCCCAGTATCCTGTCTTCCAACAGTGGCCAATGCCAGGTGCCCCAGAGGGAATGAACAGAACAGGTAATCATCAAGTGATCCATCCCCTGTTGCCCATTCCCAGCTTCTGGCAAACAGAGACACCATCCCTGCCCATCCTGGCTAATAGCCATTGATGGATCTATCCTCCATGAATTTACCTAGTTCTTTTTTGAACCCTTTTATAGTCTTGGCCTTCACAATATCATCTGGCAAAGAGTTCCTGTAATTGCCGGGATCGCCTCTGGAGCTCTTTTTAAAAATTGGCATCACTTTAGCTATCCTCCAGTCATTTGGTACAGAAACTGATTTAAATGATAGGTTACAGACTACAGTTAGTGGTTCTGCAATTTCACATTTAGGTTCCTTCAGAACTCTTGGGTGAATACGATCTGGTCCTGGCGACTTATTACTGTTTAGTTTATCAATTTGTTCCAAAACCTCCTCTAATGACACCTCAATCTGGGACAGTTCCTCAGATTTGTCATCTAAACAAAAAGGCTCAGGTTTGGGAATCTCCCTCAAATCCTCAGCCATGAAGACCGATGCAAATAATTCATTTAGTTTTTCTGCATGGGCCTTATGGTCTTTGAGTGCTCCTTTAGCATCTCGATCGCCCAGTGGTCCCACTGGTTGTTTAGCAGGCTTCCTGCTTCTGATGTGCTTAACATTTTTTTGTTATTACTTTTTGAGTCTTTGGCTAGCTGTTCTTCAAATTCTTTTTTGGCTTTCCTAATTATATTTTTACACTTCATTTGCCAGAGTTTATGCTCCTTTCTATTTTCCTCCTGAGGATTTAACTTCCACTTTTTAAAGGATGCCTTTTTGCCTCTCACTGCTTCTTTTACATTTGAAATGTAAAATATTAAGGCTTTAATTTTAACATACCTTGTTCCGTTTCCCTTTAGCTGGAGAGAGCGTCTTTGGTGTTGACCTTCACTTGTAACCTTACTGCTGGGAAAACACAGAAACAACACACTCTGAGACCTAGTAAACTTGTATCAACATTGTGGTGGTATTACTTTTAGTTGCCCCTCCAATGAATTTTAGTTGCCTCTCCAATTATAGGCTCAGAGCAGTGTTGCAAAATATGCAGTTGTGGCTGGCTAAACCAGACTCTTATTAGCAGAAGGCAAAAGGAGAGAGACATGAAAGAAAAGAAATAAGGTGGGGAAGGAAAAAGGACACAATAGGGTTAAGGAAGTCTGAGACCTAGTTTTTATATATATATATATATCAGGCTTGTAAGGGACCTCAGGAGGTCATTTATTCTAACCCCCTGCTCAAAGTTGGACTAATCCCCAGACAGATTTTTGCCCCAGATTCCTAAATGGCCCCCCTCAAGGATTGAACTCACAACCCTGGATTTAGCAGGTTAATGCTCAAACCACTGAGCTATCCCTCCCCCAAATGGTCAGGATTTAGCCAGAGCCAGTGGAGGCAGCAGTGCAATCTGGATCCCTCTCTCTGGCCTGGTCTAGTCAGGACATCTCTCAGGATTAGGACAAAGAAGGTCCAGGATCCCAAGAGACGGTGGGGATGGCAACCTTGATGATAAAGCTTGCTGCAGCAACTGCTGGCAGACAGATACTTCTTTTACTATTTTTTCCCCAAAGCCTTTTCTTTTTAAGAACCCCCAAAGGGAGCCTTGAGCAGAATAGTTATTTGGTCCACCAATCGGCCTAATTTCCGACACATCAATTTTGGTTAGTTGATTTCTGGTCCTCTACACCTCTCATTTACCAGTCATAATCTTAACATAGTCTCTGAGTGGTAACAGTAAAACCCTTTCTGCTTAAATTAATTCAGTCTGCCTCCTCCTTACATCTTTTCTTAAAGAATTTTAAGTAACACATCATTGTGATGATGTATGAACTTTCACTCAGTTTTTACAGTTGAGCTTACAGTTAGGGTGAATTTGTAGGCTCAATTATCACAACAGGCCTCCCTTATAACTTTTTAGCCCCATGGTTAGAGCACTTGCACAGAAAGTTGGAAAGTATAAAGGAGGCAGCACCACCACCACCTCTCCCCCCAGATTTTGGATGGGTCCTAATCCATTAGGCATGTTCTGCTATTTTGCCTAGGGATCCCAATGATCTGAGGCAATATCTATTTTCATCTGGTTTGAGGATCCCACTGGGGCTTAGACATGAGAATGAGGCATTATGTGCATGTCCAGAAGCAGAAACTTAGGTGCTTATGGGGAAAAAATAGGTGCCAAGTGATATTTGGTCCCTATAGGGTTAGACAGCAGCCAAGCAGGGGTTTGGAGGATCTCAGTGACACCTAAATTTTGGACTAGCTGCCTAAAGTGGGGAGTTAATTGCCTAAGTTCTTTTGTGGATACGGGCCTCAATGTACTACACCGCTACTCAGGTTGCGTGCTAGTTCAGTGCTCTGCCCTATGGGTCAAATTCAGCCTTGTGCAGACAGGCCTGTGATGATGATGATGTTCATCCATCGTTATCAATGAAGACCTCAACAACTCATTCTTTCGATGACCGCGCTCTGTGCGTCCGAAGATGACTGATCAGTCCGATTCGGGCATGGAACGTCCTGTCATACGTCGGGCAGACATGTAATGGCACTGCCGATGATGTACGAGCAGCTCTGGACTTGCGCAGCTCACGCTTTTTTTCAGCCTCAGCAATACGCCTCGCCTCAGAGGTATTACTGCCTGTGTGAATGAGGCTGCGCCATGCTGGACGGTTCAGTGCGAAGGTTTCCCATGTGGCGGTGTTGATCTTGAAGGACTTCAAAGAGGTGTTCAGCGTGTCCTTGAACTGCTTCTTTTGTCCTCCATGGGAGTGCTTTCCCTGTGTGAGTTCTCCATAGAAGAGCTGTTTAGGAATGCGTTCATCTGACATTCTCACGACATGTCCGGCCCACCTGGTCTGGGCTTTCATCAGCAATGTGTGAACTGACGGCAGACTGGCTCTAGTAAGGACATCAGTATCGGGCACTTTGTACTGCCATCTGATTTTTAGAAGCTTTCGCAGACAGGAAATGTGGAAGTGATTGAGCCTTCGTGCATGACTCCGATAGACAGTCCACATCTCGCAGGCGTACAGCAGAGCTGGAAGCACCACTGCTCGGTAGACCTTCAGCTTCGTTGGTAGGCTGATCCCTCGACGTTCCTAAACGTTGGAGTTCAATCAGCCAAATGCAGAGCTGGCTTTAGCAATTCTGCAGTTTACTTCATCATCAATTGACACTGCTCGGGAAAGGGTACTGCCCAGGTACGTGAAGTGGTCCACTGTCTGAAGACTCTGTCCATTTACAGTGATGGACAGTTCTGAGTACGGAGCGTGGGGAGCTGGCTGGTGCATGACCTCAGTCTTCTTGATGTTAATGGTGAGACCGAAGTTGTTGCATGCAGTTGAATACTTGTCCATACTGGCTTGCATTTCTGACTCTGTACTAGCATTCAGAGCACAATCATCGGCAAAGAGAAAGTCTCGAAATACAGTTTCCTTCACCTTGGTGATGGCACGCAGTCACCTCAGATTGAATAGTTTCCCATCAGTTCTATACTTCAGGCCTACTCCTTCAGTGCAGTATTGAAAGGCATCAGTCACAGTGGCAGAGAATATCATGCTGAACAAAGTGGGTGCTAAAACACACCCTTGCTTGATGCCATTGGTGACTGGGAAGGCCTCACATGTTTCACCGTCATCCAGGACACGAGCCATCATACCATGATGAAATTGACGTACCATTCATATAAATCTGTCTGGACAGCCAAATTTCGACATGATCCTTCACAGGCCCTGGCGACTGACAGAGTCAAATGCTTTCGTGAGGTCCACAAAAGTTGTGTAGAGTTCACGATTCTGCTCTTGACATTTCTCCTGTAGCTGATGCACAGCGAAGATCATGTCAATAGTCCCACGTCCCTTGTGGAAGCCACACTGTGATTCTGGCAGTAAGCCCTTCTCCAGGTGAGTGATCAATCGGTTCAACAGAACCCATGCAAGAACTTTCCCCGCTGTAGAAAGCAGCAAGATTCCACGGTGATTGTCGCATACCTGGTGATTGCCCTTCCTCTTATAGAGGTGCAAGATGGACGCGTCTCTGTATTTTTGTGGAATGGTTCCCTGCTTCCAGAAGGACTGAAACAGCTCAGTGAGTTTCAGTAGCAGCACGGGTCCACCGACTTTGTACACCTCTGCTGGTATGGCATCTGACCCTGGGGCTTTGCCACTTGACAGCTGATTGATAACTTTCTTCACTTCGTCCTCTTCTGGTGAAGCATCCATGGAGTCACTGACTGCAACCTGGGGCATCTTGCCAATGGCCTCATCATTGATGACTGAGGGGCGATTGAGAATTGCTTCGAAGTGTTCAGCCCATCTCTGGAGAATCTGTGTCTTCTCTGTAAGGAGCACAGTACCATCAGAGTTCAGGAGGGGAAAGCTCCCAGAAGACTGTGGACCATAGAGTGTATTGAGGGCTTCATAAAACCACTTATAGTCGTTCCTGTCTGCATATGCCTGTATTTCATCTGCTTTGACGCTCAGCCACAAGTCCCGCATTCTGCGCAGTCGGTTCTGTACTGTTCTGCGAGCGTTGATAAAGGCGGTCTTCTTTGCCACTGAGGATGGATCGTTTTGATATGCATGATGCAGGCGGTGCTTCTCAGCAAGTAAGACCTGGATTTCTGCATCATTTTCGTCAAACCAGTCTTGCCGCCTGCATGTGGAAGGCCCCAATACCTTCGATGCAGCTGTATGGACAGTGTTGCGGAATCGCTCCCAGTCTTTCTCAATGTTATCCTCAATACGAAGATCAACAAGCTCATTCTCTAGGTCTTCCGCTAGATTTTCAGTGATGCGGCTGTTCTTCAGCTTCGACACGTTGATCCTTTTGAGAGCCTTACAGCCTTGTGGTCGTCTCTTCGGCATGATACGGAGCTTCATTTTGGATACTATGAGCCTATGATCCGTCCAACAGTCAGCGCTACACATAGCTTTTGTAACCTTTTCTAGCCCCCTCCTCGTTCTACGGAGGTGAACAGTGCAATCCTGAATAGGGCTGCTCAGTCGCTCAAGAAGATGCCGAGCTCCACTGCTGCTTCGGTCAGTGAGGAACGACCATTATGCCTGAACCGCCTATGTTCAGGTCCGCGGCTACAGCTCCCAGTGTATCCACACCTGCTGCTTCGTCGCTCACCCATCACCACAGGACTTGATATGATGTAATATGATATGATGTCGAGACTTGCGTGTGAATTGGATTAAAGTGAGGGAGAGTTGCGCGACGTCAGCCTCACTCTCTCTTCCCAGTTCCTATCTGTATCCAGTGGCAGGACAGAAGTCAAGACGGCTGGAGATAGGGCAGGGCGCAGTGGATGACCAGGACAGCAGACAGGCCTACTTACCACTTAAAGGCCATTTCACAAGGCCTACATACCACTTAAATCCTACTTAATTTCTTTGGGTGAAATCCTAGTCCCATTGGTCAATGGCAAAACTTTCATTGAATTCTATTGGGCCAGGATTTCACCTTCAAAATATAGCATAAGTGACTGGAAGGAAGGCTTTCACCCTAAGAGAATAAATCAAGCCACCCTAGAAGCAGAGAAAAATGCTTTGGTCATTGTCAGCAGGTTGGTTCTTAGTTTTTGTTCAAATAAATAACAATAAAAGGAGAATATTCCAAACAGAGTCAATAGATAAGCTGGCATGTTTCAGCCTTGCTAATAAAGGAAGCATGGTAAATGTCAGAGACTGTGCCTTAATCTTCACTTTCAAAGCTGGCTCTGTGGGCTTTTTATTTTGGGTTTGTATAGTAGGCATGATTTTTATTTTTTCCAGGTTATAAGACATGCTGATATCAAAGACTACGTAGAGAAGCATACACATAATAGTGAAGTCAGGCCAAAGAAGTGTCCGAGTAGATATGAAAAGGAAATGTTTTTGGCAGCAATGAAAGCTCTGATTGTCGCTGTCTGAACTATACTTGGCATGTCTAGACAAATAAAGAATACTGTTGCCAGTCTGTCACTCTTCATATGTATATGTAATATTCACAACTACAATAAGCAAAAAGTCAGCTTTATTGTAATATACCAGATTTCCTAAACAAATTAAATATTTACTAAGAGTCATTTAAAGTAGCATAACCTGTAAGAAAATCAGCCCATTCACAAGGGAAATCCACAGCTGGAATCGTTATCTTACATAGGATAAAATGGCTCTAACAGAATTAACTGGCTCATACATCCCTCTATCTATACCAAAAGCATATACCCTTTTTTCTTCCAAAAGTGACTGAAAATTAAACAGGCAATTTAAGTGACTCAGCTGTAAATTCTACATGCTGGGATCTCATTAGCAGATTTGCAAGATCAGTTGATACATTGTATCATATCACTAAGGGTATGTCTACACTACGAGAGTAGTTCGATTTTAGTTAAATCGAATATGTGCAATCGATATTAGAAAGTCGAACGTATGTGTCTACACTAAGGACAGTAATTCGACTTTGTCAGTCCACACTACCAGGGAAAGCGTCGACATTGGAAGCAGTGCACTGTGGGCAGCTATCCCACAGTTCCCGCAGTCCCCGCCGCCCATTGGAATTCTGGGTCGATCCGCCAATGCCTTCTGGGTAAAAAAATGTGGCGAGGGTGCTTTTGGGTAACTGTCGTCATCCGTCAGTCACTACCGCCCTCCCTCCCTCCCTGAAAGCGCCGGCGGGAAATCAGTTCGCGCACTTTTTGATCAGTGACAGCGCGGACGCCACAGCACTGCGATCATGGATCCCGCTGCGACCATCGCTGCAGTTGTGGCCGTTCTCAACGCCTCGCACCTTATCATACACCTTTCCCAGAGGCAGATGCAGAGAAATCAGGCGAGGAGGCTACGGCACCGCCGTGAGGGCCTGAAGTCGGAGAGTAGCACAGAGCTGTCAGAAACCACGAGCCCCAGCGCCCAGGACATCACTGTGGCAATGGGGCATGTGGATTTTGTTGAACGGCGATTCTGGGCCCGGGAAACAAGCACGGACTGGTGGGACCGCATAGTGCTTCAGGTCTGGGATGAATCCCAGTGGCTGCGAAACTTTCGCATGCGGAAGGGGACCTTCCTGGAACTTTGTGACTTGCTGTCCCCTGCCCTGAAGCGCAAGGACACCCGCATGCGAGCAGCCCTGACTGTCCAGAAGCGAGTGGCCATAGCCCTCTGGAAGCTTGCAACGCCGGACAGCTACCGGTCAGTCGCGAACCACTTTGGCGTGGGCAAATCTACCGTGGGGGTTGTTGTCCTGCCAGTAGCCAAGGCAATCGTCAAGGTACTGCTGTCAAAGGTAGTGACCCTGGGAAACGCGCAGGCCATCATAGATGGCTTCGCCGCGATGGGATTCCCAAACTGCGGTGGGGCTATAGATGGGACTCACATCCCTATCCTGGGACCGGGCCACCAGGCCAGCCAGTACATCAACCGAAAGGGCTACTTTTCAATGGTGCTGCAAGCACTGGTGGACCATTGGGGACGGTTTACAAACATCTACGTCGGATGGCCAGGCAAGGTTCATTACGCTCGCGTGTTCAGGAACTCTGGTCTGTTTAGACGGCTGCAGGAAGGTATTTACTTCCCGGACCACAAGATAACTGTTGGGGATGTGGAGATGCCTACAGTGATCCTCGGGGACCCAGCCTACCCGCTAATGCCCTGGCTCATGAAGCCCTATACTGGCGCCCTGGACACTGAAAAAGAACTCTTCAACTACCGGCTGAGCAAGTGCAGAATGGTGGTGGAGTGTGCTTTTGGCCGTCTCAAGGGGAGATGGAGAAGCTTACTGACTCGCTGTGATCTCAGCGAAACCAATATCCCCATCGTTATTGCAGCTTGCTGTGTGCTCCACAATCTCTGTGAGAGCAAGGGGGAGACCTTTATGGCGGGGTGGGAGGTTGAGGCAAATAGCCTGGCTGCTGATTACGCCCAGCCAGACAGCCGGGCGATTAGAAGAGCCCAGCGGGACGCGCTGTGCATCCGGGAGGCTTTGAAAGCCAGTTTCAAGGCTGAGCAGGGTACCCAGTGACTTTTAAGTTTGTGGACACAGAAGCTGAACTTGCCCCCGTTTCTTTACCCAGTTGCCATCGACTATCCTCTCCAGTTACATACCCCCTTCACCCCCTTCCCAAAAAATAAAATCTGTTCTGTTTTGTTAATGGACACCGTTGTCTTTATTACTGTTTTCGCGGGAATGTTTTAAACCTGGGACGCAGACTGTGGCGGGGGGCGGGTTTAGGGTTGTGATGCAAATGATGCTTCTAAACTCCAGGAATGACAGGCTCCGCGGTGGTGGACTGGTTGTTTCAACGGAGCCTGCCAGCCCTCCTGGCCGGGACTGCGTGTATGTGTCGGCTATGTGACTGTCTTGCAGGGGGAGGAGGGTTACAGATCCCCTGCTGCGCGGCTCTGTGATCCAGGGTAAGGACCGCTGCATAAGATCTGTAACTGCCCTCCCCCGCCACCAAGTCACAGAGCAACACCACCACCCCCACCACACAGAACATGAAAACCACCTCCCAGACTGACCAGGATAACTAGTCACTGCACTGTATATGTGCCCTGCTGCTGGACCTGCCCCCTGCTAAAGGTGACTGTCCTGTCCAATTACCAAGCCCCTTCCCCCCCCTTCAGACAGACTCTCCTCCAAAAGAAGAGGATGGAAACAGTAATGAACAGAAACGTATTTTTTATTAACAACCACACATGGAACGGGGGGGTGAAACTTGGACGGGGTCTTGTGTGAGGCGGGTAGGAAAGGACTTTTCAAATTTTGGGGAATGAGAGCCTTCTAGTGGTAGAGCAGTCCGCAGGGGTGGAGTGAAATTTTTCACGGCCCCTTCCGCCCCTCCGTGTTTGGACTTTGGGTGAGGGGGGTATGGGACTTGGTGGCGGGGCAGGGCAGTTAGAGAGAGACTGCAGCGGGGCTCTCTCCTCCTGCCTCCGGTCCTGCAGAACATCCACAAGGCGGCGGAGCGTGTCCGTTTGCTCCCTTATTAGTCCAAGCAGCGTTTGAGTAGCCTGCCAGTCCTCCTGTCGCCACCTCTCCTCCCGTTCAATGTTTGCCCGGTGCATTTGGGACAAGTTCTCCCTCCACTGTGTCTGCTGGGCTGCCTGTGCTCGGGAGCATCCCATTAGTTCAGCAAACATGTCTTCCCGTGTCCTCTTCTTCCTCCTCCTAATGTGCGCTAGCCTCTGGGCAGATGTGGCTGTGGGAATTGGAAAAAGGGAGTGAATTCCTGAGACAGATCAATGTATCTGTGAACAGAGAACATAGTCTTTCAACAAGACCATGCAGAGCACCTATCACACGCGCACTGAGGACAAGGTCGAATTTTCGGCCCTCGCCTACAGTGCCTGCGGTCTTGCTGTGGCGAGCTGAGGAGCAGGGCAGGACACCGGACTTTGTCTAGATGGCAAACATGGTAAGCCGTAGACTTGTGGCTGCTTAAAACTTTAAGAGTGGCACTGGCCTCCTTTCGCATAGAAAGCAATGCGAGTCTCTGCTGGCAGCAATCCTGCAAGCATGAACTCTGGCCCTGTCCCACCCCCTCGCGGCTGTAAACCGCGTGGCTGTAAACCGGCGGTTGCAGTTCTGTAAAGGGACGGGCAAGCAGTCCCAATACTAACTTTCCCCTACCTAATTCACAGCAGGGAGTCATGCCAGACATCACCCTCCTGAAGGTCTCGGAGAGCCAGAAGGAGCGGATGCTTCGTGACAGCCTGCAGAAACCGGGGCCATTTGCTGCAATGCTCTGCAAGGCCATGATCCCCGAGTACCTGCTGGCGTTGTGGCAGGGAAACGTCTCATACCACGGGGGGCCTAATAAGCTCTCCCTGCCCAGGAACCTGCTCATGAGGCTTGAAAAACACCTGCAGGAGGCCTATGAGGAGTTCTCCCCGGAGGATGTCGCCTCTATCCCCGGATACATTGACCAGTTTTTGGGTTAGGTGCCCTTGGAGGGACAAAAGAGTGCAGCGTTTTGGGCAGTATAATCATGAAGCGGACATTGTGAAATTTTTTGAAAATAGACTATATATTGAAGCGCCCAAAGACAGACTAATCATGATACACTTTGCACAGATTCCCGTTTTGTTGGACTTTCCTGTTTACATGTTTTGAAGCACTTTACCCACTGTTAATATTTTAAATCTTCCTGTTTTGTTGTAAATAAATGTTTACATGTTTTAAAGCACTTTAGCTATTGTTAATATTTTAAATATGCCAGTTATGTTATAAATAAATGTTTAGATATTTAAAACACTTACTGCTTGATCCTTCCCCTGAATCTGTGTCTGGGATAACGGCTGGGGAGGGTTGGTAGGGGATCTCTGTGAGGGTGATGAAGAGCTCCTGGCTGTCGGGCAAATCAGCGTTGTAAGCGCTGTCTACTGCCTCGTCCTCCTCATCTCCTTCCTCCTCTTCCCCGTCCGCTGAGGAACCGGCCGCGGACAATATCCCATCCTCAGAGTCCACGGTCAGGGGTGGGGTAGTGGTGGCGGCCGCACCTAGGATGGAATGCAGTGCCTCGTAGAAACGGGATGTGTGGGGCTGGGATCCGGAGCGTCCGTTTGCCTCTTTGGTCTTCTGGTAGCCTTGTCTCAGCTCCTTGATTTTCACGCGGCACTGCGTTGCATCCCGGCTGTATCCTCTCTCTGCCATGGCTTTAGAGATCTTCTCATAGGTCTTTGCATTCCGTCTTTTGGAGCGCAGCTCAGAAAGCACGGACTCATCTCCCCACACAGCGATGAGATCCAAGACTTCCCGATCCGTCCATGCTGGGGCCCTCTTTCTATTAGATTGCACGGCCATCTCTGCTGGAGAGCTCTGCATCGTTGCCACTGCTGCTGAGCTCGCCACGGTGTCAAAACAGAAACTGCGATTCAAACTGCCCAGACAGGAAAAGGAATTCAAATTTTCCCGGGGTGTGGCTGGTCAGAGCATCCGAGCTCGGACTGCTGTCCAGAGCGTCAACAGAGTGGTGCACTGTGGGATAGCTCCCGGAGCTATTACCGTCGAATTCCATCCACACCTAGCCTAATTCGACATGGCCATGTCGAATTTAGCGCTACTCCTCTCGTTGGGGAGGATTACAGAAATCGATTTAAAGAGAGCTCTATGTCGAACTAAATAGCTTCGTGGTGTGGACGGGTGCAGGGTTAATTCGATATAACGGCGCTAAATTCGACATAAAAGCCTAGTGTAGACCAGGCCTAAGTTTAAACAGCTGAAATGTTATTAATTGATCACTTCTTCTGTGAAGCCTACAAACCCCAATTCAACTCATCAAAAACACTGTGACCTAGTCATTGTATTAAAAAGAGAAGGGGACACAAAAGAGAATAACACCTTAAGTCAAAACTTGGAGAGACTCAGAGAAAGCTGAAATAACTAAATCCGAACCAGTTTAAAAATAGTGATATATGATATTGATTCATATATAGTCCAAGGAGATCACTGCCTGGTTTCCATCACTACAGGAGAATGGAGCAGGCCACTGGGGCCCTTTTTTCTCAAGAACCACAATTACAGGAAAATGCAGCAGGCTGTTATTTGTCTCCCTATATGGCAGTTGAAAAGGGCAGGAGGCCATTGCTGACTTCCACAAAGACGGGGGCTATCCAATAATAGACCTATGGAGGGACATCTCTGCTGTCTCTTCATGCCCAATCCAGCAAAGCACTTAGACTTGTGCTTAACTGTAGGCTTGTGAGTACTCCCACTGAAGTAATGTGCTAAAATGCTTTGCTGGACTGGAGTCTAAATCACTTAAAGGTATGGCCATGACATTTTAAAAAGAAAGTAAAGAATAAAAGTTAAAAGGTATATTTTCAATAGTTAACAGTACTGGAGAAAATCTTGAGCCCAATAATGCCCTCCAATTTGATTCTCTCTTTATCCAGCCTTTATTAGCTTCTCCCTGGCTATTAACCTAACCCTGGTGGTTCTTACCTCACTGAAAAAGGGACAATATGGAAGGATTTATCACTTAATAAGAAATAACTTGGAATTTTGTCACTTGAAATACAGCACCTGTTTGGCTGACAATAGTCCTTAACAAGTAGATAAAGGAGGACTGCCATTGTAAACAGAAAAGAAATAAATCTTTACATTTTGGTTCCTCTTCATGGCTCCCTCAGCCAACCTCAGCAGCACTTTCTGCTCCCAAGACCCCATGAAACAGTCATAAGGGGACACACAACACGTGATTAAACTTTGGAACTCATTGCCACAGGAAGTCCTTGAGGACAAGTATTTAACAAAATGCAGAAAGGATTAGATATTAAGAATATCCAGAATTGTTATAATTAATTATAACAACTTTTGCAGGGATGTTAGACTTTAGGGTTTAAGCCAATCTCTAACTATTAGAGATCAGGATGAGACCTATGTGGAGGCAAAAATGGGTTAATCTGCACTACTGTGGGGTTCTTTCATCTTCCTCTGAGGCATCTGGTACTGCCCACTGCTGCAGACAGGGTCCTGGACTAGATCAACCTTGAGTCTATGGCAGTCTTATGACACAATGCCCTGGAGTGTACAAAACCTGTCAAAGCACTTGGCATTGTAAAATATAATAGAAAACAAAAAAATAACTAAAATAAGTAGTAAGCTAGTATTTATCATAATAGTCTTTCTCAGTCAAGTAAAGATGTTTGTTATCAGCCCCTATCAGGTAAGTAATATAACAAAGATCTTCATTTGCACATTTTATCATATTTTCACCATAAATTGCAATGTAAAAGCATAAGTACCTCATGTCTGCAGCTCATGAATTGTTTGCTGTTTGTCTGAAACTATGGCATTTAAATTAATTGTTGACAGGTTGTGAGATTTTTAGTTTACTGGAGCTTGTCTACTATTGACATTTTAATTAGCTTTTACCATACGTGCTGGAAAAAATTAAAACCAAAGCAGCATTATATAATGTCACCAAGATTCATTGTATATGTATACTTTTTATGTGTGCAGTGGGCTGAGAATGAGCCCATTTGCTTCTTCATTTTGCCACACTGCCTCTATGGTAGCTAAATGCAGGCTTGGTAAAGAGACTCAGTGAAGATTTATTTCTTTTAATATTAAAAATATATTCCTTACTCATGTAACTAGCAGCATCTTCTGAGCTCATAAGCCTTTAAGCCACAAGTTTCCTTCTGGGGCAGTGAGACTCAGATCCTTTCTGGTTTGTCCCAGCAGAGATTCTCTCTGATGAACCCCAGGGATTATCTGAGCAGCCTGCATGGTACAAGACCTATTTCTCTCATACTCCTCTCAGGCACAACCCTGTGGCTCCTTACAAAGCCCCAATCACCAGACCCCCCCACCCATAATTTCACACAAATAACTGTGCTGATGCTAGGGTGCCCTGGTACACACCAGTAGCAAAACTTACCAAATAGATCAAAGTGCAGATTTTATGTGAAGTTTGTAAGTGAAAATCCCATAGACTAGGTGTTTGGGTTCTATTCAACAGGATTTATACAGAGGCTTCAGTGTTGTGGGTATCTTGTAAGGCCACTTGAATTTTATATCCAACTTAAATATTTAGCTGGTCCACAAAAGCATTTTGCTCAATTGCAGCACACTTTCTGTGGATAGATGGAAACAACTAACAGTATAATACTTCTCCCCACACTTCAATAGAACTTATTCACTGAAGAAGAAGGGAGGAGAAGAGAAAAACAAAACAAAACAAAAAACCAAAATCACTTGACTGGCTTATTTTGTTTTGTTTTGTTTTCAGTTTCTATTAGGGCTGTCAAGTGATTAAAACACGCTAATCGCGCCGTTAAACAATAATAGAATACCGTTTTCAAATATATTGATTTCAGTTACAACACAGAATACAACGTGTACAGTGCTCACTTTATATTTATTTTTATTACAAATATTTGCACTGTAAAAATAATATTTTTCAATTCACCTAATACTAATACTGTCGTGAAATCTCTTTATCATGAACGTTGAACTAACAAATGCAGAATTATATACCAAAAATAACCACATTCAAAAATAAAACAATGTAAAACTTTAGAGCCTACAAGTCCACGCAGTCCAACTTCTTGTTCAGCCAATAGCTCAAACAAGTTTGTTTATATGTGCAGGAGATAATGCTGCTTCTTTCTTGTTTACAGTGTCAACTAAAAGCGAGAGCAGGCATTCGCATGGCACTGTTGTAGCTGGCATCACAAGATATTTACGTGCCAGATACGCTAAAGATTCATACGTCCCTTCATGCTTCAACCACCATTCCAGAGGACACACGGCCATGTTGATGATAGGTTCTGCTCTATAATGATCCAAAGCAGTGCAGACCGACGCATATTCATTTTCATCATCTGAGTCAGATGCCATCAGCAGAAAGCTGATTTTCTTTTTGGTAGTTCGGGTTCTGTAGTTTCCACATCGGACTGTTGCTCTTTTAAGACTTCTGAAAGTATGCTCCACCCGTCATCCCTCTCAGATTTTGGAAGGCACTTCCCATTCTTAAACACTGGGTCGAGTGCCGTAGCTATCTTTAGAAATCTCACATTGGTAACTTCTTTGTGTTTTGTCAGATCTGTAGTGAAAGTGTTCTTAAAACGAACAATATGTGCTGGGTCATTATCTGAGACTGCTATAACATGAAATATACGGCAGAATATGGGTAAAACACAGAGCAGGAGACATACAATTTTTCCCCAAGGAGTTCAGTCACAAATTTAATTAATGCATTGTTTTTTTAACAAGTGTCATCAGTGTGGAAGCATGTCCTCTGGAATGGTGGCCGAAGCATGAAGGGGAATACAAATGTTTAGCATATCTGGCACATACATACCTTGCAACACTGGCTACAAAAGTGAACGCCTGTTCTCACTTTCAGGTAACATTGTAAATAAGAAGTGGCCAGCACTATCTCCCGTAGATGTAAACAAACTGGTTTGTCTTACCGATTGCCTGAACAAGAAGCAGGAGTGAATGGACTTGTGGGCTCTAAAGTTTTACATTGTTTTGTTTTTGAGTGCAGTTATGTAACAAAAAAACCCCTACATTCGTAAATTTCACTTTCGTGATAAAGAGGTTGCACTACAGTACTTGTAGGAGATTAACTGAAAAATACTATTTATTTTGTTTATCATTTTTACAGTGCAAATATTTTAATTACAAATAATAATATAAAGTGAATCCTGTACACTTTATATTCTATGTTGTAATTGAAATCAATATATTTGAAAATGTAGAAAAACATCCAAAAATGTATAATAAATTTCAAGTGACATTCTATTATTGTTTATCAGTGTGATTAAAACTGCGATTAATCACAATTAATTGTTTTAATCACAATTAATTTTTTTGAGTTAATCGCATGAGTTAATTGTGATTAATTGACAGCCCTAATTTCTAAGTTAACTAAAGTTTGAACCAAAGAGCAGTTTGCATATCACTTTAATCACAGGTGTGGGAGCTCTGCCTATATGGTTAGTTTGATATACGTGGATGGGAATCTAATCTCTAATTTGGTGTACACGCCAGTTCTGTAGCATCTTTACGCTGTCCATCTGTTATGATGACAATCTGCCCACTCACAAGGTGGTGCAATAACCAGAGAGGGATAGCATGCAAACACAAAATCTGACATTCTCTATAGATAATAAGATGCCCACATGACATTCTTATAATGAAACTAGGAAATATGATCTAGATAATAATCTCAGACCAAATCAGTACTCATTGCTATGGAGAGGTTCTGTGGCACCATGTAGATAACATATTGAAGGTATTTTCTGTATTTTGTTACAAGAATGATTTCTGTCCCTGATGTGAAATTGGTCAGGGACATTTCTATCACATGACAGGGACCTCATCAAAGGTTGAACAATGTTGGTAAAGATCATTTAAGAAAATATATATAATATTATATTAACTGCAAAAATTACATTGTTTTGTATAAAGGAAGTTTGAAAAGCAATAACTGAATATTTTACGGAAAGCATCTGAATAAATAATCTGTAATACCCTCCGCCAAATCGGCAGGGGACTAGACCATATTTCCCTAGTTATCTTATTAGAGTGTCATGTTGGACAGTGTCAAAAGTTTTACTAAAATCAAGTCTACTGTCCCCCCCCCCCCAGGCCAGTAACTCTATCAAAGAAGAATATTAGGTTGATTTCTTCTTGATAAATCCATGTTGGCTATTATTTATCACCCTATTAACCTCTAGGTGCTTACAAACTGATTGTTCAATCATTTGTTCCAGTATCTTTCAAGGTGTTTAAATTAGGCTGATTAGTCTATAATTCCTCAGCTCCTCTTTATTCCCCTTCTTCAAGATAGATAGTATGTGTGCCCTTTTCCAGTTCTCTGGAATCTCACCTGTCCTCCATAAGTTCTCTAAGATAATCACGAATGGTTCCAAGATTGCTTCAGCTAGTTCCTTAAATATGGTAGGGTGAATTTCATCAGGATCTGATGACTTGAATATTTTTAATTTATCTAAAATGTTGTTTAATCTGTTCTTTCCATAGTTCGGCTTGTGTTCCTTTCCTCTGGTTGTCAATTTTAATTGTGTTAAGCATCTGCTCACAATGAACATTTTTAGTGAAGACTGAAGCAAAATAGATGTTAAACACCTGAGCCTTCCTGATGTCATCTGTTATTAGCTCTCCTTCCCTGCTAAGTAGTGGAACTACACTTTCCTTCACCTCTCTTTTACTCCTGGTATGTTTATAGAACATCTTCTTATTGCCTTTTATGTCCCTTACTAGGTATAACTCATTTTGTACCCTAGCCTTTCTGATTTCTTCCTACAGTTGGTGAAGGAGCTTTATGTTGTAACACTTAGGATGAATGCTAAAAGCTTGCTAAATTTTATTTACAGCCAAGAGAGAATAGAATCCAGTTTGGTGTTACCTGTGTTAGCTCTACAGAGAATGGAAAAATCAGCAAAAGCATATCACATCAGTATTACCCATTATTCTCAATACATCCAGGGAGCAAAACAATTGAAAAAGAAGGTGCTTTCCCTCCCGACTACTCTGAGACTAGAACCACATTTTAAATTCTAACTTAAGCATCAGGACTTGAGTTTTTAAAGTTTCACCCAAAGACTAATGCAACACAAAAGCCTTGCTCCAAAGGCTTCAGTAAGTCTATGGCAGTCCTTCCACGGACTTCAATCAGTTTTGGATCAAAACCCAAGTGCATGGGACTCAGTTTATGTGACTTTTAAGAAGCAACAGTTGATTCAGACAAGGTGTTCACACAAGTCATGATTTTTCACCATTAGCCACCCCAGTGGCCTGCTACAAAACTAAAGCGTGTTAATATACGTATAGCTAATATTAAACATTGATTTCATGGAAAGACAATACATAAATCACAATTTCATGACAGCATCAGTATTTTTCTCTTTAGACTTTTTGTTCATTTTTTGGATAAATGAGAATCTATTACAGATGGAATGCAATTTCTGTCCAAACACAGAGTATGTCTACACTGCAAGCAGGAGGTGCTACCTCAATAAAAATAGCATTGTAGCCTTGGAGACATGGACTAGTTGCACAAGGACAATCCTGGCTGGTTTCCACTGGATAACTGCCAGGGAGCCTGTGTTCCAGGTCCACAGCTTTGTAAGTAGGAAGCCTGGGTTTCCAGGGCTGGTAGGGCCCTGTTCAATGGCAGTACTGCCAGGGTGCTTGCTGTGGAGAGGGGAATCTGGAACTCTGAAAGCCAAGGTTCCAGTTTAGACTCTAGGGCACCCCAACATGTCAGGGTTTCCAGGATGCCTGCTTGGAGCCCAAAAGCTCTGTGTGCCACCCTTGCTTGGCTTGGCTTCTGGATCCACAGCAGAGAGCCTTGAAACCCTTAGAACCCCAGCGTGAACTCAGAGCTGCTGGTCTTGAGTGGGCAGCCCCAGGGAGTCAACTGCCCTGGGAGTCTGAAACCCCTAAAGTCCCTGAGTTGCAGACCCTGGAAGCTGCTGAGTGAAAATGACATTCTTCTGATTTTTACCACTGCAATTAAAGAGCAATGAAACTGACCAGAATGTCTATTTCACGTATTTCATTTCAGGTACTGCAGGTTTCAGAGATGCTTTTATAAAAAAATGTCTGACTTTCTGGTTGATGAGAAATTTTGGTAAATTTTGTTTTTATTTCAAATCAGAAGGAAACCAACTTCCTATATGCCAAAGCGTCTCACAAACCAAAAACCCTGAGTTCTGGCCAACTCCAGCAAGAACTGATAATAGCACTACAAACATATAAGGCAGGTGAAATGTAAGTTGTGGGTGAAATGTATTAGTGGAGTAGTAGCATAAAGGAAAAGAGCAGTACATTTTAGCCTGACAGCTTCTAGTCAACAGAATAAAGCACTTCACCCTCCAACATTTTCATTCTCCTCCCCTTTGAGATTACTTAATGTATGTAATGTACTTATTTACTTTTGAAGTTCATAATAGTGAACAATAAGGTTGGCCTTAAATAATAAATTGTCAGATTCTGCATTTAGTATAACCAGGTTGCTAAGTATCAGCATCTTCTGAATATAGAGTAGCAGTCTCTAAATGCCGGACTACTGTAAAACTTGTAGCATTTGGCTGTGTTACGATACAATAAAGGTATTTTGGGATAAAGATAAATATTTGTACATTGGGAAGCAGAAAATAACCTGCTTTTAATGAGCATGCAATAGTTTTAACTTAGTTCTCACCAAAGTGATCTTACCTCACAGTTTTAGAATAATCAATTTCTTAGGTTCAGGAGATCCAGAATATTAATATGTAGCATAGGAGGGCCTATGTACTACTGCCAAGGGCTGTAAAAAAGTAAAATGTGATGCTGACAATCTGTTGTGGATTATTTAACCACACTAAAGTTTACTCTCTAGGGACTCATTTGTGCCATTTAGGCAAAGCCCTGCCTTGGGTGCAATGTGGAGTCACAGGGGATACTTCCTGGAGCTTCTGGGAACTGAGCACCTGCTAATAGAAGGCAGATTACTCTGGTCTCATCTCCCCTCCTTCGCTGTCACAGCCAGCAGACTCCACTGGCTTGCACATAGGAGGGGTAGAGACATTGCCCTCTCTCTTCCCTGACCATCTCTGATGATTTAGGAGCACCTGGCATGCCCAGGAAGATATGAACAGATCAGCCCTTGTGCTCCTTAACTGACAGGGGCTGATCATTATTTGGTCCATGCAAGCTGGAAAAAAAACCTCCTTATACCCTCCCCCCCACCCACTGCACAACTGTTTAAGGACGTGCTAGCATCAAGCTGTATTTTAAAGAAGCCTTATTGAGGGCGCAGGAACAAACCCTCCTGATGTGCAGAAAGAATAGCAAGTATGGCAGGCGACCAGCTTGGCTTAACAGAGAAATCTTCAGTGAGCTTAAACACAAAAAGGAAGCTTACAATAAGTGGAAACTTGGACAGATGACTAGGGAGTAGTATAAAAATATTGCTCGAGCATGCAGGGGTGTAATCAGGAAGGCCAAAGCACAATCGGAGTTGCAGCTAGCAAGGGATGTGAAGGATGACAAGAACGGTTTCTACAGTATCTTAGCAACAAGAAGAAGGTCAGGGAAAGTGTGGGACCCTTACTGAATAGGGGTGGCAACCTAGTGATAGATGAAGTACTCAATGCTTTTTTTGCCTCTCTCTTCATAGACAAGGTCAGCTCCCAGACTGCTGCACTGGGCAGCGCAGTATGGGGAGGAGGTGAGCAGCCGTCAGTGGTGAAAGAACAGGTTAAGGACTATTTAGAAAAGCTGGACATACACAAGTCCATGGGGTCGGATGCAATGCATCCGAAGGTGCTGAGGGAGTTGGCTGATGTGACTCCAGAGCCATTGACCATTATCTTTGAAAACTCGTGGCGATTGGTGGAGGTCCCGGGTGATTGGAAAAAGGCAAATATAGTGTCCATCATTAATAAAGGAAAGAAGGAGAATCTTTGGAACTACAGACCGGTCAGCCTCACCACAGTCCCTGGAAAAATCATGGAGGAGGGGAAGGTGATCAGGAACAGTCAACATGGATTCACCAAGGGCAAGTCATGCCTGACCAACCTGATTGCCTTCTATGAGATAACTGGCTCTGTGGATATGGGGAAAGCAGTGGATGTGAGAAATCTTGACTTTAGCAAAGCTTTTGATACAGTCTCCCACAGTATTCTTGCCAGCAAGGTAAATAAGTATGGATCGGATGAATGGAAGATAAGGTGGATAGAAAGCTGGCTAGATCGTTGGGCTCAATGGGTAGTGATCAATGGCTCGATGTCTAGTTGGTAGCCGCTATCAAGTGGAGTGCCCCAGGGATTCCAAAGAAGATGGAGCTAGGCTTTTTATCAGTGGTGGCAGATGACAGAACAAGGAGCAATGGTCTCAAGTTGCAGTGGAAGAGGTCTAGATTGGATATTAGGAAACACTATCTCACTAGGAGGGTGGTGAAGCACTGGAATGGGTTACCCCCATGTAGGTGGTGGAATCTCCATCCTTAGAGGTTTTTAAGGCCCGGCTTGACAAAGCCCTAGCTGGGATGATTTAGTTGGTGTTGGTCCTGCTTTGAGAGGGGGTTGGACTAGATGACCTCCTGAGGTCTCTTCCAACCCTAATCTTCTATGATTAGCTCTGGAGTAAGCTTTCACTGTGATGAGAAATTAGTCTGATTTTTAACCTGTTACCAATAATGGAAACACTAAGGGCCATGTTTCTAACAGGTATTTAGGCACCTAGTACAATTTTCAAAAGCATCTCGGCACCCAACTTCCATTGAAATAAATGGGTGTTACGGTCCTAGATGCTTTTGAAAATCCCACTAGGAGCCTAAATACTTAAAAAAAAAATCTGGTCCTGGATTTTTCACTCCCTATTTTTTATTGTGCTGAAAAAATATTCCTAATTAAAGGCTATGAATTGAATGATACAGACGTTTATATCTGAGAGCTAAATTCTGCTCTCACTTCCACTGCTGTAATTCTAGAGTAACTTCATTGAAGAGAAAAGAATTACTCTGAATTTACACCTGTCTAAATGAGATGTGAGCCTTGCACAGTTCTCCTGCTTTAGTCCTATTCTGAATTTTTATTTGCTATTATTATGATTCATGCAGTGGGTGGGGGGAGGAGAAGGCAAATGGTGAGTGTGTTTTTCCCTACCATGAAGAGGTAATGACAAGTAAAGGCCCTGATTCTGCACTGGAAACTGCTACTTGGGCCCTTGTATTTATACATAAAATTTTACTCCACAGAAACAGAGGGTGTTTGCTAGCAGATTTCACTGCAAGATTAGGGCCTAAGGACCTGATTCTTCAACTCTTACTTTCTTGAGAATTTCTTATGTAAATACCTCCCATTGACTTCAGTGAGAGTATTCAGATGAGTAAGGATTAATCACATGAAAAGATTGCAATTTTGATCCCTGAGGGACTAGACCTCCTATAGAAGTCAACACCATATAACCACAGGTGAAGAGAGACAGTGGATAAGGTAAGGAAAAGGATTGTAACAATTTATGATATCTTTTTAATGTACACATTCTTGATTACTTTTATTTAACTCAATTGATTTTGTTATTTGGATATTTGGCCTTGGATTTTTTTCATATATATGAAGGTAGAACAGATAATGCAGTTATGAAGAATTCTTTTCCATAGCTTATTGTCTGACAAAAAGGATTGAACAGTTAAGTACTACTGTTGCATGATATTAAAAGCCATAACCTTTCTGTGAAAATAAAGGATTTTTGAAGTTTTTCCCACTTGTGCTCTTAGAGAAAGACAGAACCATTTTTAGACACCCAGCACCATTATTTTACAGGGCACAGATAGTTGGTTTATCGTGAGGGAAACAAAAACACAAACAAATTAACTCTTAATCATGTTAGAACTTTTCAATATAACTCTCAAAAGATCCTCATTTCAGTGGATGCTATCATTATCCTTTTCATTTACCTAATGTTTACCTTACTACATGCAATTTCAGTTCCATAGACCAGTGATTCTCAAACTTTTTTTTCCGCGGACCACTTGAAAATTGCTGAGGGTCTCGGTGGACCACTTAATGATCTTTCCAAATGTTGTTTGTACCGTTAGCTAACAATTGTAAAGCGCTTTGGATAAAAGTGCTATATAAAAAAAACCTTAATAATAATTAACGTTTTTTTGTTCTACAAATAAAAGCACACAACTCATCTTTTAATATCAGTAGTCTTACCTTTCTAATGCGATGGATGTGCCCTCTCTTCCCCGCTGCAGCAGCCACCGAGCTGGGGCTTGGAAGGAGGGGGTTCTCCCCCACCACAGCAGCCCCCGAGCTGGGGCTGGGAAGGAGGGCCATCTATCCCCAGCAGCCACAGCCCTGGAGCTTGGGAAAGTCGCCTCTTTCTCTGGCCACTGCAGCCCTGCACATCCCAAATTCCCCCCAACCCCCTCTTCTCACCCCAGTACCCCCTCCCACCTACCCTCTATTCCTTCTCCAGGGTCCAGGCACCTAATTAGTGGAGCCATGCCTTCACAGCTCACTAATTAAGTGGGTGGCCCTTTATTCTTTTGTGTGTGGTCGTCCAGGCATGCACCTTAGAGGGCACTATCCACAGACCACCTGAATGGAGCTCGTGGACCACTGGTGGTCCATGGACCACAGTTTGAGAACCTCTGCCATAGACCATTCTGAGTGATCCTACTAAAATCTTAGACTGTTTACCTGAGGCCTACATCTCTCAAGACTTTAAAATGCCAAAGAGGCTAGTGTGAAGAGCAAAGTTGGGAAGGAAGAGAGCACTAAGCTGCTTTCAAGCCTTTCACATTAGTAGCTAAGGATCATGAAATAGCCGTGTTGAGAGTAAACATGACTTTTTATTAAATGAAAAAATAAAATCAAACTTCCTTAAGGCACTCCAGGAACTCCTGTAACCTTTCAGATCCTATATTTGTTGCTACCTTTTTTTGTTATTACACATCAGAAATAAATGTATATATTAAAAAAAACTTCAAACTCCATTGACTCCACAAAAGGAATGTCACATACACGTTTACTGTATGTCTGTACAAAGCCTGGCACAATGAGGCCAACCTGGCTGGTGTCTAGGTGCTTCGACAACAACAACAACAAAGACTCCAAAAATAGCAACTGTTAAGAGAGGAATTTTAATGATTCTAAAGTATCAATCATCACTTCTAATTTTGTATTATTATTTTTATTAATTTTTGCCTTTGAATGCAAACATCTAAAAAAATAAAAATTTTAAACTTAAATTTACTAAGACAATATACAGCATAACATTAACATACATACACAAAAATAATTTTAACCACCTTTAATATTAAACTATAAAATCAAATGAAAAAAACCTTTATAATTAATAGGGGGACAACACAGAGAATACAGGAAGGGGAAGCATGAAATCAGGGAGAGGGAATAAGGGGGAGATTCAAAGGAGAAGAAGAAGGAGGAAGTCCTTCTGGATCAGCCATTGAGTTTCCTTAGTGAAATGTTTCTAAAAGTGGAGCCCAGATTGCTTCCAAATCCTGTAGTTGATCCCTGCAGTGGGAGATAATGCATTCTTGGACTACGTGGTCTGTTCATTGATTTACTTTTCCACCTCTGTATAATGATTTGCTTTGTGATCATGGCTGCTATCTGGAACCATGAACTTTTTGGCTCGAGGGCCACATCTGGGAATAGAAATTGTATGGAGGGCCATGAATGCTCACAATATTGGGGTTAGGGGGCCAGAGGGGGAGAGGGCTCTGGTTGGGGGTGCGGGCTCTGGGGTGGGGCCAAAAATGAGGAGTTCAGGGTGTAGGAGGGTGCTCTGGGCTGGGATCGAGAGGTTCGGAGGGCAGGAGGGGAATCAGAGGTGGGGCAGGGGGTTGGGGCACGGGGAGAGGCTCAAGGGTGCAGGCTCTGGGCGGTGCTTACCTCCAGCAGCTCCCAGAAGCAGCAGCCATGTCCCCACTCCAGCTCCTATGCGGAGCCAGAGCCAGGTGGCTCTGCACGCTGCCCCGTCCGCAGGCACCACCCCTGGAGCTCCCATTGACCGCAGTTGCCAGACAATGGGAGCTGCGGGGGCGGCGTGCAGAGCGGAGCCCCCTGGCTGCCCTGACGTGTAGGAGCTGGAGCGGGGTTGTGCCACTACTTCCGGGAACCGCGTGGAGCGGCCCACGACCCTGCTCCCCGGCTGGAGCACCAGAGCAGGGCAAGCCCCAGACTCCGCTCCCCAGTAGGAGCTCGAGGGCTGGATTAAGACAGCTGGCTGGCCAGATCCGGCCCACAGTTTGCCAACCCCTGTCCTAATATGTAGTTCTCACCAATGTCTGAGTGCTAAATCCCCAAATAATTGTAATTAGAGTGGCAACTTAGAATCAAAGAATATCAGTGTTGGACGGGACCTCAGGAGGTCATCTAGTCCAACCCCCTGCTCAAAACAGGACCAGTCCCCAACTGAATCATCCCAGCCAGGGCTTTGTCAAGCCTGACCTTAAAAACCTCTAAGGAAGGAGATTCCACCACCTTCCTAGGTAACCCATTCCAGTGTTTCACCACCCTCCTAGCGAAAAGGTTTTTTCTTAATATCAAACTTAAACATCCCCCACTGCATCTTGAGACCATTACTCCTTGTTCTGTCATCTGGTATCACTAAGAACAGTCTAGATCTATCCTCTTTGGAACCCCCTTTCAGGTAGTTGAAAGCAGCTATCAAATCCCCTCTCATTCTTCTCTTCTGCAGACTAAACAATCCCAGTTCCCTCAACCTCTCCTCATAAGTAATGTGCTCCAGCCCCCTAATCATTTTTGTTGCCCTCAGGTGGACTCTTTCCAATTTTTCCACATCCTTCTTGTAGTGTGGGGCCCAAAACTGGACACAGTACTCCAGATGAGGCCTCACCAATGTCGAATAGAGGGGAATGATCATGTCCCTTGATCTGCTGGCAGTGCCCCTACTTATACAGCCCAAAATGCCGTTAGCCACCTTGGCAACAAGGGCACACTGTCGACTCATATCCAGCTTCTCGTCCACTGTAACCCCTACGTACTTCTCTGCAGAACTGCCACTTAGCCAGCTGGTCCCCAGCCTGTAGCAGTGCATGGGATTCTTCCGTCCTAAGTGCAGGAGTCTACACTTGTCCTTGTTGAACCTCATCAGATTTCTTTTGGCCCAATCCTCTAATTTGTCTAGGTCCCTCTGTATCCTATCCCTACCTTCCAGTGTATCTACCACTCCTCTCAGTTTAGTGTCATCTGCAAATTTGCTGAGGGTGCAGTCCACGCCATCCTCCAGATCATTAATGAAGATGTTGAACCGACCCTTGGGGCACTCCGCTTGATACTGGCTGCCAACTAGACATGGAGCCATTGATCACTACCCATTGAGCCCGACGAACTAGCCAACTTTCTATCCACCTTATAGTCCATTCATCCTGCCCATATTTCTTTAACTTGCCAGCAAGAATACTGTGGGAGACCATATCAAAAGCTTTGCTAAAGTCAAGGAATAACACATCCACTGCTTTCCCCTCATCCACAGAGCCAGTTATGTCATCATAGAAGGCAATTAGGTTAGTCAGGCATGACTTGCCCTTGGTGAATCCATGCTGACCATTCCTGATCACTTTCCTCTCCTCTAAGTGCTTCAGAATTGATTCCTTGAGGACCTGCTCCATGATTTTTCCATGGACCGAGTTGAGGCTGACTGGCCTGTAGTTTCCCGGATCATCCTTCTTCCCTTTTTTAAAGATGGGCACTACATTAGCATTTTTACAGTCATCCAGGACCTCCCCTGATCACCATGAGTTTTCAAAGAACTTCTCTCCTCAGATGTTTAACCAGACGACATTGCCACAACTTGTGCATAAGCATGCCATTATCTTTACCACATGCCAACATGTATCTGAAGGAAGAGCTTCAATCTTGTGTAGTTTTTATTTCTTTGTAACCTGTCTTGTGCAATTAGAAAAATTAACTCAGTAGGTTTTAATACCTGGGGGAGCAAACAGCTGTGCATATCTCTCTATCAGTGTTATAGAGGGTGAACAATTTATGAGTTTACCCTGTATAAGCTTTATACAGGGTAAAACGGATTTATTTGGTTTAGACCCCATTGGGAGTTGGGCATCTGAGTGCTAAAGACAAGCACACTTCTGTGAGCTGTTTTCAGGTAAACTCGCAGCTTTGGGGCAGGTTATTCAGATCCTGGATCTGTGTTGGAGCAGATGGGAGTGTCTGGCTCAGCAAGACAGGGTGAAGGAGTCCTGAGCTGGCAGGGAAAACAGGAGCAGGGGTAGTCTTGGTATGTCAGGTGGCAGCTCCCAAGGGTGTTTCTGTGATCCAACCCGTCACAGTGGCGTAGTTGAGCAGGATCTGTGCACAGCTGATTGCTTTGAGATACTGGTAGTGATTTTAAGTGAGTTTTAAGTGTGGTGGCTGGAGAAAAGACAAAGTGGTTACTGGTTTGTTATTTTCTGTTTGCTTATTTCGGGAAAGGGAAGTAGGGACAGAAAAGGAAGCAAAATAAGTAAGAATGAAGATCAAAAGAAGCTAAGACTACACAAGTTGCAAATTGCCCAAAAAGACTGAACACTGGGCACTGGGAAAGTCTCTGTGAACTAAGAAGCCCCTGAGCTGAGTGCATCTCAGTTTCAGTGAACTGCAGATGGGTGTGGCCCAACCTCTGTCTGTGCTGAAGCTGATTGGAGTGTCTAATTTAGCAAGACAGGAGTGGAGGGGTGCCTGTTCTGGCAGGAGGGGTTCTCTGTGGTATCCCAGCTCATCGAGTGATGGTCTCAAGGGAAGACAAATGGAAATTGTTGTACAAGTTGCCTGGGAAAAGGTTGACTTGGAAAAAGAAAAGGCTGCCCACTAGCCTGGACTTAAGAGACAAAGCAATTAAGACCCAGAAGCATGACCTGGCTGTAATGGAGTGGAAGAGGCGCACAGAGACATGTATCCTGGAAGTTGGGGTCCTGGTGACTGCTGCGGTGGGAACAAACCCCAAGGACTCTGGCTGGAAGCAAACCCAACTTGAGTGAAAGGGGGGGGGATTTTGCTGGCCAGCGAAAGGTCTGTCATAGCTGGTAGCTGTGAGCCTACAGCTGGATCAGGGTCTCTTTCCCTTTTGGGGGACACAGGAGTGTCTGCCCCATAGGGGAGCCCAAAAACGAATTTTAGGTACACTGCCTCCGCCATGGTCAGTGTCCAAGTCTCTGGCAGTAAGTTCAGGAGGAGGGTGTGACGTTGTGCAGTCTATATGGTTTTATAAAAACATGATAATAAGTGAATATAATGTAACTGGGATAGTTTTATAAAGATTTGATAATAAGTGAATATAATGCAACTGGGATACGATTCGTGCAAAGGGTCTCTTGTAAGGTATCATTACAAAGCTCATAATCTACTGAGTGTGATCATCCGATTTGTATAAATGTACCACTCGTGTATCTAAAACTAGAAATATGAAATATATCTCTGAGGGCCTATTGTAATTATGAAAAGTGTGGGCCATTAATAGTGGTTTGGAATCTTGATGACTCCCATTAACCAGGGCCATTGTCTGCAAATGGCTGTGTTTACCTGTTAGTCTTCCTGTATATGTGTGTGCTGGCAAGTGGGTAATGAAGTCTTGCAGTGACATGTGATCATGTCACCTGAACTGGAATCCATCTTTAACCTGGTGCTTTTCCAGTGAGGGGGGGTGGAAACCCAGAGGGACAAAGGGTTCCCACCTTATGCAAAAGATATATAAAGGGGTGGAAGAGAACAGAGGGGGAGAGGAGCCATCATGAAGAATCCCCTAGCTATCACCTGAGCTGCAACAAGAGCTGTACCAGGGGAAAGAATTGTGCCCAGGCCTGGAAGGTGTCCAGTCTGAGAAAAAGCTTACTGAAGCATCTCTGAGGGTGAGATTATCTGTATTCAGTTTGATTAGACATAGATTTGCGCATTTTATTTTATTTTGTTTGGTGACTTACTTTGTTCTGTCTGTTACTACTTGGAACCACTTAAATCCTATTTTCTGTATTTAATAAAATCACTTTTTTCCTTATTAATAAAAAAAAATACCCAAATACCCAATTTGACTATTCCTCTAATTGCACAAGACAGGTTACAAAGAAATAAACATAAACCTATTTATTTCCTTCACTAATACTCACTACTTAATAAGAGGCTGAATTCTGGAGCTTTCCCACTCCGGTCCAAAGTGAAACTCACACAGACAAAGGGAACTTCTCTCCTTCCCTTTGAACCATCTTGTCCTCCCATTGGTTCCTCTGGTCAGGTGTCAGCTAGGCTAGGTGAACTTCTTAACCCTTTACAGGTAAAAGAGGCATTAACCCTTAACTGTCTGGTTATGACACCAATACATTCTTATTTTTTGTTGTTGAATAAATATAAATAGATATTTTGCATTGCATAATACAATTGACCATCATGGAGCTTTTAAATGATACCCCAGCTCTTGATCTGAGGTTCTAGTAAGATCACCAAGATTCAAAAAGTCATTTTTCATTAAAAGGCATACTTGGGTGACAACATGGGACTGGGGAGTTTGTGGAACATCTACTATCTTCTGTACTGGAGAAGGGTCTCAGGCAATCCCAGGCATCTGGGCCAAAGTGATAGCTTAATAAGTGTTTCAGTTCTATATGTTGCCGTATTGCTGTGGCTGGGAGGTTATACTGATGCTGTAGGACCTGGAGTGGAACTATGACCCTCTCATAATCAACCAATTCAAATAGGTATATAATATCCTCTTTCTCTAAACTCTTTATATGATTGGTTGCAAATCTGTAAGTCAGAATTACCCCAGATGGTGGCTTGTACTGTATCAGGAAGAGATGGAATCTATTGACAAAAATGCTCCATACTTTCCTTGTGGCCACTACCAAGGATACTCTATTTTTATCTATAGGGTAGGATGAGGATCACAAGAGCCTGAAAAGGGGACTAAGTGTCATTAATTCTCTTTACATCTCCACCCATCAGGGGGTTATTATTGTTGGAACCAGTGAGAAGCCATGGACATGACAATGGCAACATAATAGCTCTGAAGGCCTGGGAATCTGAAACCCACCCCATCAATGGGGAGCTCTAAGATAGATGGGGCATTGTCCTGGACCACATTTAAAGATATTGATTATCTTATTAAGACTATTAAAATAGGATGGCGGGATGAATGAACTCAAAATGAACAAAAATCTAGGTAAGGTGTTCATCTTAACTGTGTTAATTTTCCCACAAAGTCTCAGAGAAAGCACTTGCCACCAATTGGTATCTTCTATGAGCAATAAAGGGCAGGTTCTATATTCATTTCTGCAAGTGTTTCAAGATTCCTTGGTATTTTTAGCCCCAAATATTAAATTGCCTCTATCTATGAAATTTCCACCGGGGAGGGTAAATAACATGTATTCCCATTTCACTTGATCAAAGGCCTTTTCCGCATCTAAGAAAGCAAGAAAGACTTGGGAGTCACCATGACACAATGCTATTATATCTATTAACTGGCCCCACAGTATGCCAACATTTTTATGGCTGACTTAGAACAACGCTTCCTTAGCTCTCGTCCCCTAACGCCCCTACTCTGCTTGCGCTATATTGATGACATCTTCATCATCTGGACCCATGGAAAAGAAGCCCTTGAGGAATTCCACCATGATTTCAATAATTTCCATCCCACCATCAACCTCAGCCTAGATCAATCCACACAAGCGGTCCATTTCCTGGACACTACTGTGCTAATAAGCGATGGTCACATAAATACCACCCTATACCGGAAACCTACTGACCGCTACACTTACCTACATGCCTCCAGCTTCCATCCAGGACACACCACACGATCCATTGTCTACAGCCAAGCTCTAAGATATAACCGCATTTGCTCCAATCCCTCAGATAGAGACAAGCACCTACAAGATCTCTATCAAGCATTCTTAAAACTACAATACCCACCTGCTGAAGTGAAAAAACAGATTGACAGAGCCAGATGAGTACCCAGAAATCACCTCCTACAAGACAGGCCCAACAAAGAAAATAACAGAACACCACTAGCTGTCACCTTCAGCCCCCAACTAAAACCTCTCCAGCGCATCATCAGAGATCTACAACCTATCCTGAAAGATGATCCTTTACTCTCACAGATCTTGGGAGACAGACCTGTTCTCGCTTACAGACAACCCCCCAACCTAAAGCAAATACTCACCAGCAACCACACATCACTGAACAAAAACACTGACCCAGGAACCTATCCTTGTAACAAAGCCCGATGCCAACTCTGTCCACATATCTATTCAAGTGACATCATCACAGGGCCTAATCACATCAGCCATACCATCAGGGGTTCGTTCACCTGCACATCTACCAATGTGATATATGCCATCATGTGCCAGCAATGCCACTCTGCCATGTGCATTGGCCAAACCGGACAGTCTCTACGCAAAAGAATTAATGGACACAAATCTGACATCAGGAATCATAATACTCAAAAACCAGTGGGAGAACACTTTAACCTGTCTGGTCATTCAATGACAGACCTGCGGGTGGCTATCTTACAACAGAAAAACTTCAAAAACAGACTCCATCTGAGTGCTAAAGACAAGCACGCTTCTGTGAGCTGTTTTCAGGTAAACTCGCAGCTTTGGGGCAAGTTATTCAGACCCTGGGTCTGTGTTGGAGCAGACGGGAGTGTCTGGCTCAGCAAGACAGGGTGCTGGAGTCCTGAGCTGGCAGGGAAAACAGGAATAGAAGTAGTCTTGGCACATCGGTTGGCAGCTCCCAAGGGGGTTTCTGTGATCCAACCCGTCACAGTATGGACTTTAATTTTTACAAAAGAATTGCTTATTTGTATCTCAGGACATGGTGTATAATGTATTATGTTTATCTCAGTAGTAGATCTCCTGACCATTCTTCGCTTAAGACAGTCTGCCTGCCTTTTCTCCTGACTCTCAGAAGTCTTGTCTTAACTGAAAAAATGCAGATTGAGGCTATGTCTTCACTAGCACTTTTGTCAGTAAAAGCTTTGTCAGTCTGGGGTATGAAAAAACACCCCCCTGACCGATATAAGTTTCACCGACAGAAGTGCCGGTGTGGCAGCGCCATGTCTCCTGCTGACATAGCTAGTGCCGCTCGTTGGGAGTGGTTTAATCAGGCTGACAAGAAAGCTTTCTCCTGTTGGCATAGAGTGGCTACACAGGAGACCTTACAGCAGTGCAGCTGCAGCGGTTCAGCTGTGCTGCTCTAAGGACTCTAGTATAGACATAGCCTAATCCTGGGCTGTGTGCAACCTATTGAGCTCAGACCTGTCTCTGCTTAGGCTGCAAAGGACTTTGGAGGAAAGATTTATAGTGCATTCCTGGTCCTTCTCCTTGACTTTCCCTTCAAAGAGCATTATGTTTCCCCTTTGCTCCCTCTTTTCTTTTTTTTTAAGCCACAACAAAGCTAATAATTCTGCCTCAAAAGTTTCCCCAAAAAAGATTGCTAGAGGAAGTTGAAGGTTTCTAGCTATCCAAGAACAGGTCAATTTCCTTCTTTATAAGCATTTCAAAATGGAGGTCTAAAAGCAATGTGGTATTAACCATAGATCTATTTTGTTTCTTGCCCAATTTTTCTGGAGCAAATTATAAGGAAAAGTGTGTATGGTCAGAGATCGCCATTGTGCAAACTGAGGAGTTGAATACAGATTGGACTAGTTCCCGTGAGATTATAAAAAAAGTAAATCCATGAAAATGTATTCTGGACAGAGGAGAAAAATGCATAATCTCCTTCTGTTGGATGCATGAGCCTCCACACATCACATAGCCCCAGATCATTTATCCTGGATTTCAATCTTGGTTAGCTTACAGTTACCGGGGGGGAGGGAGGGGGAGAACCAATCTATTAGTGGGTGTAGAATCTCAATAGAGAGCTGCCTGCTGTCATGATGGGAACATGTGTATCTCAGTATAGCTCGGCAACGAATCTATGAAGTCCCAGGCTTATTCATATTGAGTTCATAGAGATTAGTCAGGATTACTTCAGACCCAGTTAAGGTGGCTGGGTATGAGAAACCTACTCTGAGTATTGAAGGTAACGTCAATAACATTTGCTGCCTGTTTTCTGTGGAACAGCTCTTGAGACTCTTCTACAGTTAAATGAGTCTCATGTAAAAATGCTGTCAACCTTGGCCTTTTTCAACAACGCATAAATTTTCTGACATTTAATGGGGGGTGTTAAATCACCTAAGGTTTCAAGAAATTAGATTATGGTTTAGAGCCACAGCAGTACAGTTTAGGCATTGGTATCTTAGAAGGGGTTTTAAAGAGATTTTAAGTATACATCTGTTGCCCTATGCATTACAGCCTTTGCAGAAACTCCCAGGCTGGGTGGAGGTGGTCTGGGGGAGAGAACAGGGACTGTGTCCCAGATATCTAGTGTAGCTAGTTTTATCACACAAGCAGCCAGACCTCCAAAGAGAGAGGTGTGTGTGTAAGTAAAGGGTGAGATAAGGCACTGGCATGAATGAACCTCTACCTCACCTGTTGGAATGACTTAATGGTGGTGGGACCAACACACTCATCAGGTTAGGAAGATCTGGAGAGAGGAATGAGGGTGGTGGAGGCTGAGGCCTTGGTAGGGTGACCAGATGTCCCGATTTTATAGGGACCTTTCCGATATTTGGGTCTTTTTTTTATATGGGCTCCTATTACCCCTCACCCCCATCCCGATTTTTCACACTTGCTATCTGGTCACACTAGGCATTGGGAAGTGGAGGCTAGCTGGAGCCACACATTTGTTAAGACAAACAGTGCCAGGGGTTGGAGTCATGAGGAAGAAAACATGCCTAAGGTAGTTATGAAGCTCTCAGCTTCATGGAATGAATGAGTCTTTTCTCCAGCTATTAGGTGAAACAGTGCAGGAAAGCTCATGTAATACTTTAGCCCCTTTTGTTTTGCCAGTATCCGCCTATCAAAAGCCACCCTCTATTCCACAATCTCCCTTGCCAAGTCTGGAAGAAGCTTTATTCCAGAGGGGGAACTGCCCAGAGAAGCTTGCTTTTCCCTTGCCTTCAGTACCATGGTTACTTTGGTTGTGAATCTCAAGAATTTCACTAACAGGGCTTTGGGTTTAACCCTGGGCAGGCCTCAAGCCCTCGGACCAGTGGACTTTTTCTATATCAAATGGAAAGTCCTCAGGTAGAAAAAGTATTTCCATTAAAAGTCTGGGGATAAATTAGAGGTTTTCTTGTTCTGCTTCTCTCAAGGATTCTTACAATTGTAACATTTTATTCTGTGTGATCTGCCTTCTAGATCAGCCAATTTACATTTAATTAAATTTTAGATCCTTGAAGCGTTTCTCAGTTTAGGCAGCTACATCCTGCCTTTGATCCTCTACTGAGGAAATATTAACCTCTGCCTCTCACATAGTTCCTGTTAGCAGCCGCAAGGAGGATTCAGGAGCAGATGCTGTTGGAGAGTGGTGACTAGCTTTAATTGTGTGGGTGGCTGCAGCTACTTTTTTGAGCAATCAGCCCCTCACTATTCTCAACAGCAGCCATCTTGCATGGGAGGGTATCTGGAGGGGATTCCCTGCACTGCCCTTAGGCCAGAAGCACCTGATCCCTACAGGTGCAAAGTGTGTGAGTAGTTCTGACAGGGCAGAGCAGAGACCCCCCAGGCAGGACTCTGCTCTGTCCCACCAGGATCACAGCTTTCCCTGTATTTTGCGCCTGCGGGGATCAGTTGCCCTGAGGCAGTGCAGGGAGCCCTCTGCATCTCTGGTGTCATGGCCTCACTCACTCACTCCTGTGACAGTGGGGCTGCAGAGGGCTCTCTGCCCTGATGCACAAGTCATTTGGCAGCAAGGTGGCATCCTCCTCCTTGCAGTCCTGGCAGCTGGTCTCTGATATATTATCCGAACTTCTACCTTATCCAAATCTCTTCCTTGTCCCGTAGCATGAGATACATGCTGCAGAGGGCATGTAGTACATGTTTGTCATGCTGGGGGACAAGGAAAGGATTTGGATAAGGCGGAGGGTTTAGATAATAGGGTTTTGTGTAAACTGGAGTATACTGTATTTCAATTTGGTAAAACTGTCTACAGTTACGGTAAATTGCATTCAAGATACTGACACAAATACATACAAGTTACATCTAAATGAAAAGTATGATGAGGCCATATAGAAATTTGATCATGTTAGCATATCTAAACATTTTTAAAAAAATGTTATAAACATTTCCTTTCTGATCGCCTCAGAATTGGCTCATTGGAAAAATTATATCTCTGAATCTTGTACAAAACAGTGTATAGACATGCCAACTGTGCTGCTTATATTATACAGTCCAGATGAAATTAAGTGAGATTTTGGCTTCTGAGGAGATGCAGGCAGAAATCTGTTTAGCTTTCAAACCCACGAATAATAGTCAGCTGTTTTTTTTCATGGGTTTAAAATCAAATTAGAAAAAGAAAAGAAAAAATGTGGATGTTTCAGTAGATTGATAAACTCCAGAGGTTGTACAATTCAAGATTGTCACTGCAATATTGTAGTTACTGCCATGATCAAATTAACCGAATTTATGAAGCCTTTTTGTGTGTGTGTGTGTGTGTGAGATACCACTGTATGGAAATGCAGTTAACACTTTTTGCTTCATTATCAAGTCAAATGAGAGAATTAATTATGAGAACTAAGACACCATATTCAATTAATTCCGAATTTCTAACCTGGATTGTATAAAGCAAAAGGGATGTTTGTAAGTGGTTAGCATGGTCTTGGAAAGCAGTAAGTATTGTGGGACTGATTTTCAGCTAGTGTAAATTGGATGATCATCACCTTTAAAATCATGCTAGCCGGTTGTTGTGTATCTGAGAATAGCTTCAAATATTAAAGACACCCACAATAAGCTATAATTACAATGCACTTCAATTCACTGCCAACTGCCCATGCAATCGTAATTCACACCAACTCCATAATGCTACTTCAACAAACAACTCGTCCAACCCTCATCCTGTCTCTCCCTGCCCCCACAACTGGCAGAGAAAAAAAGGGGAGCTTCACTGTGTGTTTGGAAGGTTATTAAGGCTATGTCCCTCTTTTGCGCTAAAACCGTGGGAGCATCTACACTTGTTAATGACTTTTTGCGGTGAAACTCAGAAGTGTTTACACTAGCAGCACTTCCATCGCCGATGAGAGCAGCGCTGAAGGGCAGCTAGCCCACAGTGCAGCTCTCTCAATTGGTTCTTACCACTGTTCTTTTTGCGCTGCTGTGAAAGTGAAGACACGTTCTACCAGCGTAAACTACCTTTGGCCTCCGAAGGATATCCCACAGTTCCAAAAGCAACCACTCTGCCCAGCATCTCCGCTGCTCTGACGCAAGGTAAATGGATGTCTGCCCCTCCCCCTGTAAGCCCCAGGAAGTTTGAAACTCCCTTTCCCTTTTCTTGTAGATATGGCAGGGAAAGCAGCCAGACAGCAGGGGGTTTTACAAAAAATGCCAGGAAAGAAACAAGGAAGTAATAGGGCTGCTGGGACATGAACATGGCAGCACTGAACAGGGACCCAGAATGCCTTCCGCTCACCCTCTCCTTCTCACAAGACCTATCGAGAGAGCTGCACTGTGGAATAGCTGCCCTTCAATGCTGCTCTCATCGCGATGGAAGTGCTGCTAGTGTAAACACTCTCTGACGCCTGAGGAATTGAGTGAGTACACAAACCAGCGCTTTACTTTCACCGGTTCCCTATCACTGGTGAAACTTACAGCACAAAAACTCTACAAGTGTAGACATACCCTAAATCTGGTCTGTGGCAGACCAAAAGGGCAAGACAATGCTTTCCAGAGCTGAAGTGCCCTGACAAAGAATGCAGTGCTCTCAGCTTCCTGTCATCTATTTTGCAGGCACTCCAGCGATAACATGATATGAGGAGAAAGGACAACTGTAAAGTAAATGGTTTGGGTCTAGCATAGGACTCTACTGGTCAAAAACATTTCTTCCTTTGTCATGCTCATCAGCCATAGCCCAGATTTAGTAACTTTCATTTCGTATGGCAAAGACAGGTCAGTTTACCAAGAAAAAAGAACAAGGAGTACTTGTGGCACCTTAGAGACTAACAAATTTATTTGGGCATAAGCTTTCGTGAACCCCGACCAGGGGTATTCTATCTGCTACCCAAGATCCATAAACCTGGACATCCTGGATGCCCCATCATCTCAGGCATTGGTACCCCGACAGCAGGATTGTCTGGCTATGTAGATTCTCTCCTCAGGCCCTATGCTACCAGCACTCCCAGCTATCTTCGAGACACCACTGACTTCCTGAGGAAACTACAATCCATTGGTGATCTTCCAGAAAACACCATCCTGGCCACTATGGATGTAGAAGCTCTCTACATCAACATTCCACACAAAGATGGACTACAAGCCGTCAGGAACAGTATCCCCGATAATGTCACGGCAAACCTGGTGGCTGAACTTTGTGACTTTGTCCTCACCCACAACTATTTCACATTTTGGAGACAATGTATACCTTCAAGTCAGTGGCACTGCTATGTGTACCCGCATAGCCCCACAGTATGCCAACATTTTTATGGCTGACTTAGAACAACGCTTCCTCAGCTCTCGTCCCCGAATGCCCCTACTCTATTTGCACTACATTGATGACATCTTCATCATCTGGACCCATAGAAAAGAAGCCCTTGAGGAATTCCACCATGATTTCAACAGTTTCCATCCCACCATTTAATTTTTCCCCTACTGTTACTCACACCTTCTTGTCAACTGTTTGAAATGGGCCATCCTGATTATCACTACAAAAGTTTTTTTTTTCTCCTGCTGATAATATCCCACCTTAATTGATTAGTCTCATTAGAGTTGGTATGGCAATACCAATTTTTTCATGTTCTCTGTGTATATATATCTTCCTACTGTACTTTCCACTGCATGCATCCGATGAAGTGGGTTTTAGCCCACGAAAGCTTATGCCCAAATAAATTTGTTAGTCTCTAAGGTGCCACAAGTACTCCTTGTTCTTTTTGCTGATACAGACTAACACGGCTACCACTCTGAAACAGTTTACCAAGAGATCATCATATCATATTTCTGAAGCACTGCTAGAATGCCCACTTCTCTTGCATCCCTGATCTATAGGCGAATAGATCCTCCATCCTCTCTACACCTGGTCTTCAAATCCTCCTCTTGCACCACTACAGAGGAGTCTCCTGGAGCTGACATCCATAGCTTGTATGGAGTGCATACCTAATGCTGGCAGCAAGTAGCCTAGCTGGCCCTCATCCAGTCATAGTGATACCACAAGCATGGCCTTAGAAGTGGGGGGGGGGGAGAGAGATAAGATTTCTCCCTCTTTTGGACTTGAAGGCACCAGTCAACCAAAGTCTGATTAGTGTCTGTTAGAATTGCTAGCTAAGTACTTAAATACATACTTATGTAGTGCATGGTGGGCCAGATTCATTTCCCAACGAAGTCAATGGGCATCTTTTCATTGACCTCAGTGCAAGGTAGATCAGATCCACAACCCTTTTTAAGTTAGGGTGGTCTCAGGTCTTGTTGATTTTAGAAACTCATACATTTAAAGCTGCTAAACCAATTTCCTTCAAACTTGGCTGAGGTTTCTGCTTAGTTTCTCTACATCATAGAGAGCTCTACCAGATAAGCTGCATTTGAAGAAAATCGCTTCCATCATTTTAAAGTCATGCATATCCACCGCATGTGTGTTTTTAGTGAACACCAATAGACTTTGGCTACAATTTTTACTATTGGGTGCCTAATGGCATCTCAATTAAATTGACTTGGTTTTTCCAGAGGTCATTTCCACTAGAGTCAGTGGGAGCTGTGAGTGGCCAGCAGCTCTGGGAAAAAAAACCCTGCACATTAATTATGTCTCAATATGGATTAGATGTCTAACATTAGGTAACCATGTCTGAAAATTTTGCTCTTAATGAACTTTTCTTCTGTGCTTTGTCATTCCATTCAGAACTTAACACATAGTTTTTCCTCCCTGACAAAACTCAAATGTCTGAAAGATTTTGCTCCAACTTTGAAAAAAAAATGTATTCAGGGAGAGACCAGAAAATTTCATTCCAGAGGTCACTTTCAGAAAGTTATGAGCATGTGAAAACAGGTTATATAACTGAAACTGTTATGCAGCCATAACTATAGCCTAACTATATTGGCTACCTGCTATAATAAATCTAACCCTAATTTACAAGTGGATTTATTTGCTTATAGTAATAATCCATTGACTTCAATGCAGCTATGCTGATTTACATCAGATGAGTATCTGACCCACTATTTATACAAAATGACTTTGGTGGATTTATATAGAGCTTCCTAAGGCATACAAATAGGAAAAAGATCATTCACATACAGTATATATGTTATAGTATTTCCTGTACAAAGCATTCTAAAAAGCACTGGACTAACCTAAATGTTTAGATTATACATTATGAGATCCCATATATTTATTTTTTTTAATCTTGTTTTGTTTCTTGCTTCTAGGTACAGAGTCAGTTAATTTAGTAAACAGGTACAAACTATTAGTAATCTGCTTTAGTGAATTCAACACCACTGGGGCTTGGTCATTAAAATATTACATTTGAGAGTACAATTAAAGAGTGATATTGCCTCCAAGTTGTATTTTGAAAAGATATCACAGACCTTAACCCAATTCTTGAAATGAAACCAAACCATGTCTAGGTTTTAAAAATAATTGTTGGACATACCTTCTCTCTGATTCTCATATATGTTTGCTACAGCACAACCCTGATTCTCTGATTCTGTGGCAAGGACTGCAAGCAATCATCTCTAAATCTTATGGGATAGATTGCTTCTGAAGTGATAAGTGACAGGCAAAATATTCCTTAGTTAACATTTAATATGAAAAAGTCATATTGAATTGATTGATTGGGTATTTGACTGTTACATGCATTTTAAATTGTTAGAAAATGCCACATAGCTCAGATATTCACATAATTAGCAAGATATAAGAGCACATAGTTACCAAGATATTCTCACAATATATTTTCAGAAGGTAGCTATGAATGGAAAAGGCTTGACTTAGTGGGACAATTGTTTTCTCCACTTGCCCTGTATCTCTGAAACGGTCATTCCTGGTATTTTGATGTTGACATTCACAGAAGGTACTTTCCTGAAAGTACAACCCTTTCCATGATATTACTAAGAACTTCATAAAAAGGTAACAAATTGTCCCCTGAGAAGCAAAGGATATGCAGATTGTGAGGACATTCCATAAAATGGGAAAACCAAGGAAAAACCCAAATATTCTTACTGTCTATGCCATCTGAAGAAGCAGGGCCGGCTCTGGCTTTTTTGCCGCCCAAGGCAAAAAAGCCTCCGGCCGCCCACTCCCCCCCCGCGCGGGGGGGAGAGGGCATCCGGAGCCCCGGGGGGGGGGCCGCGAGCCCCGGCGGGGGCCCCCCCCCCCCCCCGGCGGCCGGGAGGAGAGCGCCGGGGGGGAGGGCGGCCAGAGCGCCGGGGGGAGGGCGGCGAGCCCGGCCGTGGCCCCGCTCTCCCCGGGGGCCGGAGCGCCGCGCCGCCCCCCTCCAGGTGCCGCCCCAAGCACCAGCTTGGTGGGCTGGTGCCTGGAGCTGGCCCTGTGAAGAAGACAGTAACAATCTGCAGTAGCCTGATGCAAAATGACCACCTTATGGTTTCAGAGGTGACTCTTTGCAAAATGTTAAAGACCAACTACCAGAAAAGCATGCTAGGAAAGTTCCCTATAAGGTGAACCCATTCTAAGGAGTACCATGGTGAGTGGACAATCACAGATGATGAAAGTCATCCCTATGCAGAGGGCTAGCATGCCCTGTTCTGAAGGTGAGAGTGGGATTTAAGTGATTCATAGGCCTTGTTCTGGTCCTCTGCAGAGGGCTGGATTCCACCCAGAGGAAGTACCTTCCCAGGGGTGGGTGAAAGCTTTCTTAAAGCTAGAGATTTGAGTGGAAGGCACCTTAGATGTTACAAAGCTGCAGCCCAGTGCATGAGAAATACTTAACATCATTTTGTTACACACTGGATACAACTGTGTCATAAACTCTACAATTCATGGACACCTGCTACTTTTTTGCTCAACATTTACCACCCCTGATCTATACAGAGACCCAGCAAGGACAGAGATCCATTTCTGATCCATTTTAAATGAGCCTGTTTGATGCACTTAAATTTTGATCATCATCATATAAACTGTTTCCCCACCCTTCCATTTCCCTCGTTGTACCAAATAAAGTCAGAGCAAACTGAAGATTAGATGTTGTTGTCACGGTGTGCATCACTCACCACTGGTCTTGCGCCTCCTCCTGGTCACTCTGGGGATTTGCTTGAGGCTGATGCCCATTTCTGTGGTCTGCACATCGGCACTCTGTTGCTGCTTGAACCTACAGCTCCTCTCTCAGCTCCAGAACCACAGCGTCCTCTTCATGTCACTGTCCGTGTTCCCCCCTTCTGGGGGAGGTTTGGCTCCTCAGTAGTCCTGCCACTTCCCCAGCCCCTCTCCTATCCTCCAACACACATCGCTAATGCCCCACCCTGGCACCCCAACTCCATATTTCCTTGGACATGAACTTGAATGTTGTGGGTGCAGAGGAATTGCCAACTGCTGGTGGTGGTATTGGTAGTGCTGATGATTGCTCCCCTCCACTCCAAAATTGTTCTGAGCATATGAAAATGCTTTCCCCCGCTTCCATACAACAGAGGGAACCATATATGCTATGCTTAAGATTATAATATCTGGCTGGGTTTGAAGAATTTGCTTCTAATAAATCCACAGTGTTGAAGCTTTCTACCTTAGAACTCCTGATTGTAGATTCAGCACTGAAATTTTCCTGTTGATAATGTTGGTATTTTAAGCATCTTCACCCTGGTCTATTAAGTTCAGTAGATCAGCTGTAGGGTACATCCGTACACGGACACTTCTCCACTGGCATAAATAAAAAGTTCCTCCACCAATTCTAATGGTTTGGATCAATATGCCTCTTGATTCCAATCAACATGTCATTTCCATTGCAAGCCATCCATTTAAAGTCTTGACATAGTGCTAGCAAAAAGACTCTCTAAATGCAAAGCATGTAAAACCAACAAAAGTCAAGATGAACAGTCATGATTTAATACTGTCATGAAGATACCTTGAATACTAACCATGGATATGCTACAGTAACCAAATTTAATAAACTTCTGCCTGCTCTTTGAACACACAACCAAATCTTTACTTCTTCCAAAAAATGGAGTAAGTGCTTAGGATCCTCAGCTAGGGAAAACTGGTATAGCTCCATCAAAATAAATTCATACAAGAAAAAGATCTGGCCCAAACTGTTCTAAATGTTATATAGCTATTCCCACAATATCATTGGTTTCTGTTTTTAAAGCAGCTAATACTCACCTCTGATTTCAATTATTAAGAACAGTCCACATATTTTCAGAGGCAGTATTTTTTAGGTAAATTTTATCTTTTATCAGTCTATCTTCTGACAGGCAGATCTCAGAAAGTGATGCATTTACAAAGGCTCCAGAGCTAATGGAGCAAAGGCCTCACTGTTAGCTCAGCTGAGGTAGTCCCTGTGAACAACAAACATAGCAGCAGTTCACAGTCAAAATATAGCAGTGAGAGGTTTAAAATAAAATTAAAAAAAAAAACAGAATGCTCTTAACAAAACTGTTCTGGTCTGCATTTAAAGACTGATGGCACCACAGCTGTTTGCTAACAGATTCCTTCATCAAACAGAAAAGGAGTTTGGAGACCCAGTCACAGTTAAAATGCATAGAATTCAGAAAATATAAACTCACAGCTCTGCCAAAGTAGTATATATTTTTCTGCTGCAATTTTTATTAGGAAGCCCAACCAAAATTACAGCAGGATGGTAAATATTTTGTAGTTTTTAATGAGCTAGTGTGTAACCAACCACATTTTGGGTTACTAGAACCAGAAAAATTTAAAAATATAACGTACTTCTTGCCATCTTCACTGTGTATTTCATTTCTCTTGGACCTTGGATACAGCACTGGACTATGAATCAGAAGACTTGGATTTTATTGCTGCTGATTTGCTGTTTTATCTTGAGCAGGTTACTTCACTTACCTGTACCTGTTGTCCCTCTCATCCTTTGTCTTGTCTATGCCAGGGACAGTTTCTTATTATGCATTTGTGCAACACCCAACACAATACAGCCATAATCTCTTAGGACCTTTAAGCACTGTGTGACGTTGTGCAGTCTATATGGTTTTATAAAAACTTGATAATAAGTCAATATAATGTAACTGGGATCGTTTTAGAGAAAATACGGTAATAAGTGAATGTAACGTAACTGGGCTATGCTTCATGCAAAAGGTCTCTTGTAAGGTATCATTACAAAGCTTATAATCTACTGAGTATGATCATCTGATTTGTATAAATGTACCACTCTTGTATCTAAAACTAGAAATATAAAATGTAACTCTGAGGGCCTATTGTAATTATGTAAAGTGTGGGCCATTAATGATGGTTTGGAATCTTGATGACTCCCATTGTCTGCAGATGGCTGTTTACTTGTGAGTCTCCCTGTATATGTGTGTGCTGGCAAGTGAGTAATGAAGTCTTGCAGTGACATGTGATCATGTCACCTGAACTGGAATCCATCTTTAACCTGGTGCTTTTCCAGTGAGGAGGGGTGGAAACCCAGAGGGACAAAGGGTTCCCGCCTTATGCAAAAGATATATAAAGGGATGGAACAGAACAAAGGGGAGAGAGGAGCCATCATGAAGAATCCCCTAGCTATCACCTGAGCTGCAACAAGAGCTGCACCAGGGGAAAGAATTGTGCCCAGGCCTGGAAGGTGTCCAGTCTGAGAAAAACTTACTGAAGCATCTCTGAAGGTGAGATTATCTGTATTCAGTTTGATTAGGCATAGATTTGCGCATTTTATTTTATTTTGCTTGGTGACTTACTTTGTTCTGTCTGTTACTACTTGGAACCACTTAAATCCTACTGTCTGTATTTAATAAAATCACTTTTTATTTAGTAATTTACTCAGAGTATGTATTAATACCTGGGGGAGCAAACAACTGTGCATATCTCTCTATCAGTGTTATAGAGGGCGAACAATTTATGAGTTTGCCCTGCATAAGCTTTATGCAGGGTAAAACGGATTTATCTGGGTTTAGACCCCATTGGGAGTTGGGCATCTGAGTGCTAAAGACAAGCACACTACTATGAGCTGTTTTCAGGTAAACTTGCAGCTTTGGGACAAGTGATTCAGAGCCTGGGTCTTTGTTGGAGCAGATGGGCATGTCTGGCTCAGCAAGACAGGGTGCTGGAGTCCTGAGCTGGCAGGGAAAACAGGAGCAGAAGTAGTCTTGGTACATTGGGTGGCAGCTCCCAAGGGGGTTTCTGTGATCCAACCCGTCACACACTGCTGTAACATAAAGCAACAAGGCCTCTACCTTAGGAAAGTCTGGGGCTTCGAAACTGTGCGGGGATACAGATACCAGGCTGGATACAGGTACACACACTCAACAAAAGTTTGTTCTCTCTCTCAGTTTTTATGGAGTGGGCAGGTGTACTGGGGCCTTCAGATATCTTGCATGGATTTGATTAGGTAAGAGCAGTAAATGATGCGAGATGATTGATATTTAAAACATATTATGTCTGCTCAAGAATTCTGAAATGAATACAAATATTAGTGTCCATTATTATCCCCATTTCCTATTGGATTAACTCTCTGCTTGGACTCAAAAAGGAAGAGAGGAAGCCTGCAACCATCAGCATTGCAGACAGACCTTCATCTCCTCTTGTTACAAACTAAATCTCTCTTTTGATTGCTGTCACTCCCTGTTGGAATTATTATTACTAATATAGGATACCACCACAATACCATTTTAACCATACAATCCTTTATTAAATCCAGTAAATTGAATGGTGTTTTCTACAGCTGCTCCAAATGTGCCTTAAAGGTCTAAGCAACCATCACATCCATACAGTAACTGCAGTTATGAGCATTGATCAGGTACTTACAATAGGACTAGCCCCAGGTTGCTCAAACCCATGTCGATTGGCTCCAACTGGATGGACAGGTACTAGCTACGAACCCTTTAAAATTTACTCTTTTATACCTTATCTATCAGAACCTACATGATAATAGTCACTGCTTCTTGAATTCGGTTCTTTACTAAGACCAGTTTAGACCCACCCTTGATAACTGGGGCTTTTTCTTGAAAGATTGTCCTATCTTATCAGCCACACTCCAGGTCCAGTATTTCTAATTAGGCACCCTATCTTGCAAGGCCTGCTCACAACTGCTAAGCATAAGCTTTTTACACAATCAAAGCATGTATATTCTTTATCCAAGGTAATTTAACCCTTTCTATACCTATTTTATTCTACATCCCCATTCATTGCTTTTTAGATTTTCAATAAACTTTCTACTCTTGAGAGGCTGTGGGGTCTACTAGGATGAATAGAGTGTAGGGAGGGAGAGAGGGGGTAAAATTCTGGCTCCATTGAAGTCAAAGGCCAAACTCTCATTGACTTTAATGGTGCCAGGATTTCAGTCAGGGACTTCTGAGTTCTATTCCCACCTCAAACACTCACTCATTGTGTGGACTTGGGCAAGTCGCTTAAACTCACTGCTATGGTTTTATTGTCTGTAAAATTTGGTTAATAATACTCAAACTATGTCATGAAAAATAGTGATTGTGTGCACACACTGCCCTGAAATTCTCATGCGTTTTATAATGTTTAATATTATTCATGTGGCAAGAACCTTTGTTTTCTTTAGGGAATTGTTTTTGCAAACCGTATAACCCAAAGTTATAGTTTGCTTATTTTTGACTTCCATTATTACTGCATCTTATCCCTAAAGCTGCAACAAAATGTAGCTGCTACCATTGTTCAAATGACTATCTGTCAGTGTGATGGGTAGCTGTGTTTATTTGATCATGGAGCCAACATTGCAGGATACCATGGTAGGCCAAATAGGGGGTTTGACATACTGATTGAATGGGTATGATATGTCAGTGGTAGAACATCAGAAGCTCTGCTTCACCCCTATGCCAATTCATTAGAGGAAAAATATGGTGATCTCAGTACAGGCACTCTATATCAAACTAACCATGACTCTTCCCTCCCTCTTAAAAACTAGCATCTGAAGCAGGATAGTCATTTTTATTGGACACTCTATAACAGGCAGTTTCCCAGTATTTACACTTAATTTGCTACATTGAAGGAGATGATGTTTGGCACTGTTCAAATGCATTGTGGCAGTGAGCTGGAGTTTCCATTCCCATGCTAATTCTACTGGTCTTCATTACTGGCAATGTTACTGTCACTTAGAATAGCTTCCTTTGATCTCCTTCTAAAATGAGGCCACACAAACCAGGTCACTTACACCAGCTTTACTCTGCTGTAACTACATTGAGTTACTCCCCATTTTCTCGGATATGTGAGAGGAGGAAACGGGTCCTGTGCATGAGTCTGTAAAACTTTACATAAAGTGAAATTTAGGTGAAAGCCTGAAGACAATTAATACTTTATGAAA
>NW_020664561.1:22571890-22592962 GCF_002925995.2 Terrapene triunguis | reverse complement strand
TATGAAATTTCTCAAAGTGAAAGGATCCTCTTGGCCACATCCCCCAGAGCCCTATTTGACTTCTATCTGAGGTCAGAAATGTTTTGCTGGGATAGTATTAGTGTGAATTAGCATATCTCAAGTAAGAGTGTGTCCCAGTAACAGCCTTCTAAGTGGTGGTATCCAGGAAGGAGGTATTTCTCGAACACCCTAAAACTTGCCACCTACTTGTGCTGTTGTCACAATGCACTTTATTTAAAATAAAACTATTCTGCAGAGTACAGCTATGCAGTTCATACCATAAAAGCCAGGACTATTATGGAGTCTGTATTTTTTTATTTTAAGATTTTGTAAACAATGGTAAAAAACAAAGAATTCTAACTTAAAAACAGCTAAGATAAAGGTCCAAAAATAAGGGGAAAGATAATTTCTCCTTATTTTTGTGCTCTTAAAGCAGTGTCAAATTCTGTGCTGATTTGCACCCCATGTAACTTATTGAACAAGGTAAGTCAGCTCAAAATTTCACCCACACAGCATCTGACTTTTAAATGATACTTTACGGGTGATTAATCTTGAATAGACCTGACCAAAAAATAAAAGCTAAAAAGTTTGTCAGAAATTGTGTTTTCATTTAAATTGTTGTTACTTTCCTTGCGTAAATGTCAATTTCAGCATTTTTTTTTTCTTTTCTGAAGGGTCATTTCAAATCAGAATGCTTTGTTTTGTTTCAAAATGTTGATTCAAACTGTGAGCTTTTGTTTCAAATTGTTGCTTTAAATTGAAATGTCAATTCAAAACAAAATATTTAGTTTCAAATCAACATTTCCAAACAAAATATTTTGGTCCAAGTTGATATTTCAGTATTTTGAAATGTCAAAAGTTTCAGTTCAATCACATCATTTAAATGAAATATTTTATCATTTTGGAATTGAAATTATTTGAAACATTTTGCTCTCCCCCGGATTTAAGTACTTTGACTTTGTCATTATCTGGGATGAAAACAAATGTCGAAATACCAGAATTTCCCACAGGACAGAAATTCCATTTTCCAACTAGTGCTAGTCTTGCTCAACTTGTGGCTAAAGCAATAATAATGTAATAGCTCTTAGCATTTATATGGCATTTTCAATCTGTTGATCTCAAAGTACTTTAAAAATTCAGCATCATATTGCTTTAAAAAATATGAAAAAATGGAGGCAAAGGGGAATCAATGCATTGATTCATCAAGGTGCTGTGAACCCTCAACTTCTAAAGAACTGAGTTTGATATGATTCTCCCCAAGACTACATAACAACCCTAATTTTATTCTCACACCAGTGTAAATCTACTGGCTTTAATGGAGTTGCTCCCCATTTAAACTGTTGTAAATGAGATCAGAAACAGATCCATTGAGACAGAGACAGTGCTGAGAATTGAACCCATTTCATCATTCACATTCATATGCTCGAGTCACTGGACTATGTTATCTCATTAGTCCAATACTGGGACTAATGCTTTTGCATATAGAAGGCTGAGGATTACCTGCAATTTACCTTCTGAAGTTTTGTTTACAAGGAACAATCCACAAGACAATACTGAAATTGCAAAGTTTCTGTCTACTGTCTCCTTCAATAAATGAAACACAAATGTCCTAATAAGCCAGACCTTAAATCAGCAAGATCAACACTACTATAGAGCCATTTAAAACTGCCAGTGAATGCTACCGTGAACTCTGCTCACCGAAATCACCTTCCTCCAGTATCACATTGTATATTGGCCAAAACTAGGGAAGTGCACTCCTAATACAAATGTGAACCCTTAAACAATATCTGTTCTTTAACTATAGCTGTAAACAGTGCCTGTACTGTACAACACATGCATCTGCATTAATATTACAGCTGACTGGAGAGACATAATCTCATTTTGTGGAGGATTTTGATGTTTCAAAATTTGCTTTCCTACTGATTAGGAATAAAAGCCAACATTTTCAAAATTCCCTGCAAAGAACAATGTGAAAGCCCCAGGGTCCTAACCCCAAGGCAGTCCCAGAACTGAGGAAAACTGGAAGCCTGGCCTCCCCGGGACCCTACACGAGGTGGCTTTCTGAGGAGCAAGACATGTAACCTGCCACATTTCTCTTGGAGCAATACCTGGGTTCCATCAGACTCCCTCTCTGGGTTCCATTGGAGCATCAGCAAAATCAAATCCACTCTGCAAAACATTTGGTCAAGTCAGTTCTGTGAACTGTCTAGTTAATAATGTTAAAGTTGAGACACAGAACAACAGACTTACTAAATGCTCTGGCTTCTGTTGTTCTGTGTCTCAACTTTAACATTATTAACTAGACAGTTCACAGAACTGACTTGGCCAAAGGCCAACAGTGAGCCTAATTCCAGTCTCATAAAATATATTGGTTTCAGTGGACTAACTTGTGATTTTAGCTAGTGTAATCTTAGATCAGAATGCAGTCCAGTGAGGCTATGACAAAGAAGTTTTAAGACTATAGTATGACCACCAAGCCAGTCCTGCTGTAATTGCTCTTTGAGATGCTAAGAAACAGTCATTGAGGCGAGAAGAGAACCAAGAGAAGACAGCATCATGAAGCCAAGGAAGTACAGTATGTTGTAAATGATAGTAGAAGGAATTCTTTCAAAAGCAGCAGAGAGGACAAGGAGGAGGAAGATGGACTAGAGGCCCTGAGATTTGATCATAAGGACACTGTTAGCATAGAGAGAGAAAATCTTTTGTGTAGCTGTGTGGATAGCTATCAGGTCTGATCAATGATTCTTGTGGGTCATCGAACACATATGGGGTACACTCTGACCCTGAGGCAGAACCCCAGACCCCCTACTGAGACACATTACTCCCTTATCAGAAGCCACCATGATAACATCTAACCTGGCTGGAAACAATTCTGTAGCAGAAGACAGCATCTGTATCCCCCCCTTGCTACAGCTGCCAAGGCAGGAGATGGCCACATGTAAATATATTAGAGTGGCTCAAATACTACAAAGACATGTTTGCAAACATTCCTTCATATTCTGACCTGATGTACAATTCTTCCATGTTCAGGCCCCGCTTATGACTTGATCACTATAAACATCCATGTAGTTGTGCAGTGAGCACTGTGTATAATACTAATCATAATTTTCTCATTGTTCCCCTCATCTGTTTGTTTTATCCAACTACTGTCTCTCATCTCACACTTAGATTGTGAGCTTTTTGGATAAGGACCTTTTTTCCATTATGTTTGTATAGTGTCCTGACTACAGTTTGTAAAGCCGGGCATAAATGGGGCCTCTAGCTGTACTGTAATACAACTAAATAATAATCATCTTTGTATTCATGAATGTTAGGGGAATGGTTGGTCATAGGTAGGGCCCTACCAAATTCATGGTCCATCTTGGTCAATTTCACAGTCATAGGATTTTAAAAATCATAAATTTCATGATTTCAGCTATTTAAATCTGAAATTTCAGTGTTGTAATTTTAGGGATCCTGACCCAAAAAGGAGTTGTGGGGGTTCGCAAGGTTATTGTGGGGGGGTTGCGATACTGTTACCATTACTTCTGTGCTGCTGCTGGTGGGGCGTTGCCTTCAGGGCTGGGTGCCCGGCCAACAGCTGCCACCCTCTGGCCTCCTAAAATAACCTTGTGACCACCACCCCCAACTCCCTTTTGGGTCAGGCCCCCAATTTGAAAAATGCTGGTCTCCCCCTGTGAAATCTGTATAGTATAGGGTAAGAGCACATAAAAGACCAGATTTCACAGGAGGAGACCAGATTTCACAGTCCGTGACATGTTTTTCATGGCTGTGAATTTGGTAGGGCCCTATTCATATGCATACTTGTATATGCAAGCAAACAAGGGTATTAATGTACTAATGAATGTATTAGCTATTCATTATTCACTGTGCATTATTTTCTATGCATTATCATCTGTTTGAAAAGTTTCACTTATCTAGGAAGTAGAAGCAATACCATATCTCTTCAGTGACCAATTATACTGCATAAAATAATGAATAGCAAATAATCAAAATGAGCAGTTCATGAACTGAAAGGCTGAAAATTTCTTATTCAAAATATCCTGAAGATCATTAACAGTAATTAATACATTTTCAGAAATCATGGTATTCTCACAACTAATTTGTAAGCAGAAAAAATAAGGGATAATTTCACATGTTTTTTTTTTGTCAAATATTCATGTCTGGGAGACTTATTCAAGTGTGTTTAAAATTTAAGTCACATGTAAAGTCTGTGCAGATCATATGACATGATATGTTTTACATCTGTTTTATGCATGAGAGTCCCAATTTTAATTATTTTGGAGAATGTATATAAAACACATTAGAACCACATTTAGATCACGAGATACACATAAAGTCCAGAAATAAACCACATCATTGACCTACATTCCAGTAATGAGGAGATATGTTTTAACTCATGCTTTGCCAAACAAAATACATTTAAGCCGTAATCCTACAAACACTTGCACATATACTTACTTTTACTCGCGTGAGTACATCTAAGTCCACACATAAGAGTATGCAGGATCAGGGCCTTATTTTCTCTGAGCCTACACAACTGTGCATTTCAGAAGCACATGTGAAGGAAAAACAAAACAGAATAGTTGAAGTCAGTTTAAAGTCAGAGAAGCATGCACATCACACACCACATATATTACAGTACTGATGATAAACAGGACTGCATTAAAAATATACAATGAAAAGCAGTGGAAAAATAAGGTTCAATTTAATAAATACTCTAGCCAGACCTATCTTGAGCATAGAATCTGAAATTTCTCATTTCAATTCTCTAAAATTGTTTATTGGATTGTTGCTTCACTGGAGCTGCAAGATGCAACATGGACTGACATATCTGTGACAGAAGGCTCTGCTGTGGAAGGGAGCTCTCTGCCAAATGACAACTCTCCTGCTCACTATAACCAGGATAGCATACGGCTGAGCAAAACTTCTTTTATACCCTTTTTCTCCTCCCCAACCCACCCTGAAATATTTTCATATTGTGGTTTTAGTAATCATTTTCATAACAAAGTTATAAAGGAATGAGCTTTTAAAAATATGTTATTGTAATGTGATACCAATGGCTATGCATTTAAAAAAAAATTAAAACTATTTTTTAAGGGAAAGAGAACCAAAAGTAGTTTGAGATTTAAATTAAAGTTCAGAGAACCCTGAACCATAGGTGATATCATAAACTAATTGTTACCTACAGAGATGAGCCCCAGCTAACACCCCTACCCCCCAAGATCCAAGTATACCCTGACTACTTGGAAAGCTAAACTCCATATTCAGATCCCAACTTTGTAGCTTAAGCCCTTCTTTGGTCATGATGCTAAACCAGTACAGCCTATACTTCAAGCATGGGTGACAAGATAAAGTCAGCCACATGCATTCCCCACGTTCCAAGATTCCTTGCAGATGGTCATTACCTTCTCAAATTCAAAGGAATGAAATGTTGCAATGAGCCCATATCCTAGGAAGCTGGAACTTCAGCACAGGCTGGAAATGAGAACCAGCTTCCAAGGTGGTTGCAGATGATGCCTTCTTAAGGTGAGAACACTTTCCTCACTGCCATGATCATCCATCTGTGTGCCTGCAGTGTGACCAGAGAAAAATTAGAGAGAACAGTCAGCCCACAAGACATTCCCTGTTAGCACCTAAAAAGTTCATGCCCTTTTGGCATCTAAGCTGAGAAACTGAAGTCCTGGGCAATGGACTCTTCTGTAGCTATATCATGATGACATGACATTGTAACATCTCAGTTCTTTGAATCTGAACCCCCATTTGTAATTAGTTCAGTGAACATGAACAGGTCTGCTTTGACCCAGTTCATGACTTTTTAACCTTTGTTCTGCTTTAAATTTCTATGCATCAAATGTTCAATGCAGATTTCGCACTCCCTTTGGTAGATGTGCTTGACATCATTACCCATTTTTCAGCGAAAATAAAAAGTCAATAGTACCGATATTGCACTGCTGAAGTAATGGGAAAGGATATGCCACTGTGCTTCTTTGTAAGTGAACAGGGAAAATTCTCAGTGTGTTTTCTGTCTTTTTGAAATATTCATATATCACTAAGTCAACTATGTGTTTTTGAGTCCCAATCTGAAACTTCATTTACTTTTCCTTCTTATTTTTGCTTGCCAGTTACACAGTAAACCCAGAGGTCTGCATATTTTAACTTGATATTTTCTGTTTTGTCCCCCCAGGTTACTTTATACCTTATAGATAAGAAGAAAATGTATTCAAATTGTTTTTGTTATAGAAGCTATACCAGGTTAGACAGTAAGGGACAAATATTAAAGAGGAAAGCAAGTCTCTTTGTGAGTTGGTTTCCAATATGCTATGTGTATTTTTCTTTTCTATTGTCTTCGGTGTACTTCTGGAATGATTTCAAGGATATTTCAGGTTATCTCAAGCCCATAGACAGGCAGCAAGAAGCAGGAGAGATCTGAAGTCATGACCTGAAAGTGTCTCTCACTGCGTTTTACAGTTTCTTTCAGGATATCAGAATTGGAACTGCCTGCAGTGAGCCGTGTGCATGTTAGGAGGATGTGCATTTTTTCTTGTCTTCAGCAGCTTTAAGTGTATCTATTCCTTATCTTCTATAAAAGCCATTGCTAATTCAAATACATACTTTTATAGAAAAGACAAATACACTTTGCTGGTTTTCACAGGTCCTTTTTTCCTCACTACTCGTAAGTATTCAGATATTTTGCAAAATTTTGTACAAAAAAATGTGTGTGCACGCACGCACACACACACACAGAAAAATCTTTGCATGTAAATAGTTGCAGGAATATTCACACTAGAATGGCTTCTGCTGCATGCTATGGGTGGGAAGGGTAAGAGAAGGGCAGGAGTGAGGTTGTTGGAGAGGTGGAGGAGGAAAATTGAAAATAGGTGCAGCAGCAATAAGGCGATGGAGAAATTGCACATTACAATCAGCATCACAACCAGGAGAGGCAGCAGGGCTGTCCTAGCCAGACAACACTTCCAGGCCAAGGATGGACTGGCTAGCCAGCTGTGTGCAGACAGTGAGGAGTGGGAACGTACACCTTGGAAGAATCTTTGTTGCCACCGAGGAAGCTGAGTCCAGAAATGTATGATATTTTTCAACCAGATGGGATCATCCTCCGGAGGATGTAGGCCAGATAGAGCTGACGAGAAAGGGGATACAGCAAGCAGCAGGAACCCAATGCACTAAAGAATTAAGCATGTTGTTAACTTTAAGCTTGTGCTTAAGTTCCCTTGACTTCAATGTGAGATAGGCATGTGTTTAAATACTCTTTTGAATCAGGGGCTAGTTGAGTGGGGATAGAGAAGAGTAGGTAATAGTGGATAATGACCTACAGACTGCCTTTGATGTTGGTGTTGACTGAGTAAGACCATTTGTCGTTTCTGGGCATTTCTTCGGATGGCAAGAGAGTGGAACCTTGATCACTGTGAAAGGGTTCTTCATGAAAGCAGACATCGCTCCATGGAGCAAAAGAAGGAGCTGGAGGAAAGCAAGATGCTATGTATGACATTATCTGATAAAATATGACCATGTAGATCATTGTTGCTACCACTGTTATATAATTGCAACAAATCTTGTACAAAGCATGTCAAGTAAGATGTCTGTGGAAAGGTTATGATTTTCTGAATATGATTATGCTATTTGTATGCATGTATCATTTTTGTATTTGAAGTTATGAGTATTGGCTCTATACCTGTATTTCAAATATGTTTGTTCCTGTGGTAATGCCCACATGGTATTTAGCCTGCAGATCTTGAAGGGACTATTCAAGTTAAATGGCTCATCAAGGAACACTTAACTCACAATGGGCCATGGAAGATGCCTATCTACATTTAATGGACTTTTCTCTGATGGCCTCTGCTATGAGTAAGTAAAATCATGCATGAACATGTGACTCCAAACACCATCTTGTTACCTGCAATTTTCCACAGTGAGAACAGTAGATTTCCCTTTGCTTGGCAGAAGCTATATAAGGTCCTGGAAACAGGTCCATTTTGCCTCTTTTCTACTCAAAACTCTGGACCTTGAACTTGTATTAATGGGAATATTCTAACCAAGGGACTGAGGACCTTCCAATGATTTGGAAACCAGCAGAGACTTAACAAGCCTGCAGTTTATTCCTTCACTGCTACAAGCCTGAACCAAAAACTTTGCAATTTTAACTCTCACCTTTCTTTCTTTCTTTTCTTTCTTTCTTTCTTTCTTGCTTGCTTTAAATAAACCCTTAGATTTTAGATACTAAAATATTGGCAACAATGTTTATTGGGTAAGATCTGAATTACATATTGACCTGGGTATGTGGCTGGTCCTTTGGGATCAGAAGAACTCTTTTGTTTAATGAAATTGGTTTTATAACCACTCATCTTTAAGTCTGGTGTTTCTGGTGGTGATACAACGACTGGAATGCCTAAGGAGACTGTTTTTCTGACTTGTTAGCCGGTGTGGTGAAACAGAAGTTTACTTTTGTTGCTGGTTCGGTATATCTTATGGAAGAATAACCACCAGTTTTGGGGTGTGTCTGCCCTATTTCTCAGCAGTTTGTCCTGAATTTTGTATTCTCAGTTGTGACCCACAGATGCATGGTGATACTATGTACAAGCTGGCACTTGTATTAAGAGCAGGTTTGAAGTTGGGGCTGGCTTGGTGCTGGTTTTTGTTCTATATGGAACAAGCATAACTTTTCCCCTAAAGGTGGCCATCTTTCCTGGGATTAGAATGTAAGGGCTAGAGTATATCCTGGACCCTGCCAAAAAGGGAAAACATATGCTTTGATCCTGGTGAGGCCAGAGATTCACTTCATTTACCTTTTGTGAAAGAAGGGAATGTGATATATTACTTTATTTAATTTCCCTTAAAGAAGAGAGACTTCTTTGCTTTTACTCCCTAAAGCACAGGGCCAGCATTGGTTGAACTCCCCCGAAAGCAAGGAAATAGTGTTTCCTTTACCCTGAAGGAAGAAGGATTGCCTTTGTTTTTCTTCTCAAAGCCAAGGGAATAGCTTTTGTTTATTACTGAGAGACAAGAATAATAGTTTTTGCAAAAACCTTGAGAACTGGGGCATTGTTTATTGTAAATTCTAAACATTAAAGTAGCCCCATTAGCCCATCAGACTACATGGTGCCCTGCTTCCTCAGGAGGTCAATAGCTGGAAAAACGTGATGTCCTCTTGTGACCAAAGCACATGGTATTTTAGCATGAAACTCTTCACAGCACATCCATCTGTCTGAAGTAACCTTCAAACGTGACTCCCCCCTCACAAAACACAACCAAAAACACCTCAGATCAGTTCAGCAAAGAGACTGGAAAAATAAAACAAAACAGTGAAATTTCTTCCAAAGAAACTGTCTAAAAATATAAATAATAATACATTAAGCAAAACACACATCACATTGCCAAATCTATAAAAGCCCACACATGCAAAAACTCTGTTAATGAGAGACATCACACTGGCTGAAGGTTGAAAAATAAAAATGAGTCAGACTTTTTTCCCCCAGGAAGTGAAATAATTCTAAAACGTTTCAATGAAATATTTGAAATCGGAGTCATTTAAATTGCAAAAGCATTGCAAGCATTTTAAAAACAATTGAACTTAGCAGCAAAAGCAAATTAAAATGTGCTGGTTTACTTCTTGCAAGCCTCAGTGCCAGAAAGTTTCCATGAGAACCAAATCTGTACATCAGTGTCTTGCCTGAGCCAATCAGTGCCTTGCAAAGTGAGATCACAGATAGTTTTCAATGGTCCAATTCAGGTTGGCCCCCGGATCCTTATACTGCAACAAAGACAATCAAAAATGTCTATCAGTGACCTAAACACAAAGTGTGGTCAGCAATAGGTCCTGTCCAGGCCTAGCTCCTTGGATTACAGTAGAGGGAAGATCATTTTCCCTACCACGGCTTCATCCAGGAACTGCTATTTGATAGGAGCAACCAGTTCTTTTTATTTGACCTGCTAGACTTTGACTGGCTGCTGCCTGTTCCTAGCCCTTCTAGCTACCACAAGACAAGGGAGACCTTTCTATGCAAACCAAAAGATCCAAAACTTTCTGTTCTTCTCTTTTTAAAGGACCAATTTCTGAGGCAGGGTGCAGCAAGGCAGTGGGGTCTCTGGCAGGGGGCAGTGAATGCTTTGTACACCCCATCACAATCAGTTTCAAACATAGACATTAAGGTCCCAGTCCTACCAGGGTCTCTGCACAGGTGGATCTTGCATCTGCATGATATGGGACTAAGGGCATGAGCTAATTCCTATTAAATAGTAATAGTTGCTTATAGAAATCAGGGGATTAATTGGAACACTAAATATTAACTACAGCAGGCAGGCAGGACTGAACTTCCTGCTAAAACCCGCAGATCAGATCAACATCATAACAATATATAATATAACTGAACACTAAGTTAAAGATACTGCACCATCTGTTGGTGTAGGTACTGAATACACTGATCATTACAATACTAACTGAAAATTCTGCCAGTGATTTCAATGGAAGTTGGCTTGAGGCAAGCACTCAATTTCACATTTAAGAGCGTAAAATGGGTATTTGGGCATATGAGTGCTAATCTGAGTGATCGATTAGGGAATTCAGTACTGTAATTTAGTTGCTCGAGTTTGAACAGTGTTCTCACATTCTTTGGTCACAAGACTTGCCATATTGGCTCTGACCACTGGTGAAGCCTCAGAGTCATGCTCTACTTATTACTATGCATAGAAAGTCAGATAGCATTGATAGTGGGGAAAAAAATGTCATCTTTCACTTTTAGCTTTCTAGGGAAAATTTCCCTTCCTCCTGGACAAGATTGTACAATGACCCATGCATTCTTTGTCTTCAGATTGGGCTACTGCAACTCCACATGATAACTAAGGCCATGTCTACATTACAGTTTTGTCAACAAAAGTCAGCTTTCATCGACAAAACAATGGAGGTGTACACACTGCAATGCTCCTCCTGCCGATTTAACTCACCTGCTATGCCAACATAATAAAACCACCTGGATGAGACACATAGAACTTTTTGCCATGAAGTTAGAGTGACGCAGTATCCGTGCAGACAGTGTTGCTTCCAACACACTAAGTAGTCTCTAGGAGGTGTCCTGCAATGCCCATTATGATTGCTTTGGTCACCAGTTTGCTCTCTTCTGCCCTGCAGTGAGGTACACAGGCATGTGCCCCTTCCCCTTTAAAGCACTGGGAAATTTTTGAAATTCCTCTTTGTGTTTGCTCAGCATGGAGAACTCACAGCATCTGCCCAGCTGACCATGGCGGCTGCCTGCAGCAAATGTGCTCCCACTTGGAGTATACCGGAGTTGCTGGATCTGCTGGGTCTATGGGAAGAAGAGGCTGTGCAGTCGCCACTTCGCTCCAGCCATAGGAACTTTGATATGTCTGGGCAGATTGCTCATGGCATGAAGGAGAAGGGGCACAAAAGGGGCATGCAGCAATGCTGTGCTAATATCAAGGGGCTGAGACAGGCATGCCAGAAGGCAAGTGAGGCCAATCATCATTCTGGTGCATTGCCAAAGACATGCTACTTCTCCAAGGGGCTGCATGCCTTCCTACGCAGTGACCCCACCTCCACTGCCAAGAGCCCTGTGGATACAGCGTCCAGAAGTGTCAACCCGAAGGACAAAGTGGTGGACAAGGAAGTGGAGTTGGAGGAGGATGGGGGACAGGTGACAGAGTCAACCTTTGGTGTGGCGAGCCAGGACTGCTTTTCAATGCCGGAGGGGTCTAGCCAGTCCCAGCACTCTAGCTGAGATGCACCTGATGCAGGAGAGGGAAGCTCCAGTAAGTACTTATTATGATTTGATACTGCAGGGAGACATGAGGTAGAGCTTTTTATTTGTCTCCCCAGGGTAGAAGAGGGCTAGAAATAACCAACACCAGGACTGTCTGCTTCTCGTTCCCCTGTGCAGCTAGACAGAGGGGGCCCTGTGGAAAAGTTTGTTGATGCACAGTGGGATATCTCAGGAATTCTCCATAGAGGTTTCTAGGAAACTTTCCAGGAGGTACTCTGCAATCCTCTGTCAAAGGTTCCTTGGGAGAGCTGCCTTGTCTCTTCCCCCATGGTAGGAAACTTTGCTACGTCAATTGGCAATTACTTCTGCAGGCACCAAAGCAGCACAAAGCGAGGAGCATATGGAACTGGTCTGCTGCCAAACACATGCAGGAGCTACACCCTTGCATCCATGGTTACCCTCAGGAGCAAGATATCTGCTTCTATCCCCCTGCCTGTGGAAAATGGTGCCAGTATTCGGAATAGTGTCCCTAGGTGCTTGTAGTGATCTCCCTCTGAACTTCCCAACCCTTTGTCCCATCTTGTCCATTCCCCCCAACCCCCAGGCTGAACTCACCTTGGTTAGGGCTCTCACCATGCTGTGTGCTTGCCAATGGAAAGTGGTGTCTGTAACTTGCATGAATCAAGGACTGCTGTCTATTGTTTCTTTAGCTTCTGCAGATGTGGGCTTGAGGGTCTCCTCCTGTACACCAGCTGAGTGGCTCCATCTGATAAGGAGACAAACCCAAAGGAGTAAGGAAGACATGCTCAGGGAGGTGCTGCAACCATCTGATGCTGCTGATAGTGAGCAGAGAGCATGGAGAAAAGCTATCAATGAAAAACTGAGCATGGATAGCGAGAAGAGGAAACGGGCAGAAGCAGATGACACAGCTGCTCAAGGACCAAACTGACATACTGAGGACCCTGATAGCACTGCAGGCAGAACACATCTGTGCTCACCTCTCCCTGCAGCCCATTCAGAACTGCCTTCCATACCCTCCCCAAACTCCCACCCATATTCCTTGCATGTTCCCGGGCCATCACAGTACCCAATGCATTCCACCTCTAGGGACATGTTTCACAATCACAGCTGGACATACATCCAGCTGTCAGAGCCTCATTTCAAAAAGTCAACTTAACTTTGTAGTGTAGACATAGCCTAAGACTTGATCTGTGTAACTTACTGTATAAATGGATCCAGCGCATCAGCTATGTCCCTTAGGGTATTTCTACACTACAAAATTAGGTCGATTTTATAGAAGTCAATTTTTAGAAATCGATTTTATACAGTCGATTGCATATGTCCACACTAAGTGCATTAAGTCAGCGGAGTGCGTCCTCACTACCGTGGCTAGCATCGACTTACAGAGCGGTGCATTGTGGGTAGCTATCCCACAGTTCCCACAGTCTCTGAGAACGAGGCTAAGAGACACCAGCACGAGGAGGATTTTGAGGAGGACATGGACACGACACAGATATTCCAGAAAGCACGGGCTGTGGCAATTGGGACATCATGGCAGCACTGGGGTGATTGATACAGTGGATTTGGGGCCAGGCAAACAAGCACAGACTAGTGGGACCACATATTGTTGTAGGTATGGGATGAGTCACAGTGGCTGCGAAATTTATGCATGTGTAAGGCCACTTTCTTGGAACTCTGTGAGTTGCTTTCCCCCACCCTGAAGTGCAGGAATACCAAGATGAGAGCTTCCCTGACAATTGAGAAGTGAGTGGCGATAGCCAGGTGGAAGCTTGCTATACCTGACTGCTACCGGTCAGTCGGGAGTCAGTTTGGAGTGGGAAAGTCTACTGTGGGGGTTGCTGTGATCCAAGAAGCCAATGCAATCATTTACGTTCTGTTATCAAGGATAGTGACACTGGGAAATGTGCAGGTCATAATGGATGGCTTTGCTGCAATGGGGTTCCCTAACTGTGGTGGGGCGATAGACGGAACACATATCCCTATCTTGGCACCAGACCACCTTGCCAACCAGTACATAAATCGCAAGGGGTACTTCTCAATGGTGCTGCAAGCACTGGTGGATCACAAGGGACGTTTCACCAACATCAATGTGGGATGGCCGGGAAAGGTGCATGACGATTGCATATTTAGGAACTCCAGCCTGTTCGAGCAGCTGCAAGAAGGGACTTACTTCCCGACCAGAAAATTACCGTAGGGGATGTTGAAATGCCAATAGTTATCCTTGGGGACCCAGCCTACCCCTTTCTCCCATGGCTCATGAAGCCATACACAGGCAGCCTGGACAGTAGTAAGGAGCAGTTCAACTATAGGCTGAGCAAGTGCAGAATGGTGGTAGAATGTGCTTTTGGACGTTTAAAAGCTCGCTGGCTCTGTTTGTTGAGTAGGTCAGACCTCAGCGCAACCAACATTCCCATTGTTATTGCTGCTTGCCGTGTGCTCCATAATATCTGTGAGAGTAAGGGGGAGACGTTTATGGTGCGGTGGGAGGTTGAGTCAAATCGCCTGGCATCCAATTTTGAGTAGCCAGTCAACAGGGCAATTAGAAGAGCATAGCAAGTCGCGCTGCGCATCAGAGAGGCTTTGAAAACCAGTTTCATGACTGGCCAGGCTTCGGTGTGACAGTTGTGTGTTTCTCCTTGATGCAAACCCACCCCCTTTGTTGATTTTAATTCCCTGTAAGCCAGCCACCCTCTCCCCTTCGAAAAAAAGTAACTATTGTTTTGAAACCATGCATTTTTTCTTTATTAATTAAAAAAAAATGAGATAACGGACAAGGTAACCCGAGTGGGGTGGGGGAGGAAGGAAGGACAAAGCCACATTGTTTATTGTAGCCACACTAAAAATCAAACTGTTTGAATGACAGCCTTCTGTTGCTTGGGCCATCCTCTGGAGTAGAGTGACTGGGTGCCCGGAGCCTCCCCCCGTCCCGCATTCTTTGGCATCTGGGTGAGGCGGATATAGAACTTGGGGAGAAGGGCATGCGGTTATAGAGTGGATGCAGCGGGGCTCTGTGCTCTTGTTGGCTTTCCTGCAGCTCCAACAGACACTTCATCATGTCCGTTTGCTCCCCCAACAGATGCTTCATCATGTCCATTTGCTCCCACATTAGCCTCAGCATCGCATCCTGCCTCCGCTCTTCGCACTCACTTAATTCTTTCCTGGTCTCTGCCACTGAATGCCTCCATGCATTCAGTGGCATGCCCTATCAGTGCGGGAGGACTGTATGAGCTCGGAAAACATGTCATCGCAAGTGCGTTTTTTTCGCCTTCTAATCTGCGATAACCTCAGGGATGGAGATGATAAGGGGAGTGTTGAAACATTTGCACCTGGGGGGAGATAAAAAGGGAGAGTAAAATTTAAGGAGATACATTTCTGAGAACAAAAGGGAGACTCTTTCACAGTGAATCAAGCAATTCACAGCAGACAGCACATGTGCTTTAGGTACAAGGTCGCATTTTGCCTTTTATATTGAGTGCCTGCCGGTATGGTGACACATCACACACGGCTGGGCAACAGAATTCAGTTTCCAGGCAGCCATGGTAAGCCTTTTGGTACGCGGGGTGGCTTCTTCCGCCTTCATAACATGTGGGAATGGTTTCAAACTGCAGCACCCTCCTTTCCCAGAGCAAGCAATGGGTTGGGTTTCACATTTAAAAGGAGGGGCTGCAGTTTTTGGGTGGATGGGCAGCACACACCTACCCCCACCCCACCACATGGCTATTCTCTGGGAAGATCCCTTCTCCCCTCCCCCCACCGCTTGGCTATTCTCTGGGATGATCCCTTCAGCCCTCCCCCCGCTGCTTGACTATTTTCCGGGATGATCCCTTTTAGCCAAGCGCAAACAGCCCAGCATGAACGGGGTCTTTTTACTGTTCCCTTACAAAAATTCCCCTATTTCAACCAGGTGACCATGAATGATATCACTCTCCTGAGGCTGACACAGAAAGATATAGACCGAATGTTGCTTGAATGCGACCATTCGCTGTCATGCTTTGTGCTGCAATGATTCCAGACTACTTGCTAGGCATGGTAAAGTGTCCTACCGTGGAGGATGAAATAAGGCAGCCCTCCCCAGGAACCTTCTGCAAAGGCTTTCAGAGTACCTCCAGGAGAGCTTCATGGAGATGTCCCTGGAGGATTCCCATTCCATCCCCAGACATGTGAACAGACCTTTCCAGTAGCTGTACTGCCCACGAATGCATTCCAGTTCTTAAGGGCAAATCAAACATTAAATACTATTGCTTTTAAACCCTGTACTGTAGTTACAAATGTACACTCACAAGAGGTGCCTTCTCCCGCTTCAGGGTCAGGGATCCCGCCTTGGGAGGGTATTGGCTCTAGGGTGATGAAAAGGTCCTGGCTGCCGGGGAGAACAGATTCACCGCTTGCCTGCTGCACATTCTCCTCCTCCTCCTCCTCCTCCTCCTCCTCATCTGCAAAATCCTCCTGCCTGTTGCGTGAGACTCCCCCCATGCAGGTGTCCATGGACAGTGGTGGGCTAGTGGTAGGGTCCCCCCCCCCTAGAATGGCATGCAGCTGATCATAGAAGAGTCATGTATGGGGCTCTGACCCAGAGCGACCATTTTCCTCCTTTGTCTTTTGGTAGGCTTGCCTGAGCTCCTTAACTTTCACACAGCACTGCTGTGTGTCCCTGTTGTAGCCTCTGTCCAACATGCCCAGTGCTATTTTGGCAAATATATTTGCATTTCTTCTTTTTGATCGGAGTTCAGCCTGCACAGATGCTTCTCCCCATACAGCGATCAGATCCAGTGTCTCCCTTTCGGTCCATGCTGGAGCTCGTTTGTGATTCTGGGGGGACTGCATGGTCCAGTGCTGCTGAGTTCGCCATGCTGACCAAATAGGAAATGAAATGTAAAAGTTCCTGGGGCTTTTCCTGTGTACCCGGCTAGTGCATCGGAGTTCAAAGTGCTGTCCAGAGCAGTCACAATGGAGCTCTCTGGGATAGCTCCCAGAGGCCAATACCATCGATTTGCGTCCGCACTACCCCAAATTCGACCCAGCAAGGTCAATTTTAGTGCTACTCTCCTTTTCGGGGAGGAGTACAGAAGTTGATTTTAAGAGCCCTTTAGGTTGACGGAACGGGGTTGGTTGTGTGGACGCATTCATTTTTAAATCGACCTAGCGTGGCTAAATTCGACCTAACCCCGTAGTGTAGATCAGGCCTTAGTATACATTAACAAGACCCTTAAAAAGAGAAGTCGTATACAAAATATTAGTATAGATTTTCTACACCTTTGCATCTAAGATGACCTGTAATTATGCAACTAAAGACTGGCAGAATGCATAAAGGCAATGGGGGGAGAGTTAAAGTTGCACATTCAAATTTAGCTTTCACATTATTGGATTTCTGGGTGCATAACTGTACAATGTTAATGGAGCATTACCATTCTACTTTCTTAATTTGTTTTTAGACAGGGAAAAACAATACAAAACAATCCATATGCAGCTTGCTGATGGATACTAAGTGACATATTAACTCAACATGTAGGGCTCTACCTAAAGACATGCCATTTGCATTATACAGCTCATAAATTACAGTGATCAAGTCTTGATTATCAGAGAAATTGAGCAAAACTGGCTCAGATAATGATAGCCTTATTCATGCTGAATAATGGGACTTGGGCATTTTAGAAACATTTAAACCACTCTGCAAATGCAAACCTAGTGCTGCTCCCTATGAGTATGGGTGTCAAAAAAAAAGTTCCAGTTGTATGAATTGCAGATATAAAAGCATAACTACAAGGTAATTGCAAAACAATTACAATGTAGCTTCAATGTAATGATAGTATCCTTAATATGAAATGTGACTCAAATTCAAGCATAGTAATCATCACTAACATATAGCTTGATAGTTTGAGCATATTGTTTCACTTGAATTATTCATCTGGCTTAATTATCTGGATCCTGGTCAACCCTAATGCAGTGTTATCAGAAGTAAACCTTTACAGCCATATATTGCCCTCATCCTGCATGTGGATCAAAAGTAGGATATGTACTTAAAGTCTTACTGGTTTTCTTTGAGATTCTTTCTAGACACATAACAGAAGCCTTGAACACTAAATAGTTAATCTTGGCATTGATACATTTTTACATATTTAAGGCAGCTGTTTTTTCTGTATCATTTTTAATTCATCTGATCTCTGAAATTCATCATTTTTAGACGGATAATGACATTTGAGTCCATCAAGGCAGAAATAGACTGATAAGGAAAATAAATGCTCATTGTATTCTACTCTCTTAGGAGACAAGGTAGATGAGGTGATAACTTTTATTGGACTAACTTCTGTTGGTGAAAGACACAAGCTTTCAGATTACACAGAGCTCTTCTGAAGATATTCTGGGATCAGCACAACTACAACAACAGTTCATCTTCTCTGGGGAGTAATTTTGAATGATAACAACTGATATAGATAATTTGGGATAGAATTTCCAGCCAAAATAAGTACCATCATCCTTATTAATGTGCATTGCATTGGATGAGAGAGAGTGAGAAGAGAAATAATGAAAGGGTGGAGATTTTGTAGGTTTTTTGTTGAGTATTTACTGAAATGCTATCATATTGAGGAAACTGCATATGGTCAATGTTAATTTTGAAACAAATAAATTTATACAATCAAACTGAGCTGAAATATATTATTGAATAATAATAAAAATGTTCTTGCATGAAATAGCCTGCAAAATACATTTTGTTATTTCACAGAACTGTAGAAGAGAGGACTCATGGCTGGTGCACCCCCTCGCAGCTGGGCATGGTGTACCAGGCTCTTCTCTTCCAGTACCCCTTGCACTCGATTGCTTTGGTTCCTGCTGTGTTCCACCTCTTCATGACTCAGCCCTTTGGTCACATCATATTTTAGTCCCACTCCTTCTGGAGTAACAGAAAATCCAACACAATTTCAAGACCATCTATGGGGTCTCCAATCCCTGACTTGGCCCAGTGATCCTTACACCCTTCTATCAAGGTTATGAATGGTCCTTATCCACTTATGTTAGGGGGCTTCATACCAACTGTTCAATGGCTAATAGAGGAACCCAAGCCCTCCCTCTACACTGGGTACTTGTCCAAGGACTCTAGGACAAGCAGCCAAGGTCAGTTCTGTTAGAGACCTTGCCACTGCCACACTGGGGTCCTTCCTACCATTAATCTTTCCTGTAGCCTTTGCCCCAACCCCTTTTCCTGAGTTCTCCATAATGAGACACCTCTCCCAGGGCTTCTCTCAGGAGGTCTGATTCCTATCCTGGTGACTGGCACAGGAGCTTGCGCCAGTCCTGTCTCTTCTGGGTTCCTTCCCTCCCCAGGCTTCATCCTCACCCTGAAGGAACCTTCCTGTTTGACACAGGTCTCTCCACTATTTAGTGCTAAGAAAGTGATTGCAGGGTTCTAATCTCATTGCTTATAATCCTTCAAAACTTCAGTCCAAATGCCACTTAGGCTTTACATTCACTGCCTTTTGGAATTACTGCCTCTGGCTTCCTCCTAGTTCACAACAGTACTCCTCTTCCCCAGGTTTCACTACCCCCAGCTTCCCAGGTTTTCTCTGACTCAAGAGCCTCTAGTTTTGACTCCACACTTCAGACTGATAAGACTTCTCTCAGATGTTAGCCCAAGAATGTAAACTCTTCCCAGCTACCTCTCACCTGGGTGTTCTCCCTGACCTTCTTCCCTGCCCTCCTTTCTTTATGAAGACCATTGCCTCCCCATCTGGGTTTGATCACCAGTTCTGCCTAATACCCCTCCAGGTGTCACCCAATGCTCTAACTGGACTCAGGCTCCTGTTAAGCCATGATTAATCAATCAGTTTATATATGCCATCACAAGAACATATTGATACACTGGCTTCAAAGGGAGCTTATCACTTCTGAAAATCTGACCATAAATGCAAAGTTCAAATTGCAGTATTATAAAGAAACAAAAACAGTTTAGTCTAATTAATGCACATTAATATATAGCCATTTTGACGAGACCATTGATTTTCACATTACCAACAAGTCATCACTTAAATTTGGTGTTAGAACATTTTGTAATGTGTTTGCAAAAGCTTCTTTAAAACATTAACAGTTCAATCATACAAACTGATTTTTCTTGTATTTTAATGTATAACCTTTTAAGAATAAGCGAGGCCTGATCTTTACCTGGTGTAAATTGTAGTTCTGTCGATATGGTCCTGTATTCTTGTGCTTTCTTAAGAAGGTACAAATAGAAAAACCAGCAAGTGCTAGATATGTGCTATGTACAGGGCTGGCTCTAGCTTTTTTGCTGCCCCAAGCAAAAAAAATTTTGGGTGCCCCCTCCGCACCCTCCTGCCGCCCCAGCCCTGGGTCACTGGTAACTCGCTCCCAGGGCGGGTCATTCAGCAGGAATTTTGGATGTGCACAGAACACAGACAGGATTGGTTCCCATATGGTTACAGAACTGCAGTAAAGTGGAACAATTTTCAGCTTGTGGGATTGAAGGCTATCTGGATGCATATTATAAGACTGTCCTACATAAATGAGGAAAAGTTGAGGTGCCTTTATTATTCTTTTGTTCCATTCTTTGTTTCTATGGGGAATTTGCCAATGCAATATCACTGTCTTCCTTTTAAACAAATAAAACTAAAACTTAAAAATAATAATAATAATAATAAAAAAAAAAGCAATGGCTGTTGAAAATAGCAATTCCAGTCCTAATAACCACTGGGAAGCATTTCTTGCTCAATTTATTCTACTTTTTCCTACAGCAAGTTACAGTGGATCAGTATATTTGATTTGGGAGAAATGAAGTAACAGCTGCCCAAATTGAGCTTGAGCACTCCTGAATTTTGAGGGTGTTCAAATCTGGAAGGCAGGTGCTGGATTCTCTTTCTGAATATTAGCTAAATCTGGAAAAGAAAAGTCAATTTCTGCTTCCATGGCTCAGAAGTGTAAATCCTCCTACCGGTATGTGCCTGGTACTGTATCTAAAGCTGCCCAGTCTAGTAGAGCCTCCCCTCCCTTACTTTTCATTTTAAATTCTAGTGGGATCCACGTACCTGCCTTGCTAGGCTTCAGATAGAGAGGTGCAATGTCCATTTAGTCCACCCAATTCTTTCTTTGGGGGAGAGCCCAGGGCTGGGGCGGCAGGAGGTGCAGGTGGGGGCCAGAGCTGGGGCGGCAGGGAGTGCGGGTGCAGGGTGGTGGGGGGAGAAGAGCCCAGGGCTGCGGTGGCAGGAGATGCGGGTGGGGGGAGAGCCCAGGGCTGGGGCGGCAGGAGGTGCGGGTGGGGGCCAGAGCTGGGGCGGCAGGGGGTGCGGGTGGGGGGAGAACCCAGGGCTGGGGCAGC
>NW_020664561.1:22541411-22561890 GCF_002925995.2 Terrapene triunguis | reverse complement strand
TAGGGGTGTGATCAGGGTCGCTGGACCAATGGATAAAATGGTGTGGACTATAATGAAGTCTCATGAGCATGAGAGTGAGAATCAAGTCCTCCCAGTGGAGCATGGAGAGGAGGTAGAGGAGAATGTTTGTGATGATCATGGTGAGGAGATTTTATCTATCTTACTGATGGTTTTTACAAGGGACACTTTTAATGATTTAACTATGGAAAGTTTCAATCCAGATTTTAAGTATTTAAGTACATTTGATGATCCATATGTTAGCGAATCGGGATATCTTAATGCTCATTTAGTTAATGGGTCTAGTTTATTAAATAGTTTTAGACCAAGTACTGATTTTAATAGGGATCGTAATAAGGATCTTAACAGTACTGGTAGTAATATAAATATATTAGAAAGTAGTTCGTGGAAGGATGGGGTTTTTTATTTAGAGTATCCCGTTGATAGTTTTAATTGTCCAATATGTCCCCAGATATTACCAACATTTGGTAAATGGGCCAAACACATTAATGTGGTTCATAAAAGTAAAGCCATACGAGTTGTATGTAGTAAATGTGGAAAATCTTCTCAATATCATAATATAGCTTGCCACTACCCCAAGTGCATACCCAAGAAGGCGGATACCCCAATGAAGAGCCATACGTGCTCGGTCTGTGGGCTTGGTTTTCATACTAGATCTGGATTGAGCCAACACTGTAGACATAGACACCCTGCTGTGAGGAATGAGCAAAGAAAAGAAGATATGGCTGCTAAAAGTAAGATCAAAGAGGGATCGACTAGATCTCGTATATGGACCAAAGATGAGGTTGCGCAGCTTATACAGTTGGAAAGGAAATATATTGGGAAAAGGAATATAAATAAATGTATTGAGAGCGAGATGAGGACCAAAACGAATAAACAAATATCAGATAAAAGACGAGAATTAGCAAAGAAGAAGTTAGTGGTAACAGGAGATAGGGAGGAAGTGACTGAGGTAGAGGACATTAGAGTAAATATATTAGAAATTCCGCCCCCAAGAGAGAGGATTTTCCCACTAAAAGGACATCCAGAAGTGGATTTAGTGGAGAAAATATGTAAACGGGGAAAACAAAGTAGGGAGGGACGAGAAATAATAAATAGTTTAGGGGAAATTGAAGGATTATTAAAGGAGGATTTAACAAAAGCTCTCGGATGGGCAATGTTGGAAAAATTATGTTATTCATTAGTAGAGGGAAAGGACCCTAGAAATGAAAGTCAAATAGAGTTGAGGAATAAAGGAAAAGGGAAGATGAGAAAGGAGGGGAGAAGGAAGCAATTTAATGCAATTAGGAGATATGCTACAAAGAAAGCTAAGTATAAATTCTATCAACAATTATTTGATAAGGATAGAAGAAGATTGACTCGCATTATAATGGGAGAGCCAGATAAGGCTAAGTGTGCTATCCCTATGAAAGAAATTGAGGAATACTATGTGAATATTTTGGGAACAATTGGACATGGTAATATGATAGGGTGGCCATCATCCACAGAGAATGCGGATAATGATATATTAATGAGTCCGATCTCTGTGGATGAGATTAGAATAGCTTTAAGAGAAATAAGAAAAGATAGTGCTCCTGGCCCAGATAAAGTAAAAGTGAGCAATTTGTGGGATATTTTTAATTTAGACTCCTTAATACTTACAAAAATTTTTAATATATGGTTTCTAAATAGACAGGTACCAGATGAATTTAAGAAAAATAGAACGATTTTAATACCAAAGACACAAGATGAGGAGGAAATGAAGAAGTTAACATCTTGGAGACCATTGACAATTGGGTCAGTTTGGATTAGAATCTATACCAAAATACTAGCAAAAAGACTGGTGGAAACAGTTAAGATATGTAGTAGACAAAAAGGGTTTATATCCGCCCCTGGGTGTGAGGAAAATATTGCTATATTAGATAATTTGATTAAAGGGGCTAAACGAAATGGGAATGAAATTGCAATAGTGTTCGTAGATCTGGCTAAAGCATTTGATTCTGTGGGACACGGACATATAATAGCCGGGTTGAGAAGATTTGGTATAGATGAACATTTTATAGATATTATTAGGGACCTTTATGATAATTGCACAACTAGGGTATGAGTGGGTGATGAAGCTACTGAGTCTATTTTAATTAGGAGGGGGGTCAAGCAGGGTGACCCGTTGTCCCCAATTTTGTTTAATATTGCTATGGATCCCCTTTTAACTAGATTAGAAGTAGAAGGAAGTGGTTTTTATGTTAAGGGTAATGGTGTCATGTCATTGGCTTTTGCCGATGATGTGGCAATTTTAAGTAGCTCATATAAAGGAATGATTAAAAATTTGGGTATCTTAGAGGAGTTTTGTAAAAATACTAATCTCTCTGTTAATGTGAAGAAAACGAAAGGCTTTCATATTTTAACTAAACATAAAACCTATGTAGTTAATCCTAAGGATAATTGGCAGATAGGGTCAGAGGAGATTGAATATGTTCAACCAGGGGATTTTGAAAAATATTTAGGGGCTAGAATAGATCCCTGGATAGGTGTAGGGGGACCGGTACTTAAAGAAAAATTGAAAGATTGGAGTGAGAATTTAATTAAGGCCCCATTAAAACCGGCCCAAAAAATATTAATTTTACAGACATATATCTTACCGAAGCTATTTTATAATCTTCTTTTAATAGAACCCCCTTTTAATCTTTTAGACGATCTTGATGTGTTAGTTAGAAAAATAGTTAAAGAGATTTTACATTTACCTCAGTGTACCACAGATGGGATATTTTATTCTAGAGGTAGGGATGGTGGTTTAGCTCTCACTAAGTTTAGTGTGCAAATCCCAAATATGTTAATTCGTAAATGGAGGAGACATATTGTCTCGAGAGATGATTGGATGGACCTATCTTATCTATATGCAGGAGAAAATCTTGTGGATAAAATATTGTCATTTAGTGCAGTAACATCTCATCCCAAGAAATGGAGGGAAGAGGAATTTTTAAGATGGTCGGAACTGAGATGTCAGGGAATAGGGATAAAATATTTTAAAAATGATTTAATTAGTAATTCGATTTTTAGAAACTCTAGTAAAGTTAAATCGTCAGCGTATATCGCAGCATTGCAGCTTAGGGCAAATATTTATCCTACTAGGGAGACATTAGCAAGAGGAAGAGGAGGTGTGAATGCTCTTTGTAGATGGTGCGGTAAAGTGCGGGAGACTGTTCCCCATATCTCAGGACAATGTTATAAGACTAAGAATGCTAGGATAAAAAGGCATAATAGAGTAGTGTCTGCAGTTGTAGATAAGGTTGGTAAATTAGGGTGGAAGGCAATGATAGAGCCCCATTTGAGAAATAGTAAGGGTGAGTTAAGAAAGCCGGATATTATATTTATAAAAGGAGATACAGCAGTGGTGGTTGATGTTACAGTGCGATGGGAGGATAATGCCGGAAGTTTGGAACAAGCCCACAGTGAGAAGGTGGCTTATTATCTTGAGTTAGAGGAAGAAATTAAAAACTTAACGGGAGGTAAAAATATTCACTTCTTTGGTTTTGTGCTTGGGGCGCGTGGCAAGTGGAGTGAAGGTAATAATGATTTGTTACAATTATTGGGAATGGACAGAAGTAAAAATTTTAAGGAGAGTATATGTAGACTTGTTTTATATTCCACTATTGGTATGATGGCTATATTCAGTGACAGGTAAAGATCCCGGAGTTTCCATTCCGTGTATCTTGCCAAAACTAAATTTTAGCTATTTTGGTTTCCATGCTCTAAATTTTCAAATTTTTAATATTGTTTTGAACATTAACTTATTTAGTGTTATTTAATATCTGTCCTTCAATAGAATGGTTTTAATTATATAATAAATACTTATTAATGGATGAAATTCCAATTTAAATTATTAGTTTTTTTTTTTTTTTTTTTTAACTACTGGATGTGGATGCGGACTGGCCGCGTATAATAACCAGGAAAGGGCAGGTAGTCACGCCTGTACATAAATAGGGGGTGGGGTTCTGGAGGGCAGTTAGGAGCAGAGGTCCCAGGAGGGGGCAGTCAGGGGACAAGGAGCGGGGTGGGGGGGGGGTTGGGAGTTCTGGGGGCGGGGCTGTCAGGGGGCAGGAGTGGGGAGAGGGATCAGAGCAGTCAGGGAACAGGGAGCAGAGGGGTTTAGATGGGTCGGGAGTTCTGGGGGGGCTGTCAGGGGGTGGGGAGTGGTTGGATGGGGCGTGGGAGTCCCAGGTGTCTGTCTGGGGGTGGGGGTGTGGATAAGGGTTGGGGCAGTCAGGGTACAGGTAGGGGGTAGCGTCCTAGGGGGCCAGTTAGGATGGGGGGAGGGTCTCAGGAGGGGGCAGTCAGGGGACAAGAGGCAGGGAGGCTTAGGTAGGGGGTGGAGTCCTGGGGGCAGTTAGGGGCAGGGGTCCCAGGAGGAGGCAGTCAGGGGACAAGGAGCGGGGGGAGGGTTGGGGGTTCTGAGGGGGGCGGGAAGTGGGAGGGGCAGGGGCGGGGCTATGGCAGGATGGGGCGGGGCTAGGGCGGGGCTCCTCCCATCCTCTTTTTTGCTTGCTGAAATATGGTAACCCTAATTTATCAGAGGGTGGAGAATCCCTGTATAACAGAAACAGAGCAGTTCCCCTGTGCAAATTTTCCTGAGGGGCGGGCTCCCAAGTGGCTATGCTGGGGCTTCAAATCAATTGTTTATGGGAAAGTACTATATGCAAGTGGGGGAGGGGCATGGGTATAATGGAGACTCTGCCACACTACAGCTTTTTGCTCCTTTTATAAATCAGTAGGTCCATTAGCAATAAACACCTTCCTCGACCTATGTCCATGTCTTCCAAACAAGACTCTAGCTATTGTGATCCATGTGTTCATCCCCTCAAGGGAGGACTATTGTAACATTCTCTTGTCCAAAGCAAGTTCCTCTGCCTATGGCTTTTACACAATGCAGCAGCTTGCCTCTAGAGTGGGACTAGCCTTCGACGGTGCACCACAGCTGTGATGTATGCTATCCACAAGCTGCCTGGCCATTGTGTATTCTGTTCAAAGACCTTGAGTCTAGTCTTCAGAGTCCTTAATTCTCTTGGACCAGGCTCTCTCTGATATCACCTTTCCATCTGTGACCCAACAAAACAACTATGTTCATTAGGGACATAGAAACAATTAATGCCCAAGCACACCATTTTGGAAGCTAGAAACAAAGCTGAATCCTAGTCCGTGGAATACCCTAACAGAGGAGAATAGAATGAATTCTAGTCTATTTTCAGTGTATAACCCACCTTTCTGCAGAAGTCAACCTGCAGTCAGAAACATATGAATGAAGATGACACATGCCCATTAGGAACTGGACTGGGATCATTAACTCCAGTCATTTCATAAGCACCACTGAATAGCAATGAGATGGTACAATCACTGTCAACCTGGACTGGATTAGAAATAACATCCTAATTTTACCAGGCTCCCATTACTAATCCGCTGAGCCATCTAGCCTCCTAAAATGTTCAATAGTTTATAAATAGAAAAAGGTTAATTGAAAAAGGTGGTTTCATTTAATGCCTATTTTTCTGTGACATAATAATGGGGAGAACTTATTTTTTAAATAAAAGCCTATAAAAAAGAGCCAAAAATCACTAGTTTTTGTTTGCAGTTCGAACATGCTTACATACCTCTACTTGAGTTGAAAACATAATTTACCAAAAGGGATTATAAAAAAGGTTCTCCTTACATTCTTACATTGTGACATTGGATTGAAAAAATGCCAAAAAATCCACAAGGCTTATCAGTTAGCAAGTAACTCTTTATGAAAGGATGCATTTAACTTAATGTATTCCAAAACAGAAATAAAGACAATCTAGACTATTCATCTTTTTTTTTTCAGTTGACTCCTTTTTGACAGCTTGCTATATCATTGTATGGTACATATCCTGAATTCTGGAGTGTAGTGGAAAAAATGTATAACAACAATCCAAGTCAGAGCTTTACCTACCAAGGTTCAACTTTCCAATAGAAGCATGGTATTTTTCTTCTCTTTAATGGGAATACCCAGTTGCCTTCAATAGTGCTATTCAATTAAACTGTTACAGTAAACTCGTTTTAATTTCACACTTCCTAGGACAGCTCCTCAGCTGGTGTAAACCAGTGGTAGCCCTCTATATTTTGGTTGCTCAGTATCTGTACTTTCCTAATGGAGAGGGAATTCTTTAGTGTAAGTTGAATGACTCGAAGTTTTAAAAATGAATGAATAGCATCATTTTCAAAAAGACCACTGTGGATATAAATTAGCACCAGAAAAACCCTCTCCCCTCATGATTCATTCAATATATCTGAGTCACAGATGTAGTAGTTGTAGTAGACGGGTGAAAAGAACTTCACAGATAATTTTTCTTTTAAGGTTCTTCAGAAGGAACATGTAATAAAAGGCAGTGGCATTTGTGAACGTTCTGAAATACACTATCAGTGTAGAAGCTACATACTTATTTGTAAACTTTCAAAAAACTACCCCCAATGGATATCTTGAATGTAGACTGTTACTGTGTGAAAGGGCACACCCTCACTCTAACAGAGAGTAGGCTAATGAGTTCTTGTGGGCTTGACCAGTCCTAACCAGACACACCTGTAATGCCTGCTCTGCCTGGAGGGAGGAACCTTAAAAAGGGAAAGCCTGCCACAGGAAGTGGGTGCTGACAACTGACTTCAGGGACAGATGAGCAAACTGAAAGACAGGTGCAGACCCTGCTGCCCCTGAGACTGTGTCTCCCAGGTATAAAGCAGGGCTTACCAAAAGGACAGACTGGAGGAAGACACTAACGCTGATCAAGGACTCTAGAGCCCACATATATGCTGAACCTGAAAGGGACTAAGAGACTGCCCACCTTTGACATCTCCTTTTATTCTGATTTGCCATCTCCCAGAATAGGAATAGGGAAAGGAACCTATTTGTTTGTTTGCTTGGAGAATCCATTGTATGCCACAAGAATGGGAAGGACACTGTAAAAATCCCAAATCATAGTCTTGGGGGACTCAAGGGTGTCCTCAACCACAACGTACTACCTATTAAAATTTTAGCAAACATATGGGCATTTTGTCAAGAATTAAAGCAAAAAACAGAAGCATAAACAAACAAAAAACAAAAAAACCCCACATATTTTAAAAAAATGCCTGTCATCATGTCCCAAATCTCAAAAGACTTGAGCTCTGGCAAACTGTCAGTTGAAGCTACATGAAAGGTGGGTGCCCTCAACCAGGGAATCCTTTGTATCAGTTATGGAAAGTTCTTTTATAATAAATGGGCCTAAAAAATTTATCCTAAGCTCCACTGTAAGTAGTTAGTAAAAGTTCATAAAGTATCACGATAACCTATTGTGTATGCTGGTGGGAAAAGGTGCAAATAAGAGACATACAGCTTGTCTATATTGATTGCTAAATCAGCACTTATGTCGATTTAGCAGCTGTGGTGAAGACAAGCTAAGTGCATGGCAGAGCACTCTCCCATCAATGTCTGTACTCCACCTCCCCAAGAGGCGGAAAGTAAGTTGGTGGGAGATGTTTCCAGGGTGACCATATTTCCCAAAGAGAAAACTGGACACCCCCAGCTGCTCGCCAGCGATCTCCCCCCGATGCTGTTGCCCATCACTGGAACCTTGCAGGGGGTCTCCCATGCTATTACCCAGCACTGGAAGCCTGCCCCCCTCCTCGCGCCAGGGTGTAGCCCATCGCTGTAACCCTGTGGGGGGACATTCCACCCCTACGCAAGGTTGTTGCCTGGTCTCTGGAACCCTGCGGGGACCCTCATGCTGCTCTCCCCCCCCAGCCCTGCCTCCCCCTTGCCGGGGGGCTGGTATCTCCATTCGCCCCCTCCATACTGCACCCCATTTTTTTGAAAAAAGTGGGCATTTGTCCTATTTTCTCTTGCCAACTGATTGTGTCAGCAAGAGCAAACGGGACAAATGCCTCCTTTTGGAAAAAAGTTGGGATGGCCGGGACAGGGTTTAAAAAAGGGAGTGTCCCGGACAAAACGGGATGTATGGTCACCCTAAGCATCTCCCATTGACACAGCACAGTGTAGACACTGCTGTAGGTTGATCTAAGTTACATCGACTTCAGTTACATAACTTACGTAACTGAAGTAGCATAACTTAGATTGGCTTACAGCTTTAGTGTAAACCAGCCCAAAAAGCGAATAAGTACAAACAAAAAGCCCTCCTCATAGAATTAAAGGACTGTGTTAAGATAATGCTTAGAAAACCAGAGAAATGTGGGACCAGAAACAGATGGACCAAATCGGTGTGTCAAAAATTAGGCGTAATTGGTGACCAAAAGAAAGAAGATCAGCTATTCTTCCCATCAACTGTCTTTTGGGGGGGGGGGGGAATGGGGAGGGGAAGGGTGCAGGGAGAAAAAAATTCAAAAAACTGTTCCAATGAGTTTTACATCATGTCTGCCATCCTCACCATCTCCTGGGAACCCAGGATCTACATTTAAACCATTGGGCTTTAGTTGCCCTGATCCTAAGAGATGCCTTGACCCAACTAGCCTGGGAGAGGGATCCAGATGATATTGCCATCTCCACCAGCTCTGGCTAAATCCCAGCCACCACCTGGGATGCGAGACTTTGTCACTTCCCCTCCCCCCTCATGTAATTGTCGTTCCACATCTCATTTGTTCTCTTTCCTATCCCTCTCCTTTTTCCTTCTGTCTAACAAGAATCTGTGACCAGAACCACAGCTAAAAGCAATACCCTAAATAGCCTGTTGTTGATACAAGGTTGCCAGGTCTCAGAGAAGTGGATAAGACAGCTGCATCTGTTTTTCCAGCAGTGATGTAGCAAGGGAGTCAATACCAGAGAAAGAAGCTGCATTTTCTATCTTTTCTACCCTTTTCTATCTTCCCTCTTGTGTGTGTTTGTCTTGTTTTGTGTTTTAGGAAATGGGATCAGGCTTTCACAACAGCAGTAATGGCAAAAGCTCCAGATCCATCCCATCTCAATAAACTTTTTCTCTTTTTCCCAAAATGACATTTTCCATCTGAAGACTCTCCAACTAGAGAGACAGGCAGCAAAGCCTGTTGTTAAAATGAAAGTCTTACTTCCTACTTTAAATTCATAATTCTTTAACCTTCCACCCCATGCTTTGTTTTCCCTTGTATATTTTAATATAAGGATGTTTAATGATGTGTTTGTCATGGTACCAAGTAAGCTGATGTCTCTGTATACCAAACCCCAAACTTTGTTTAACGCTCTTTAAATGTCAGGGTCATGTTGACTCTTTGGGTCCATTTATTCCACCTAAATTAATAGAACAGGTCAAACCAAAGAATAAACAGCTAGAACCTCCCTGCCCATTTTTACTGTTGCAATGATATATAGAGAGTGAAGTATAAGATTTAAAGATAGCCATCATCTGGAGTTGCAGCTGATAGAGAAAAGGCAGGCAGTGCAGAAAACTTGATTATAGATATTATGTTCTCATAGTCACTTGCCACAATCAGAGAGAGGGGCAGCAGCAAGCATATAAATATATAACTAACCAAAAAGTATATAAAATGATGGATAAAATAAGCTGATATGAAAACTTATTACAATTTCAATCTTCCAACACTAAAGAATAAGAGAGATTTCATAAGGTTTAAAATCTGTAAAAAATTTTTGAGAAATATGATTTAATGATACAAAACAAATTTTATTATGGTATTGTTTTCAGTTTGATTTCTTTGTTTCCCTGGGGAGAATAAGATTGTTCAACAGATTAGTAAAGGCATCAGATACACAGCTGGTTTCCCGTTGAAATTCACCCCAAGATAGTTTAAAGTCAGTTCAACCTAAGGGCTATTCAGTGAGTTGAATTTCAGCCCAGTTACTCATAAAACATTATTTTTGTTATTATTTGTATTGTGGTAGCACCTGGGAGCCTCAGTCATGGACCAGAATCCCATTGTGCTAGGCATTGTACAAACACAGAACAAAAAAGATAGTAAGCTGCTAGGTAAGATAGACTGTTTTCAAATGTTTTTTCCACAAAAAGCTTTGTTCCTACTGTTAAAATATATATTCCACACTGACAAGTCTTCTTAAAACTATGTACCACGGGTCACAGACTGCCAAGGGAAAGAACTGCATGTGTCCAAACTCAGTCAAGACCTGCTAGGTAATCGTGATTGAGACACAGAGTACTATAGCAGAAAGTCCAACCTTAGAGTGGGCAAACTGCAGAATTCCACTCCAGGTTAGTTAAAGGCACGTGGCCTGTCACCTGAGGGTGTGCTCTTGGAGACCACAAAAGGGGCAGAAGAGCAGCTAGCCCTGTAACTGTGACAGAAGTGTGGCATTATTGTCAGAGCAGAGGCAAGATTCAGCATCTTAATAAGTTATGAGAAATGATAACTAGCTATTGATGGGGATAAGCCATAAAGGTCCTTGAAAGTAAAGACAAGTAATTTGTGTTTGATATGATGGAGAAGGGGGAGGGATACAAAGGGAGGGTTCACCTGGCATAGAAGAGTTGACTTACTGTTGGAGTGTCCCCTTGCGTCTGGGAGTGGTGTAGCTAACTCCCTGCCTCTAGAACTCCCTGCCAATGATTGCTCTGGTCCTGTGGTGGTCCACCTCTTCTTGTGACTAGGCCTTCCAGCTACATCATGTTTTAGACCCACCCCTCCCCAGATAAAGAAAGAGTCTAATAAACTAAACTCAAACAAACATAACTCTTCATCTGTACCCAAAGCTCATTGCACCACAGACTCCTCAACATTTCCTGGGCTCTGCAGGATTGTCCTCCTGCTCTTATGTGGAGAGATGCCTCTTTATTATCCCATCCCTAACCCGTCTGTGCTAGACACGGGTGCTGGTAGATCTGCTAATGTAGCATGCCTGCATTTATTGCTCTTCAGGACAGGCATAAACCCTCTTTCTTATATGGATCCGAAAGTCCCTGACACAAAAAACCAGCTGCATGCAGAGGAGTTTTAAAAGAATTTACATAAAAGAATATTAGGCAAGGGAATGGGTACAGCCCAACGGGCCAAAAGTGGGTTTGGAACTGAAGGGAATTCAATAGCAACAGTGAAACAATTAAAAAAAGAAAAGAAAAAGAAAAGAAAAGAAAAGCAATAGCACAATCCCTCCTCCCATCTCCAGAGGTCCCAAATCTTTACACCCACCCCCTTTGAGGAATCCAGTCCCAGCAGTGATCCATATAAAGGTGAGATGTGCTAGCTTGATGAGGTGCGCTGCACAGAGGCTACTCAGTTTGGACCTCCGACCCAGCAGGGTGCTGCTCCTCATCCTTCCCCTGCCCCAAGGACACACGTGTGTCCGTTCAAAGTGTTCACCTATCTAGTTGTGCCAATTACAGTCCTTTTCCCAGGCTCTTGCACACCCACTCCCAGGACAACACAGTATGTTCTCTCCACCGAGGCCCCTCATGCACGGTCCTGCCAAGATGGCCCCTCCGCTCCCCCTCAGTTCCTCCCAGCTGTCTTGGAATCATCCAGTTGCTTGGCCTTCTAGGCCATTGATCCTCCAGAATTTGGCTGCTCGCACTTAGGTGTCATCTGCAAGCTTACTACACCGCTAAGAGCTTTTCTCCCTGGAGGCCTGGCTCCAGATTCAGCAGTCCTCCTGCCCTGTGTTATGGGGTTTCCACACCACCTTTCCCAGTGGACAGTAGGAGAACCCAGACCCTCTCTCTTCTCTGGGTTCCAGTCCAGGAAGTCTGTGGTTAGTAGCTAAGGCTCAGACTCCTCAGTCTCTTTGGATTTCTTCTTATCTTGACCATCCTTTAGGACCTTTCTCACAACTCCTCCCTGGGCTTACTGTATGTCTGCCTCATTCTAGGCCCTCTCTTCACTCTCTAGCAACAGAGAGCAACTGCAGAGTTCTTCCCTTCTCCCCCTGCAGTCCCCTTCTCACCTGGGCTTCCTCCCTTATCTTTACCTCCCAGCTCCTCATCCTCAATGGGGTCTGGCCCACAATCCAGGTGCAGCCAGGTGCCTTAATTGAGCTCTCTCGCTCCAGTTAACCCTGGTAGTGCCAGTGTGAGGATTACCCTATCACACATGGTCAGAGTCATGAGCTAGGAAAGCGATCTTTGCAGTGGCATTTTGAATGGATATTAATTGAGCAGATGAGGTTTGTCAAGGGCAGAAGAGGTGATGTTACAGTACACAAGATGCAAGATGATATCTTGAATGAGAGTTTTAGCTGTATGGAAGGAGAAGAAAGGCCATATGTTAGAGATGTTACATAGGAAAAGTCAGCAAGACTCAGATACAGCCTGGATATGAGAAGCTGGCGAAGGCAGAATTGAAGAGGAGATCCAAGGTGCAAGTCAGAGTGTCCAGGAGGAGAGCAGTGTTGTCCATGGAGACTGAGAAAAGAGGGAAAGGGGAAGCCTTGGTGGGTAATGAGTTTAAGGTGGCAGAAATCCCCATCACAATGGGAATATTTGGTGTCAATCCTGTCCACGGGCATGGAGAATGAGCTACTCACGCCACTACAAGTGATCCTACCCAGCTTGAATTGAGGTATATTAGTGGTATTATGTGAGAAAGCTTGTACTGTTGCTTCTTGTCTGTACCCACCATACTGATTGAAGACTTTAGTCTCTACGGCTGTCAATCTGGCACCTTTTAGGAGTAGTATATTCACATAAAATAAAGTACTTTGGAAAAATCAAATGAAGTCAATTGTTTATGAAAGTAACTGAATACCATATTGTTTAAAGTAAATATGAGCAGCCAGGAACTGTCTCTCTGAATATTACAATGTGAAAGGGGAAAAAAATAGACAGACAGATCATGGAGAGAAATAATTTACTATACCTTTAAAAAAAAGTTACCTGCACTTAGAGCTTTATTGAAATGTTGTATGGGCCAGCTCCTTAGCTGGTATAAATTGGTGTATCAACATTTATTTTGATTCTATATCAAAGATTCAGACAATTATAAAAGCATTTTCAAAACTAAATATAGAAACTTGCACGTTAGTGAACATGTGTGTATATGGCATGCATAAATGCAAACGTTAAATATGAGTGTATACAAATCAATAGACTAACTTTGCAATTGCTTTACTAGAGTTTCATACACAAATGCCAGTTTACACACACAAATGAGTATGCACCATTTTGTGTGTAAAATTTAGGAAGGAGGCCACTTTTGAAAATATTATCTATAAGAACATGGCAGATTGAAATAATTCTTTTAGTAAAATAAGAAAAATAAATGAAATGATTTTTTAGTTCTAGCATTTGGAAGCAGATTCTGAGTCAAAGAAAGAAGCCCAGAAGGCTTAACTTTTCATCTCTTATATAAAGTCAAATTCAAATAACTTTATTATACATAATTTTTATTGAAACATTGTATATTAAATGTTTATCAGGCAGGGGTATCACAGTGCTATACAAATGCTTCTTGTTTATATTAAGCTCTTGTGTGGGAAACTGGAGCTACATAGGAGAGGTTTCTAATTGTTCTAGGGAATATCACCTTCTAGAACATGTTTTACTTCTCACGAGCAATTATCAACTGAAATGCTTTGCTCTGGACTGAGAAAACACCAGTGGTCAATGGAGAGACAGGCTGTGTGGAAACCTGGTTTGAAGATAAAGATAAAAAGGTAAAGGAGTTGTGGGTCACTGGTGGTTTTTTAAAAATGTGTATTTTTTCCCCTCCTGCTTGACTGTTGGAGAGTCAGAAGTGTGAGAAAAGGGAGCAAATCCAGAAGATCATAGGAAAAGCACTTCAGTAAGTCAATGCAATAACTTAATTTACTGGTCAGATTCTGATCTTTTATACTTGGATGGAATCTTGGCCCCTTTAAAGTGAGTGGCAAAGTTCCCCTCTAACTTCAATGAGATCAAGATTTCATGCTGTACGTTTATTTTAAGAAGAACTTCAGACTCATTTAGGAATTTAATATCCCGTATTATGGTTAACATTTTTAAAAGTATCTAAGTGACTTAAGCACATGGGTCATTTTTGAAAATGGGACATGGTCTTCTGAGTCACTTAGAAAATTGTATCCTATATGATGGTCTTCTGAAATCTGTCATGTTTTAGAATACACCAATGAAGCATACTCAAATATTACAGGTTGAAATTGACCCATAGGATCATACTTTAAATAACAAAACAAAACTACATTTTGGTCTTTGTTTACATGAAGAATTATTCACTTCCCACTCTAGAGAATATTATTGTTCTCTAAGCCTGGGATTTTTATATGAACTTAAGGGAGTTAGGCAGCCAAAACCATTAAAATTTAATTCAATGCATGAGAGTCATGAGAGTTGGTTGCCTAACTCCCTTAGGCTCTTTGCAAAGCAAAGCCAAAGGCTGCATCTTGGTCAACTACTGTTATGCAATCAATAACATAAAATATACAAGTGTCTTATGGGATAAATATTCTTGTTTAAGATATAAAATTATATTAAAAAAAAGATCCATTTCCCTCCTTTTCAAATTGGATGACGAGAATCACATTTTTCACTTTACTTGGATGAAGTGGATATCCATAGGGAGGCATGTGATATGGATTGCATTTTAAGTCATGTACTGTGTAGCCATCAATCATAAAAATTGTAGTCACACTGACTTTGTATCAAGTGTGTATTCCCGAGTGTTTTTGTTTGATCAATTTAGAAAGAATAAAGCCCTATTCATTTTATAAGAAAAAAAACACAAGTGAACACAATTGTTCCAGTTGACCTTCAATTTCCAATAATAGTTCCTAACACAGAATATTTCCTGAGAACAGCTGTTCCTGATATGCTTCTTTGCTTTTCCAGGTTTAATGGCTTTTTAATAGGTAGAATTGTTTGAAGCTATGTTTAGTTTTAAAATATTTCTCTCTCCTAAACAAAGGAGAATGTCTCCCCAGTTTTTAAGGGACATATTCCATATTTGTTTATATCACCATTGTGGCTCAGCCAGAATTCCCCCAACACTCCGGAATGGCTTTTTTAAATCCAGTTACCTGCTGTGTGGGTCTCAAGGGGAGTCTTGCCTGTAACATTTTGTGAGAACAGAACAGAACAGAACAGACAGTCCTTCAAGTATCTGTGCTGCTTCTCTCTGTGCTAAGTTGTTTGACTCAGAGCAGGAAAAGAAATCAGCTCTTCTCAATAAGTTCTCCGTAGGACCAGATATTGGTATAAGAAGTAGTACATTCAGAGGCTCAATACAAGGGTAACTGGGTAGGAATGAGCATTAATGTGCATTAGGTATCTTTTCCTTCATGCCAGAAGGGTCTATATGGACCAGTTAGAGCACAACACATCAGAGTACTCTGCAATTCATGCCCCTCTAGTTCACACTGCATGCCATATAGACAAGCTCTCTATGACTGTGACACATTCCTTGAATATAAGTTACAATGCACACCCAGTTCTTTTGTACCACCAAGCTCTTTGATTAGACATGAGTAGCATGGTATATGCAACACATATGATAATGGTAATATGAAAATGTCTATTAGGAAGAGTGATATACCTTATCCATATTTTACAATGATGAAGTGATATTTTTAGCTATGTAGTTCAATGGTTGAATGTACTGTGTCTCAGTATCCCTCTGGAGAGGTGTGTGGATGACATTCTGTAGGAAAACCCAGAATATTTACCTCACATACATGCAGTTCAGCTACTCTCTTGATAAACTCAGTTATTTTTCTGACTTGCTTTTGGGCTTCAAGTTCTATTGTTGTGAGAGTAGATATTGCCTATTTTGTGAGCATGCCTGATAGTGGGCAATTGATATTTAAAATATTAGCATTTGTTTTTGCAGATACTGACAACAAAAAGTCAAACCACACAACAAAATACAATAAAAATGATTTCCTCATGAACATTGGCATATTTCCCATCTGAATATTTAAATATTAGATGCAATTACAGATAGGAAAGACAAAATACAAATCATAGATGTTCAAGGACAGTGCTCACCAGTACAGTTCTCAATCAGGATAAAATTTACAGGATACTCTTCTCTCCCTAGGTCAAATGAGAAAGAGCAAAGTTTTTCATTCAAAGGTCTCTGAGTAACTCCAGGAAGACCTGAACTGCATAAACCCAACTCACTCTTGTATCCAAACAAAAACAATATGTTTGAGGATCTAGTCAAAGTAAAGTCAATTTAATCATTTGGGTCATCTCCTCAGTCACAACATCACACTTCCAGAAAATGCCCAATTAATCACAGACCGAGATCTTTTTATTTCACAGTTTTACTTTCAAATGTAGTCTCAAGCACCCTGGAATTCAGAGAGTAATGTGTACATAATTAGCAGTTGACCAAGTCATCGTAAATCATTTCTCTCATTTCCCCAATGTCTTGAATACATCTTCCCTATCTGATATATCCTGGAATCACTTTAACCAATTAACCGTGTCCATCCTGTTTTTCTTTAAAGATGGACTTTAAGTCACAATCCATTTTAATTTAAAAATTATGAAGCACTAAAAACTTATAGAATATAATGTCTCAAAACTTAAAGGCCCAGATCCTGGCTGGTGTAAATTGACACAACTCCATTTACATCAGAGCTATGCTAATTTGCACCAGCCAAAGAACTTGCCCAAAACTTTCAGCTCCAAGTCTTTCACAAGTTAGAATGCCAAACCGGATACTGAGTACTAAAGTATCAGGATTGATTAATAACATTTAAAGTTTTGAAATATCCAGGTTCTCTGCAAGTCTTCTATAAATAATAGTGCATTCTGGGGGCACATATAGTGTTGACACAAGTAACTGCTGAATGAATAAAAATACTCAGCAAAATACTTCTATTTTGTTGTAGAAGTTAGGAAAGTGAGGTAGAATGCCAGAGGTTTTTGTAATGTGATGTGTAATAAGGTTTACAAAAAAAAAACCCCAGATTGGATTTGTCACACAGATAGGTATCTCTCAACCCATCGGCAGCCAGGAGCCAAGTAGTTGCTCATCAGTGTAAGATGCCTCAGAAGTAAGCATTCAACTAATTTAAGTATGTGGGAATTTGAGCTCTAGTTGAACACTCCTATGGTTATTTGAATGCTGGATTTTTGGATGTTTTGGTGAGCACCTGGTGGGGTGGAAGTGGGGGAATGTCATGGTAGTGATTTTGGAGGTTTTTATAGACTTAATTTTTCTCAGAAACAACCAAAGGCAACTGGAAGAGACAAAATAAAACCACTGTAACAAAGAATGAATACATGTATGAGTGAGAATAGAGAAATTCAGAGACCTAGGACTTGATCCAATTCCCATTTACACTTCATTGGGCTTTGGATCACTCCCACAGATGAAAAATTTTTTCTACTGATCTATGTACATTCTTTGCCTGATATACCGTAATAAAATGTAGTTGTAGCTATTGGTGTCCTGAATGAGAGGAGTTATTCTATTCATATTTTAAGAAAAAGAGGTAAACTGTGTGAAAAGTAGAGCTCATTTTTAGTATTATTAGTTGTGATATTTTTATCATGAAAAAGAAGTGGGTCTTAAGATGGGTTTTGAAGACAGAGAGAAGACACTTGGGGACCTATTTATCAAAACAGTGAAGCACATGCTTGACTTTAGTATGTGCTTAAGGTCATTCTTAGCCAGCAAAGCAATGAACTAAGTCCTGATGTCCTAATAAAGTAAATGGAACTTGAACATGTGCATGTACACAATAACATATGCTCAAGTACTTAGCAGAACTGAGGCCTTGGTATACAGTAAGGGAGACCTTGCCAAGTATAGGGTAGGGAGTAATAGGAAAGAAGTGCAAAAACAAGATTGAGGGGATAAAAGGGGCCAGTTAAGATAAAGAATTGGAAGGAGCATAGGTAGCAAGAAGGAAAGTAGGAGGAGGTGAGAGCACCTGCATAGCCAAGGACATGGTTATGAGAGTCTCAAAGAAAGATCTAGCTGAATAGGCTGGTCAGGTTTTCAGAAGTATATTGTAAGATATTTTTGTTACAAGCTGGTAACAACACTTAAATTTAAGATAATTAGGGTGTGCTGAATTCAAATATGGTTGTTTCCAATCTGTATGTTGTGTATAGAGGCCACTACAAAGAGAACAAAGTAATACATGAAAATCACTGATGTGTAATTCTTTCTTTCTTTTTCATTTAGGATTAACGTACAGGTCTGTCTCATCTTACGCGGGGGTTCCGTTCCGCGGTTAGCGCGTAAAGCGAAAACCGCGTATAGCCAAAATCCCATTGAGTTCAATGGCGGGCGAAATCACCCGCACTACAGGTATAGTATTAAAATTGTTGTTTTTCTCTTTTTTTTGTTTTTGTTTTTGCCGACCAAGTAAAGTTGAAATTGCGCATGTTAAATGTGCGTAAGATGCGACAGACCTGTACTTCAGTTGAATCTTAATAAGCTGTAGGATATAATAAAAGGGATCAAATAATATGGACAATCTTTTTGTAAAAGTATTGAATTTGTTTCTTATTTGCAAGAGGTGTTATAAATATTTTAATATATTATACATCCATAAATGAGCATCTTTACATTACCCATATAACTGGAACACTAGCACCTTGAATCAAAACTATACAAGCTGATTTAACTGTGAGAATTACAACACGTCTGAAAACACCTGCTTTTAAAACAAGTGAAAATATTTTCTTGACTAAATATTAAATGTTTTAATGCACCCAATTTAAGCACATGTTAATGTTGTACCATTGCAAGAAACTTTGGTATACAGTAGCATATTAAACCAACATCTTCAGTCACTTATTAAGACATCTGTGTCAGGTACATTGACACAATGGGTTCCAGTTCTCTATATCTGCATGCTCCTGTACAAATGACTCATGCTATCCTGCACCTGCAGTACTGACTTCTGCGCCCTAGTCTGCAACCACAGAATATTGCCTCCATGCAGTCTGAGGGAATTGGTGGTAATGACATGAGCTGTGGCACCAGACTTCCATTCTCCTGTTTCCAGCCCAATTAATTTGGAGGAGGAAGTATTGGATTTGGGCAGTGGGCCTGTCTCCAGATTAGTGCCTTGTAATCAGCTCCCTGAATATGGAAGAAAAGAGCATCACATGTTAGGGGTAACGCTTCACGTGACTGCAAGAGTGTGAACAAAATGGCTTGTGTTTATTTCAGTGCTGTGGACATCTGGAAAGCTATACATCTTACAAAAACTCTTCTGCACTTTTCACCTTTTCCAAGTGCAGGTCATCTTGTCCAAGGTGTATTAGAAGCTGATGGTTCATTGATTTTTTTCCCATGTGATCCTCTTGCTATGTCCAGCATTAAAGGAGTAGCAGCACAACCAATCAGGGCATGAAATGAGAGTAGAGTTTTCAGAACAGTGGATCCATATTGTTGTTTCTCCTTCAAATGGCAAGAACGGGAAAGTACTTTGGTTCCTTTGATGTGGCAGCTTTCATCCAAAGCACCAAACGTCATTTTGCTGTAGTGAGCCAGCAAAAGAACAAGCACATCAGCGTGCCTGGCTGCATCAATTGCACAGTCCACATCACTGTGGACAAAATGTAAAAACATTCTTATGTCTGGTTCTTCCTGATAAGCACACACAGCTGATTGGTGTCAACTGTTGCTGTCAAGCACCATACTTTGGTCTCATCCTGAAAGCCACAAGACAGAATAATGGCTTTATTATGTGATGTTTGTATTAGTAGCTCAGGTAAAAATATTGCAAGATCATCCTTATTTTCTGGAAGAGCAATGCATCTTCACCCTTACTGCCATGTTGCTTCCTTGCCTTTCCTGACTTATTGTGAAACCAAAAAGGAACATGGCACTGGTGTCTGCTGCAATATGGGATGTTAGGTTGTAAGACAAAGCCCATCCATGAAGGCTGAGTGAGTCTTGGGGTATGTCTACACTACGAGAGTAGTTCGATTTTAGTTAAATCGAATATGTGCAATCGATATTAGAAAGTCGAACGTGTGTGTCCACACTAAGGACAGTAATTCGACTTTGTCAGTCCACACTACCAGGGAAAGCGTCGACATTGGAAGCAGTGCACTGTGGGCAGCTATCCCACAGTTCCCGCAGTCCCCGCTGCCCATTGGAATTCTGGGTCGAGCCCCCAATGCCTTCTGGGTAAAAAAATGTGGCGAGGGTGCTTTTGGGTAACTGTCGTCATCCGTCCGTCACTACCGCCCTCCCTCCCTCCCTGAAAGCGCCGGCGGGAAATCAGTTCGCGCACTTTTAGATCAGTGACAGCGCGGACGCCACAGCACTGCGATCATGGATCCCGCTGCGACCATCGCTGCAGTTGTGGCCGTTCTCAACCCCTCGCAGCTTATCATACACCTTTCCCTGAGGCAGATGCAGAGAAATCAGGCGAGGAGGCTACGACACCGCCGTGAGGGCCTGAAGTCGGAGAGTAGCACAGAGCTGACAGAAACCACGAGCCCCAGCGCCCAGGACATCACGGTGGCAATGGGGCATGTGGATTTTGTTGAACGGCGATTCTGGGCCCGGGAAACAAGCACGGACTGGTGGGACCGCATAGTGCTTCAGGTCTGGGATGAATCCCAGTGGCTGC
>NW_020664561.1:22531704-22541401 GCF_002925995.2 Terrapene triunguis | reverse complement strand
GAAACCAATATCCCCATCGTTATTGCAGCTTGCTGTGTGCTCCACAATCTGTGTGAGAGCAAGGGGGAGACCTTTATGGCGGGGTGGGAGGTTGAGGCAAATAGCCTGGCTGCTGATTACGCCCAGCCAGACAGCCGGGCGATTAGAAGAGCCCAGCGGGACGCGCTGTGCATCCGGGAGGCTTTGAAAGCCAGTTTCAAGGCTGAGCAGGGTACCCAGTGACTTTTAAGTTTGTGGACACAGAAGCTGAACTTGCCCCCGTTTCTTTACCCAGTTGCCGTCGACTATCCTCTCCAATCACATACCCCCTTCACCCCCTTCCCAAAAAATAAAATCTGTTCTGTTTTGTTAATGGACACCATTGTCTTTATTACTGTTTTCGCGGGAATGTTTTAAACCTGGGACGCAGACTGTGGCGGGGGGCGGGTTTAGTGTTGTGATGCAAATGATGCTTCTAAACTCCAGGAATGACAGGCTCCGCGGTGGTGGACTGGTTGTTTCAACGGAGCCTGCCAGCCCTCCTGGCCGGGACTGCGTGTATGTGTCGGCTATGTGACTGTCTTGCAGGGGGAGGAGGGTTACAGATCCCCTGCTGCGCGGCTCTGTGATCCAGGGTAAGGACCGCTGCATAAGATCTGTAACTGCCCTCCCCCGCCACCAAGTCACAGAGCAACACCACCCCCCCCCACCACACAGAACATGAAAACCACCTCCCAGACTGACCAGGATAACTAGTCACTGCACTGTATATGTGCCCTGCTGCTGCACCTGCCCCCTGCTAAAGGTGACTGTCCTGTCCAATGACCAAGCCCCTTCCCCCCCTTCAGACAGACTCCCCTCCAAAAGAAGAGGATGGAAACAGAAATGAACAGAAACGTATTCTTTATTAACAACCGCATATGGAACGGGGGGGTGAATCTTGGACGGGGTCTTGTGTGAGGCGGGTAGGAAAGGACTTTTCAAATTTTGGGGAATGAGAGCCTTCTAGTGGTAGAGCAGTCCGCAGGGGTGGAGTGAAATTTTTCACGGCCCCTTCCACCCCTCCGTGTTTGGACTTTGGGTGAGGGGGGTTTGGGACTTGGTGGCGGGGCAGGGCAGTTACAGAGAGACTGCAGCGGGGCTCTCTCCTCCTGCCTCCGGTCCTGCAGAACATCCACAAGGCGGCGGAGCGTGTCCGTTTGCTCCCTCATTAGTCCAAGCAGCGTTTGAGTAGCCTGCCTGTCCTCCTGTCGCCACCTCTCCTCCAGTTCAATGTTTGCCCGGTGCATTTGGGACAAGTTCTCCCTCCACTGTGTCTGCTGGGCTGCCTGTGCTCGGGAGCATGCCATTAGTTCAGCAAACATGTCTTCCCGTGTCCTCTTCTTCCTCCTCCTAATGTGCGCTAGCCTCTGGGCAGATGTGGCTGTGGGAATTGGAAAAAGGGAGTGAATTCCTGAGACAGAGCAATGTATCTGTGAACAGAGAACATAGTCTTTCTCTGTGAACAAGACCATGCAGAGCACCTATCACACGCGCACTGAGGACAAGGTCGAATTTTCGGCCCTCGCCTACCGTGCCTGCGGTCTTGCTGTGGCGAGCTGAGGAGCAGGGCTGGACACCGGACTTTGTCTAGCTGGCAACATGGTAAGCCGTAGACTTGTGGCCGCTTAAAACTTTAAGAGTGGCACTGGCCTCCTTTCACATAGAAAGCAATGCGAGTCTCTGCTGGCAGCAATCCTGCAAGCATGAACTCTGGCCCTGTCCCACCCCCTCGCGGCTGTAAACCGCGTGGCTGTAAACCGGCGGTTGCAGTTCTGTAAAGGGACGGGCAAGCAGTCCCAATACTAACTTTCCCCTACCTAATTCACAGCAGGGAGTCATGCCAGACATCACCCTCCTGAAGGTCTCGGAGAGCCAGAAGGAGAAGATGCTCCGGGACAGCCTGCAGAAACCGGGGCCATTTGCTGCGCTGCTCTGCAAGGCCATGATCCCGGAGTACCTGCTGGCGTTGTGGCAGGGAAACGTGTCCTACCACGGGGGGCCTAATAAGCTCTCCCTGCCCAGGAACCTGCTGATGAGGCTGGAAAAACACCTGCAGGAGGTGTATGAGGAGTTCTCCCCGGAGGATGTCGCCTCTATCCCCGGTTACATTGACCAGTTCTTGGCTTAGGTGCCCTTGGAGGGACAAATGACTGCAGGGTTTTGGGCACTATAATCATGAAGCGGACATTGTGCAATTTTTTGAAAATGGTTCGGACTATATATTGAGGCGCCCAAAGACAGACTAATCATGACACACTTTGCACTGATTCCCCTTTTGTTTGACTTTCCTGTTTACATGTTTTGAAGCACTTTACCCACTGTTAATATTTTCAATCTTCCTGTTTTGTTGCAAATAAATGTTTACATGTTTTAAAGCACTTTAGCTACTGTTAATATTTTAAATATGCCAGTTATGTTGTAAATAAATGTTTAGATATTTAAAACACTTACTGCTTGATCCTTCCCCTGAATCTGTGTCTGGGGTAACGGCGGGGGACGGTTGGTAGGGGATCTCTGTCAGGGTGATGAAGAGCTCCTGGCTGTCGGGGAAATCAGCGGTGCCAGCGCTGTCGACTGCCTCGTCCTCCTCATCTCCTTCCTCATCTTCCCCGTCCGCTAACATGTCGGAGGAACCGGCCGCGGACAATATCCCATCCTCAGAGTCCACGGTCAGGGGTGGGGTAGTGGTGGCGGCCGCACCTAGGATGGAATGCAGTGCCTCGTAGAAACGGGATGTGTGGGGCTGGGATCCAGAGCGTCCGTTTGCCTCTTTGGTCTTCTGGTAGCCTTGTCTCAGCTCCTTGATTTTCACGCGGCACTGCGTTGCATCCCGGCTGTAGCCTCTCTCTGCCATGGCTTTAGAGATCTTCTCATAGGTCTTTGCATTCCGTCTTTTGGAGCGCAGCTCGGAAAGCACGGACTCATCTCCCCACACAGCGATGAGATCCAAGACTTCCCGATCCGTCCATGCTGGGGCCCTCTTTCTATTGGATTGCACGGCCATCTCTGCTGGAGAGCTCTGCATCGTTGCCACTGCTGCCACTGCTGCTGAGCTCGCCACGGTGTCCAAACAGAAACTGCGCTTCAAACTGCCCAGACAGGAAAAGGAATTCAAATTTTCCCGGGGTGTGGCTGGTCAGAGCATCCGAGCTCGGACTGCTGTCCAGAGCGTCAACAGAGTGGTGCACTGTGGGATAGCTCCCGGAGCTATTAGCGTCGATTTCCATCCACACCTAGCCTAATTCGATATGGCCATTTCGAATTTAGCGCTACTCCTCTCGTTGGGGAGGATTACAGAAATCGATTTAAAGAGAGCTCTATGTCGAACTAAATGGCTTCCTGGTGTGGACGGGTGCAGGGTTAATTCGATATAACGGCGCTAAATTCGACATAAAAGCCTAGTGTAGACCAGGCCTTGGTGATGCCTACAATTCCACCTCCTTTCTTTCTTATGTATTTAAGCTGTTCTCGGCTGTGATCCGGGTCCATGTGGTTGTACTTATGACATTATCTGTTGACAACTAAGTTCCCTTGCTAGAACTCCTTGAGCACTTCAGCCAGAACCTGGTGCATTTCGGCAATATAGATGGCACCTCACCATGTAGTTTGTGTGTTCATATCTCAGGAGGGCCACCACTTCCATGCACTGCCACCAAAACCTGAAATTCACACTACCTTTTACCTTTGCTGGTCACAAATTGTGGAAGTGAGATTTCAAGGTGTTTAAAGTACAAACCAATGTCAAGAAAAGCATAATTTACGTCACCATTGTCAGCTGTATGGTGAATAAACTTCCTGGGAAACAGGTTGGGAAGAACAGTACCACCATTATCAGCATCCATAGTTTGTAAAGTTTTGTCTGCTAGGGCTGTGTCCACATTTAGGATTTTGTCATAAGTAATGCAGCATTATGGAAAAGCCAAATAAGTTGTTTTGACCTTGTCTAATGGAGGATGAACCCAATATCAACATGTTTTGTTGTCCATTTCTTCCCCCACTCACACCATATATGACATCTTGAGCTTCACTAAGCATCCTGAACTTCACTGATTGTTTCACAAGGTTCTTTTCAGCAGCATCTCCCTCCATGCAAAAGGTGGAGAAACATGTACCGGCTATCTGGAATGCAAGTAGCTACATCAGTCTCTATGACATTGAAACCTTCATGGTCAGGGTCTGACAAAGTATCTCCCTGAATTTTTAATGCAACACATACAAGTGACATAAATTGGTCCTGCTTTGAGCAGGGGGTTGGACTAGATGACCTCCTGAGGTCCCTTCCAACCCTGATATTCTATGATCTATGATTCTATGATCCTAAATAGGTCTTCTTGGGATGGTAAAAGGGGATGGTTGTCTCATCTTGGCAAGAATCTGCCAGTTGTGAGATGGGTACATATTTATAGTTGTATGGAACTTAAGAGTATTTGTCACTGAGCAGGAGACTGATCAAGCAATGAAATGAAGTAAATCCAATGAGAATCTGGAGATTTTTCTTGAATTAATATCTACAGCTGATGTAGGAGTGTGGTAGGAGTGTGCTGCCAGTTACCTTTGCAAGATTACAGTAATGAAGCCAAACCTCTTATAGCTCCAAAGATGGCCTTGACTGGTTGCATGCTGAAACTCACTTTGAAGCCAAAGTATTTCTGTGCTAGTAATTTTGGTGCCCTCACTCTTTTTCATCACAGACCTGCTAAATGAGATGTAACAAGCTAGGTAATATTTGCCTTCAGTAGTTATGAGGTCATTTACTCCAGCTAAATAAACCTTTATTTTGGTGGTTAAATAGAGCAGCCTTCATTATCTATTCACTCATCTTGAATGCAGTTACAGAGATGAGTCTCTGTTTAGGGTGCACTTCTTGACAAAACATGCAGCATTTCCACTCCATAGGTTTCACAGAACTGAACTGTCTTGCATTATGAGCTAGTGTTTTTATTAGGATCACTGCAGCTTGCCACATGTATTACATCAGTTGCAGATGCTCTTGCTTTATATAACCTCTGGATTTTGCCTTTGTTTGTGTATTGGTTTGACCCTAAGCAACCCTGAATTCCCACCCCACACACTACTGTGATAATGTTTCTATAAAATATGACTTATATGGTATCATCTGAAAACTAACACCACACTGGTCATTAATATAATGGTAAAATGCATGTGTTAAAGTTACATGTAAAGTTAAGAATTCCCTCTGCATAATGTTACTAGATCGGGTTTCAGAAGACAGCCTATCCTAGGAAAGGTGATATATAGGTCTGTCCTACACAAAGCAATGTGGGTTTGCTTCAGTTTTCATATTATCTGTAAACCAAGCAAGCCAGTGAGCTGTCTTGAGCCTAAATTTGAGACACAGAGAATGAGCATACCCCAGAGAGACACAGGAGACTGAATCCCCAGGAGGCCTTCCTAATTTTGAGAACAAAAGACAATTCTTTTGGGAATGTAAGGGACAGAGAGTGCATCTTTATCTTTCCTAAGATGACAAGGGAAACCAGCACCTTCTGTGGAAGGTCCTGACTGAGAGACTGTCAGCCATGCTGGACCAAGAGTAATAGGCGAGCAAAACCATCTGAAACAAAGACTGTCCCTTGCTAGATGAAGTTTTAGACTTTTAGATGCGTGTTTTCATTTCTTTTGCTTATAACCATCTCTACCTTTTTTCCCTTTACTTGGTATCACTTAACCTATGTCCTGTTGTTAGTAAACATGTTTTATTTTAATGAAAACCAACACAGTGCTGTGTTTGAACTGAAGTCATTGCTAACTGCAGTTAATGTGGCAAGCTGATGAGTATTGTCTCTTTACAGGAGCAAATGAACCTTATTATATCTGAGTGGTCCAGGAGAGGACTGGACATTTCAGGGCAGATGGCTTTGGAGAAATTTGGGACTGGAAGTGCATTGGTCATCTTGCCAGGTGTAATCAAAGATTGTGGAAAGCAGAGTGGAACTGTTGGATTGTGGCAGGCTGCTGGGGTCAGAAGTGCTGAACCAGGGCTGCACAGCACACAGACACTCAGGATACTGCATGCTTGTTTGCTGCTCTTGGTGTCCGGGCTGTGAACCACAGCATTTAAGACACCAGGGTTAAACGGCAGGCAGTGACACAACCCCTTACTGGTCAGCACCCCAAAATATGACATTTAGGCACGGTAATTTCTGTGCCACACAACTGATACTGTCTGTTCTAAATGAAAGATGGATTAAATTTTGTCAATGGCCTCTCTGTATTAGACATCTTGCAGTTTTTTCTATGTCTGCTGCCTCCCTTATTCTATGCCATCCTTGTTCACCTGCTTCACACATCTTCTTTGCTTGTTTCTCAGCAAATAATACTGAGATTATAGGAAACTGATGTGGATCTCTTAAAATTTACTACTGGTTCCATGGTTCACCTACAACCGGTATGAGTGTCATAAACCACCACCTTATCTAACTACTGTCGCAATCTCTATTTTTAAAATAAATACCATCACCATTACTTCTATGTTAATTGTACTCTAACTACACAGCATTATGTACTATCAGACACATACTAAGCATGCAAGAAAATGATTTCACATATTACAGGAAAAATAACTTGTTATATGATTTATTTCCAATATTACGATATATGGATGACTAAACACTATACAAAGTTGCATATTAGGATTCAATGGGTGTTAAACCATGCTGTATCTTCTCATTTCTGTTCTTAATAGACTGAAAAGAAATTATGCCAAACAGTCTAATTTTGCTGACAAATTCATGCACATGCTGTTGGTATATCTAACATTTCTCATGATTTGGTGACTATGATTTTGAGGTTTAAACTTGAAAAGTCAGCTTGGTAACAAAAATTAGCAGTTTCCAATTAGAATAAGTTGTTTCCCACTTTTAACAAAAAACAACAAACAACAAAACAACAACAAAAAGAAGCCTGTAGAGCCCGTGTAGAGGATTGATTGTGATATTTCCATCTAGTCTAGAATAGCATTCAAATAGTTTGGCAGTTATTTCCCTCACTACCCTCACTAAATGAGGAAAAAATAGTGAGCAGATTTTAAGGCCAGAAAGAACCACCAGATCCTTGTCTGACCTCCTCTATATCACAGGCCACCAACACCACCCAGCATTAAACCCAACAACCAAAATTAGATCAAAGCATAACAAGCCAATAGGAGACTAGATATATGCCACAGGCACCTTCTTTCAGTGTTTGACCAATACTATAAATGGTCAAATACTATTAGCCAAACAACTTATTCACCTCTGTTTCCCCTGTCAAGTGATGAGTCAAATATTGATGAGTAATTTTAATTGTTGTTTGACAAGCTGTAGCAGAAGATGTAGGTGAAACATGAGAAAGGATGCAGCAAACGTTAGGAAGCGGGGACCATCAGGAAGCTGATATGCACAGAGCCTCAGTCACATTTTCTGTGCTGTATAGTATATATCTGAGAGAGATTGCACTTTTTTCAATTAAAACTATTTACACTTGTGTGCCCCCCTTTGCTCTAAACCTTCCTGCATATTTTTCTGCTTCTTATAAATCAGCACTGCATCTAACACAGCTTCTTCTGCCACTGTTTTCTGTTCCATTAGTTAATTACCTTTTTTTCTTATTTCATTAAACTATGTAACATTTTCCCCAGTATCATGCAGTTAGCACAGATAGCCATGCATGGCAAAAAATTGTGCTTTATCCCTTAGTCTTTATTTGCCTCAAGGGATCATTATGGAAAACAATTGTCTGTTACTTATTAAAGACTGCTAAGGCAAAATAATCCCCCTTACCCCCTTTTTTAATTTTGATGTTACTGTCTCAGCTGGAACAGAAATGGTCATTTATGTTTTCTGTAATATGAGCACTGTGCACTTGTGGTGGAAAGTTATGGAAGAATGCCTCACTTAAAAGCAATATCCAATTTTTATGACCACCACTGAACAAATATAAAGAAGCCATATCAGTGCTCTAGGATGTACCTGGCAATAACGTGAAATTAATTTTCTACTTCATTAAGAAACATAAATGAATAAAAACAAACATGCGTATTTTGCCACATTTAAACATATCAACTGACTTATTTAAGAAACAGGAGCAATAAAAATTAAGTAGAAACTAGAAATGGGCTCTAGTGACAAAATACAGGATTTAAATAACTTTCCCCAAATTTGTAAGGTGTCACATCCAGACTCTCTCTAGTAAAAACTAATCTGGGATTAATTTAAAGCAGTGTCCATTGTTATGGTGCCACTGGCTAACACTTCAGATATAATCATAGCATCAAGAGCGTCTCTGCATCCCCCATACCCCTCTGATACTAGTACAGAGTGATTGTCTCACAGGACTCTTCCTCCCCCTAAACACTGTGGTGCTAATGCATAACATCTCTTTATATTGGGCCCAATTGTACAACCCATACAGTGAGTAGCATTTTCAGTCAATGGGACTAGTCGCATCAGTAAGGGGATGATCTAATGCTCAATGGAAAAAACTCAGTGGACATTTGATAGAGTCCTCTGTGCTACTGAGAATGGACAAGGATTGAAGAATTTGGCCAATGAGATGTGGAGTTTAGTTAAATAAATATTTGGTTAAAATTAAATCATTTTAATATTATGAGGGAAACTGTTCTGAAGTTTAAGGGGGAGCTTGCTTTTGTTTGTATTTTAAATCGATAGATTTCAGTTATTGCATTTTGTTTCTGACATCTGTTAATAACTGAATAAACCCTAAAAAGTTTGCCCAAAGTGAAGAATCAAGTTCCGCTCCAATCTATATAAAGCTCCGCAGTGCTGCCTTAGCACTGTTCTGTCCCTCTCGTTGAATCAACATGCAAGGGCCGGAGTAGCCTCAGGACATGAATGCTGAGTACTGGTATCACTGAGCTGTCTGTTGGGGGAAGCAGATGTACTCTACCAAAGCTCAGTGCCAATATTACATAAGAGAGAGCACACCACATGCATGGACCATCACAATGATGGATGACCTCTTCCTCTCATGATACTAAAATTGTAGTTACTCTCTCAATTTTAAACAGACTCGCATCAAAATGGCAAGTTTCCCCTATGACCAAGTATGCTGCAAGAGTGAGCTATTTGCCCAATTGGGTTGTGTGTCATGTTGGCACAATGACCTCGCAAACTCTTCCAGTTCACAGTTATGTAGCTGAGGAAAATGTACTGGTAACTCAATATTAGCTGCTTCCAAAAGACTCTCTCCTGTGAATGAGATGCTGCACCTACACAAGATCTTTTCTTGAATAGGTAAACAAAAGAGAATACAGAGAAGACAAGAGTTAGTTTAAAGCTATCTGAGTGAGTGTCAGCATTCTGCACAAAAATAGGGAGACTTCTGTAGTGTGGAACAAATATGAATAAAAAAAATAGTGAGCAAATTCTATCCCCTCTTCTGCAGATATGAAGAGCCCCACACAGAGCAGGAACTGCTGCAATCCCAGTGTGCAAGGGGCCAGGAGGCAAGGATTTCCTCAAAAGCATGCATACATCCTGCACAATGAATAACTGTGCTCTGAGGAAGCAGGGCTGGCTCCAGGCACCAGCTTAACAAGCAGGTGCTTGGGGCAGCCAAGGGAGAGGGGCGGAACCTGCGGCAATTCAGGGGCGGCAGGTCCCCCACTCCCTCTAGGAGCGAAGGACCTGCCGCTGAACTGCCGCCGCAGATCGCG
>NW_020664561.1:22525626-22531604 GCF_002925995.2 Terrapene triunguis | reverse complement strand
TTTTTTTTTTTGCTTGGGACGGCAGAAATGCTGGAGCCGGCCCTGTGAGGAAGCTGTCGCAAAGGAGGAATTTGGGGCAGGCATGGGGAGAAACAAGTGATCGTGATTATGTACATCCACTAGCCATCTTCCCCCCGCCACCCCAACTAACAGAGACAGTTACTATAGTTAGGCTGCAGCAGCGACTGCAGGTTGCCTGTGATACCCCTCAGTGACAAGAGTGTGCCTGCTACTAGCTCTGAGTAATCACAGACCTTCCATGGAACAAACACTTGTGCTCAGCTTTGACATGAATAAAACAGTGTTATATTCCTGAGTCTACACACAGCCTAAAACACTAGCTTCAGAAGTGTGAACTGCACCATTCATGTGACAGTAAATATGAAGTCGAGTGTTGACATTTTAAATGACAGCATTGGTAATTATTTTACTGCTAATAATTTTAGGTGAAATCAGCTGTGGGTGTTTTTAAACAGTCACACCCATCACCCATCTCACTTTAGTGTCTGCTAGCAAGTACTACTCACTCCCTTCTCCTGGATCCAGAGGAGAACCTGAATGATGCTATGGTTTTATTTTTGTAACATAAGGACAGATGGGGGGAAACCAGATCTGTAACAGGAATCCTGCAGCTACTCTTTATTAGTAGTTTAATTGAAAGGGTATTTAATCAAAATATAACAACTTTTGTATTAACCCTTGAATAGCTATTTTCACCACTTGCCTGCAGCTCCTTCATCCTCAGTAGCGAATGGTTCCATTACTGAGAGGTTCTTCTGTCAGAGGACAAACATCCGTTGGCCATTTCTTTGCTTTCTTTAGTCATCATTAATAGTCAGTGAGCACCTGAGGATTTATTGGGGACTCCCAAACTATCTTTTGAATCACATTTGAATCAGGCTGTAATAAAATTTGCCATCTGAGAAAATAAGATTCAAAAACCTTTTCTCCCTCCACATGCAGACTGCTATGCTCTTCTGTGTTTGTCATTGTATGGACTGCCTAGTGTAATTTCTTGTTGATGTTTCTTCCAGGACATGCTTTGAGAAAACTTCAGTGAGCACAAAATGCCTACAGCAAGATTAATCACCAGCACAAAGAGAAGCCTTGACCACATTTCCCTTTTTTCAGTCTCAGCACTGGCTTCTCGTAAAGTTTCAAACTGATTTTAAAATGATTATTCTAATGTGCAACTCCCTACGTAACCTTGCTCTTCCTTACTTATTTGATGAACTCAGGAACCCTCTACAGCCTTTGTTCTCTGTAGCTTAGTTTATTAATTATCCCCAAATATAAATAGTAGCCAGTAGGTGTCAAAGTCTCCATTAATTGCACTTGAAAGGAATTGCTGAGCTAAACATTTGTTGTAGCAGCAGCTCATTCCATGTGTGTGTATAGAAGTAGACTAAAGAACTATTTTCCCCCAGCTTTGAATTTTGTTTACCTAGCTCCAAAGGTTGTTCTCTATACAACACTTTGCAATGCATGGTTATAAAAGGCTCCTTGTAAAGGTGCACTGCAATCTGACGTACTGGGGTTTGTGGGGAGGCTGACGAACCTCAGCCTCATAGATGTTAACACCTCCTCCCTTCACACTTTGAGCTTCATTGTATTGATAATGGTAACCAGGCAAAGGACTTTCAAACCCGAGGAAAAGGGGCAGGAACGTGTATTATCAAATATATTAACCATGCAGAAAAAAAGGTTTGAAGTAATACACTTCCTGCATATTCCTCTTGGAGCAGATTTTACTGATGCCCCACTGAACATCAGCTCTATTTTTTGATAGCATAAAAGAAAATAGTAAGCCATTCAGAAAGTGCAGTGTGCTGTGCTCAACAATTTCAGAAGTGCCTAGTGATTTTGAGTGCCTCCATTCTGGATGCTCAACTTAAGATGCCTCAAAAGGGACTTGATTTTCCGAGAATGAGCTGACAGATTTTCAGAAAACCTATACGGTGTCTCAAACTGTGCCCTCAAAAAGGGAGGCATCCTAAATCATTAGTCACTTTTGCAAATCTTGGCCACTGTCTCATTACCAGAGTTTGGAATATCTACCCAACACCTACTAGCCAGAGCAAAAAAATCCAAACCAAAAAAGAAAGACTGTGCAATCACATCCCTTATAACTTAAGGATTAAAATATCGGTGTGCTGTATTTGGTCATTAATTACAGTCTATTGTCTATCATCTCAACTGGTTTTGTTAAACCATCTTCCCCTTTCTGATTTCACTTTTTTTCTTTCTTATCTTTCCTGTAATAGATTCTGGTGTGCCATTGCCTCAGTTTTTTTCAATGTGTGTGTTTTCTCTTTTCCTTTTCTCTTCTTCCATCCATTCTTTTATATCTCTTTCTCACCCTAAATTGTTTTTGCTACCTCTTCCACATACTCAGTCTCTCATTTCTCTTCCCTAAATTCTCTCTTGGTATTGTATTTGTCTCTCCAAATATATCTCTTTCATCTTGCCCCCCACCCCATCCTGTCAACCTCTATATTTACCCATGTTCCCACCACAATGCAAACATCCACTCACATATGGAGCTTGGTAAATTTTACTAGAAACCTAAGAGCCAGGGGACTAAACACACAAACCAAAGACTCATGCTAAAGATAGTGCCTCCGCTGTCAATATGCAAGTGAAAAGCCATTCCCACCCCTAGCTGCTGGGAGAAGGAAAGGTGCTGGCATACCATGGTGCTGGAGGCCATGTAAGTAGTGAGACAAATTCCTACTTGGATGCCATCTTTGGACCCTATTCAGGGGCCAAGTTTTTCATCTCAGCCTCTATCCAATAGGTGTCAGTCAGATTTATATGACTATCAGAGGGGAAGCTCGACAGGCAAGGCAATCAAACTTGCATGATAAATGTAATTGCACATGGCCTTGGAAATGATCACTGCTGTCCCAATGAGGCATGCCAGGTGTGTACATATGTATTTCTGCAAGAGAGGCAGACAGACAATTCAAGAACAGTATGGCCTTACTTGTTCCTTTTCCTCTTCTCTCAGTTCAGCTCTGTTCTGGGGGCTATTTCAATGTTATTCCCTTCTTTTCCTTTTCACTTTCTTCCTGCTGTCTTTTGCGATAGGAGCCATCCAACTCTAACATCATTTCCTGTTGTGGTGCAGGCAGAAGTAAGGAGCAAAGAGAGATTCAGGCACTGTCAGAAGTAAATGCTTGAATACTGTAACCTAGAAGTGACTCAAATAGTAATGTAGGTCTCCAGTACACTATTAAAACTTCCAATGCCTTCCAGGGAAGTCCATCTACACAGGGAATGTTTGTGTTACCTATTTCATAGACTAGTAAACTGCAACATACAGAAAAAAGTTAATGGCCTGATTTTCAGAAGTATTGTGTATCTGCAGCTCCACTGATGTTGATGGGAGCTAGGGATGCTCTGAACAGATCAAACAATTTTAAATGACTTGACATTGTTTCCAGAAGAGTGTGTGGGGATTCACAATTACAAGAATTGCACAAATGAATTAGCATAAAGGATATTATAATTTGTCAGTACTATAATGCCATTGCTTCCACTAGCAGTGTGATTAGCCTTTCTTCCCTTATTTGCCTGAACTTTCTTTTTTAATGCAACCCTTTTTATAGACATAATTTATTATGAGAAAAAAGTGTTGATTGACATTAGTCTACTGCTTCAGAAGAATCATGCTGCTTAGCAGCCTGGGATAAACGCAGTTTGCCTCCTAATAATTTACATAACTAGAGTAACTGCCTGGCAGATAGGCATCAATTTTTCATTCAGAATATTAAAGATATTTGAGACAGCAGATTCAGGATTAAGATTGTCTTTAACAATAGTTCTCTCTACCTATATATATAAATAATATAGGCAACATAACGTTTGTGAGGGATTCTCATTGACTTCTATTATCCTGCCTAATCTCCATATGAGGAGGAGCCACCCTCTCCCTTTGAGAGGCCCAAGCAGTAGCCACACTGTATACCACCCACACACAATTTATAATAAAGCTATTAATTCAGCTGTTCAGACTTCCATCATTGTCCACAGTTGCTGACTCTTGAGTTCTGTCTGATAATAATAGCCACAAAGTCATGGAATTTGTGTGTGTACTAAAAACCACAAACTACATTGTAAAAACTGGTCAGATGCCCACAGTTTTCAGTCAGACTCACCTGTAGTCAGCAATTTCTCATTTCTAAATTTAAAGTAAAAGAAAACAACTTAGTCATGATTGTGTTTCGAGGATAACATTTATAAATAAAAAACCCCAAAACAAAAACAAAAGCCCAATCTAAATCTGTCAGTAGTGATCATTATTGGATCTCTAACTAGCAGGCACATACAAAGCCAAGTACAAAGCACACCTGACTTAAACCTCTAGCAGCTTATCAACTATGGCTTTCAATAGTGGTGGATCTGTGCTATGCCCCAGCTTTTACACAGTCCTTTGAAAGAACCCATTCAGTGTGCCAGACCCCAAAGGGATCCCACTATTTCCCCAATTTGAGGATCAATGCACCTCAGCAAGTATTTGCAGTGACACCAGGCAGCCTTTTCAAAATAGAGAAGAGTGTATTAGTCAACTGGAACACAGCATCAGGAAGTCCTCAGGTTAACATGAAGAATCAAAGGTTAAGACATGGTCCACACTGGCCAAGCCAGGGCTCCCTTGAGCCATGCTGCTGTAGGAACCATCTTGGTTTCCTCTCCATCTCTTTGTCAGTCCCAGTTGAGTTCCTGTCCGTCTCTTAAGGCCAGCTCTTATTCTAGTCTCTTTTCACCTCTTGGTCCCTTGTCTTCCTTCTGCAGACCCATGCTGAGTTCACATGTTCTTCCTGCTGGAGTTTCCCATGGATAGGTGTCAACTGTTCAGTCCTTGGGGTTCCCATTGTCTTTCCAGATTCTCCATTGATATGAGTCAGTTTCAGACAGATCTTAAGGACTTATTCATACAACCCAAAGTTACACGACACAAACAACATGTTTCCTGCTCTGCCCTCAAAAGCAGTTTAACTCTTTACACTCTGTATAAAACAATGCAAAGCACAAAGGCAAAACGGAGTCACCTGTAGGAATAAAAAATATTTCAGAAAATTCCCTTTGTCACACTACATCCAGCAGCTGTTCTGAACTTTTAATTTGTTGTTTTAACTATACAAAGCTTAACACCAGCTAAAACTTTTGAAGGCTTTTGCACTTGGTAAGTACCTTTTGAAAGGGCTGTTAAACTCTGCGTAAGTTTAAAATAAGGTTTTTCCTGTTTTGTTTGGCATAGGGTGTGACAGGTTGGATCACAGAAACCCCTTTGGGAGCTGCCACCTGATGTGCCAAGACTACCCCTGCTTCTGTTTTCCCTGCCAGCTCAGGACTGCTGTTAATTTGTGAGTGATATAGCTAGAATATGAGGCCATAGGTATGGCTCCATAATTAATGTCAGTGCTAATGCTGTTAAAACATAATGGATGGAACCTATTGGCTTAACTCTACTCCTTTTAAAGTCAATGGTAAAACTCCCATTGACTTCAATGAGTGCAGAATTTACCAATGCGAAGCCACGGCCAGCACATCGCTCGCCCCAATTGGCCCGGGACGGCGAACCGCGGCCAGTGGGGGCCGCGATCGGCCGAACCTGCCGCGTCAGCAGGTAAATAAAACTGGCCCGGCCCGCCAGGGTGCTTACCCTGGCGAGCCGCGTGCCGAACGTTGCCGACCCCTGTACCACGGGGTATCTTTCCTTTGCATTTTGGCTCCTCCACTTCTGCTCTTAGATGGAACAGTGAGGAGTTTGGGTGTGAGAAATTTTAAATAGGCAGACTTCACTTTTGTTTGAAAAATAATATTTCTATGCTTCAGGCAAATGGCCTGATTGATTATTCTTTTAAACAAACCAGTTTGCTGACCCTAGCAATAATGCTGTAGAAACTCAAGTTGAGGCAGATGCAGTGCTTTGCAAAGAATGTTCACATTATTTTCTATATCTCTTTCACTCT